>NW_020954604.1:2173984-2209246 GCF_900497805.2 Vombatus ursinus | reverse complement strand
AGATAGATAGATAGATAGATAGATAGATAGATAGATAGATAGATAGAGGACACAGGGTGAGTTGAAGATGAAGGGGTGATATCTGGAAAATAAAATTAGGGGGTGAGAAAGGATTATACTAGGAGAAGGAGAAAGGGAAAAGTAGAATGAGGTAAATTATTTCACATGAAACAGACAAGAAAAGGCTTTTACAGTAGAGGGGAAATGGGGGAAGGTGAGAGGGAATGAGTGAATCTTATTCTCATAGGATTTGGCTTAAGGAGGGAATAACATAAATAATGGGGGTATGGAAATCTATCTTACCCTACAAGAAAATAAGGGGGAAGGGGACAAGAGAACAGGGGGTTGATAGAGGGGGAGGGCAGATTGGGGGAGGGGGTAATCAGAAGCAAACACTTCTGAGGAGGGACAGGGTCAAAAGAGAGTATAGAATAAATGGAGGTAGGATAGGATGAAGGGAAATATACTTAGTTTTTCACAACAGCACTACTATGGAAGTGTTTTGCATGACTGCACATTTATAACCTGTATCGAGATGCTTGCCTTTTCAATGAGGGTGGGTGGGGAGGGAGGAAGGGAGAAAATTTGTAACCAAAGTTTTAAAAACACATGTTAAAAATAAAAAAAAAATTAAAAAAGAAGTTTCTTCCCCCTCCCTAAAAAAAAGAGAAGATATTCTTAAAAAGCAGAATTGGTCAAATGGAAATAGAGGTACAAAAGCTCATTTAAGACTGCAATTTCTTAAAAATTAAAATTGGGCAAATCGAAGCTAATGACTCTATGAGAAATCAAGAAACAGTAAGACAAAATCAAAAGAATGAAAAAATAGAAGAAAATGTGAAATTTCTCATTGAAAAAACAACTGACCTAGAAAATAGACTGAGGAGAGATAATTTAATAATTATTGGACTATCTGAAAGCTACGATCAATAAAAGAGTCTGACATCATCTTTCAAGAAATTGTCAATGAAAACTGCCCTAATATCATAGAACCAGAGGGTAAAATAGAAATGGAAAGAATCCACCAATCACCTCCTGAAAGAGATCCCAAAATGAAGGCTTCTAGGGACATTATAGCCAAATTCCATAGCTCCCAGGTCAAGAAGAAAATATTGCAAGGAGATAGAAAGAAAAAATAAATAAATATCATGTTTCCATAGTCAGAATAGCAGAAATTTAACAGCTTCTACATTAAAGGAGCAGAGGACTTGGATTATGACATTCTGGAGGGCAAAGCAGCTAGGATTACCACCAACAATCAATTACCCAGAAAAACTGAGTATAATTCTTCAGGGAAAAAAGTGGATTTTCAATGAAACAGAGGACTTTCTAGCATTCTTGATGAAAAGACCTGAGCTGAATAGAAAATTTGACTTTCAAATGCAAGACTCATGAGAAGCATCAAAAGGTAAATGGGAAATAGAAATCATAAGGGATCCAATAAGATTAAATTGTACACTCTTACATGGGAATATGATATTTATAAATCCTAAGAACTTTTTCATCATCAGGGCAGTTAGAAGGAGTATACATAGACAGAGGATATGAATATGTGTTACATATGGTGGAATGATATCTAAAAAATAAAATAAAAAGAGGAACACACTTGAAGAAAGGGAAAGGGAGAGATAGAATGGGGTAAGTCATTTCACATAAAAGAGGCAAGAAAGACCTTTTACAGTGGAGGGTATAATCGGGAAGGTATAAAGGGGAGCATTTGAACCTTATTCTCATCAGAATTGGCTCAAAGCAAAAGTAGCATATACACTCAGGTGGGTATTGAATCTATCTTACCTAACAAGGAAGTAAGAGGGAAAGGAGATAACAGAAAAAGGGGGAGATTTGATAGAAGGGAGGGCAGATTGGGGGAGGCAGTAGTCAAAATCAAAACATTTTTGAGCATGGACAGGGAGAAAGGGGAGAGAGAGTAGAATAAATGGGGGTGGGGGATGTGATTAAGGGAAATACACAGTAATCATAATTGTGAAAAAAATTTATGGCAAGTTTCTCTAATAAAGGTATCTTTTTTCAAATATATAGAAAAATTAGTAAAATTTATAAAAACAAGAGCCATTCACCAATTGATAAATGGTCAAAGGAAAAGAACAAGCAGTTTTCAGATGAAGTAATCACAGCTATGTATAGTGATATAAAAGCCTCTAAATTATTATTGATTAGAGAAGAGCAAATTAAAATAACTTTGAGGTATGACCCCACACCTCTAAGGTTGACTAATATGACAACAAAAGGAAAATGACAAATGTTGGAGGGGATGTGGGAAAATTGAGATACTAATGTATTAGTGGTGGAGTTGCCAACTGATTCAACCATTCTGGCAAGCAGTTTGGAACCATGCCCAACTGGCTATAAAAACATCCATACCCTTTGACCCAGCAATACTGTTAGTAGATCTGTATCCCCAAAAGGAAAAAAAAAACATACAAAAAGGAAAAGGACATATATGTACACAAATATTGATAGTATCTCTTTCAGTGGTGGCAAAGAATTGGAAATTGAGGGGAAGGCCATCAATGGGGAATGGCTGAATAAGCTATGGTATATGATTGTGATGGGATACTGTTGTACTGTAAGGGATGATGAGCTGGATATTCACAGAAAAACCTGGAAAAACATGAAACTATGCAAAGTGAAATGAGCAGAACCAGAAAATCCTTGTAAACAGTAACAGCAATACTGAATAATGATCAACTGTGAATGAGTTATCCGTTCTCAGCAATATAATGATTTAAGACAGTTCAAAAAGACATATGATGAAAGATGCTTATTCATCTCCAGAGAAAGAACTTACGGAGTCTAAATGAAGATCAAGGCGTACTTTTTTAAAGTTTTATTATTCTTTATTTCAAGGTGGGGGGGGGTCTGTGTTTTCTTTCACAGCATGACTAATATGGAAAACGTTTTACATGACTTCACATGTATAACCTATACCAAATTGCTTGCCTTCTCAATGAGAGGTAAGGAAGAATGGAGGGAGAAAATTTGGAACTCAGTTGTTTCTTAAATAAATATTAAAATTTGCTTTTACATATAATTGGGGAAAATAAAACATAAAAAAATCTTTAATAGAAAATTTCTTGTAATACAACCTATAAAGTGCTCCAATATTTCTCCAAAAACAGGGTTTTCCATAAGACTATATGTGTGAGTGTGACTATGTGTATGTGTTGAGGGTGTGGAGGGCATGTCTACAAGACTGCTAGGAGACAAAAATGTAAAAGGAAAACCAGAGGCAAAAAACAAATTGAAAGCTATTAGAATCTTATGTTCACAAGCAGAGATTTTAAAGTTACTTTATGAAAGTACTACATGAAAAGTAAATGTGTTCCATCCAAAATACAATAATGTGAACACAGATGAAATTATAAATTTCCATAATAATCACTGTAAATCAGTACTTGAGGTTGAGACATATTTCATTTATAAATGGGGAGAAGATGCAAGGAGATGAAGACATACAAGAGAAAGAGAAGGAAGGCCAAGGAGCCAGGCCTCCTCTTCCTGGCATTATTTGAGAAACCTGCACTCAAAATTATCCCTAGCTACTTACTACACAGCACAAAGCCTGGTGCATTGCAAGCAATATATAATTTACTCCATGTTTCAGAAAGAAGGCATTCCCACAATACGATCATCTATACCAATGGTACTAAACAGTTTGCTAATTAACTTATCTTTTGTTATCCTGGAACTCTAGGCCTGTTACAATTTTTGTTGTTCAGTTGTTTTTCAATTGTGCCTAACTCTTTATGACCCTATTTGGACTTTTCTTGGCAAAGATACTGGAGTGGTTTGACATTTCCTTCTTCTGCTCATTTTACAGATGAAGAAACTGAGGCAAACAAGGTTAAGTGACTTGCCCAGGGTTATACAGCTAGCAAGTGTCTGAAGGCAGATTTGAATTTAGGAAGATGAGTCTTCCTAACTCCAGGCCCAGCACTCTTTTCACTGTACCACCTAGCTGTCCCTACAGTTTGGTTCCAACTTAACTTTAAAGATTGTTTTAAACTATTGAATTTATGCTGTCTATATTTTAAAACTTTATTGAGTTTTTGCCCAGATTTCATTTTTCCTTTCTTTTCTCAGTACCACCTTCCCCTGTGGTTGGAATAGTCTCTGACATCTCTATTTGCATATATTGAGTACTGGAAGGAAACTTAGAAACTGTTTATTCCAAAACCCTACTTTTACTATTAACATGTAGAAATGTAGGCCTATATCATATAGACTTTCTTGAAATGAAAATTTATTGTTATATATTTTGAATCCTCTTCTATGTTCTGTTGTGCACATGTCATGTTTTTCTTTTCTTTTCTTACTTTGTACTTAAGCTTCAATATTTAAGTTTATGATATGTTTCATTTTCCTTTCTCTATTTTGCATTTGATTTCTGGTGTTTGAGTCTAAAATAAAACAACAACAAAAACAAAAACAAAAACAAAAAACAAAAACAAAAAACAAATGTAGGCCTAGAGACAAAGTGATTTGCTAAGGCCATAAAAGAACCAAATGTCCTTTGATACTGTTGATCACCCTGTCCTCTTTAATGCTCTCTTCTCTGTATTTCTTCCAGGAAATCATCCTCTCTGGTTCTTTTGCTACCTATATGATCACTCCTTCTCAGTCTCCTTCACTGGATCCTTATTGAGATCATGTTCCCTAACTATAGATAATTCATAGGATCCTCTTCTATTCACCCTCTATATTACCTCACTTGGTAATCTCATCAATTCCTATGGATTAAATTATCTATACTTAATTTTCTCAAATACACCAATCTTGCCCCAACCTCTAGGCTGACATCCAATTTCACACCTTCAACTTCATTTCAGACATCAATCAATAAAAATTTATTAAATGCCTACTATGTACCAGGCACTGTGCTAATCGCTGAGGATACCAAAAAAGTGATAAAAGATAGTCCATGTCCTCAAGGAGCTTACAATCTAATGGGAGAGACAACATGCAGACAAATATATTCAAAGGAAACTATGTACAGGATAAATAGGGAATAATTAGCAGACAGAAAGCACTAGAATTAAGAGGGGTTGGGGAAGACTTCCTGTAGAAGGTGGAATTTTAGATGGAACTTGAAGGGACCCATGGAGGTCAGTAGTAAGAGCAGAGGAGGTGGAGCATTCCAGGCATGGGATATAGCCAGAGAGAATGTCTGGAGCTGAAAGAAACAGGGTTTGGATGAGGGTCTAAAAGGAGTTCGGAGTCACTGGGATATGAAGGTTATGACCTGGTGTGAGAATGTTCATTGTCTAGTAAAATATCTTAAACTAAACATGTCCAAAATAAAACTTATTATCTTTCCCCTCTACACCGTCCCCTCCTATTAGCCCTCTTACTGTAGAGAGCAAAACCACCCTTCCAGTCTTTCATACTAGCAATGTAGAAGTTATCCTTGACTTCTCATTATCTCTAAACCCTCCCTCCCACACACACAAATATACAGTCTATTGCCAAGGCCTATTAATTTCACCTCTCAAATACACCTCCTTCTTGCCTGTGATAGCTCCCCCACTCTGGTGTAGGCCCTCATCACCTCACACCTGGACTATTGCAATAGCTTGATGATGGGTTCACATGCCTTAAGTCTCTCTTTACTCTAATACATTCTCTATTAAGTCACTAAAATGATTTTCCTAAAGCACAATTCCAACCATCACATCCTATTGAATAAACTCTAGCAGCTGTCTGTCACCTTCATGATAAAATACAAAAATCTTTGGCATTCAAAGACCCTCATAACCTAGACAACTCCTACATTTCCAGTTTTCTTAAACCTTAGTGCCTGCCACATACTCTTCAATCGAGTAATAGAAGCCTCCAGACAATTCCATAAACAAGACACCTCACATCTTAGCTCTGAGCATTTTTGCCTCTTTTTGTATCTCTATCATTTACCTCAGTGTCTGGTATATAGTAGATGCTTAATAAATGTTTATTGAATAATCAATTGACATGTCAGTCTTGAGATATGACCAAATAGAGAGAGAGATGACTTAAGAAATCCACAAATGAAGCTAGAAATCAGAGACTTCATGTATATATCAGTTTCTTCTTTCTCTTTTATTATATCAATAGTTTCATATGATAGATACTTTCCATACTGGAGACAGTCCCTTCTTAGATAGGGGTATATGCTGGGACATAATCTGGGGAGGCAATGCTGCCTAACATTTACTGAAACTTGGTGGGAGGCATTCTGTTTGTGCTCCAAAGCTCTCTTAGTTATGAGACAACACTACATAGTCATATCCTACCTGGAGATCACCAGGGGCTCAGGAACCGGCCTGGGATTGGCTAGGAGTGGTATAGAAGAAAACAAGTAATATAAATGAATGAAGGGCAATTTACTGAAAAGAAAGGGGATCAATGTTCTTACTGCTCTGCCACTTATTTGTTGTGCAACTTTAAGCAAATTGCTTCACCTTTCTGGACTTCAATTTCTTTACCTGGTAAACGAGGAAGATCAACTCATTGATCCCTAAGGTGGTTTTTTGTTTGTTTGCTTGTTTGTTTTAATGCTTTAACATTTAAAAATTCTATTAAAGTTGACTAAAGGTAAAAGTGACCTCACCTCCACACATAGGGCTAAGCAAATGCTATATAGACGGTGCTGATTCTAGGATATTCCCCAGAATTTTCTCTAAGAAATGTGGTTTAATGAGAGAAAATTTTCTTTGACTCTTTCTCTCTTCCCTCTCCCACTGGCAATGCTTTGGCTCAGCTATAACCAGTGTTCAATTATTTAGGCATCACACAGTCCAGTCCTTCATGAAATGGTCTCTGGTCAGCAAATCAAGTTTGAACCTCCCTGAACATTTTGATATGTGAGAATATCTTATCCTATCCACTTTCCTTGGGCCTAGGCTTTCTGTGTTTTCCAAGGTAACTGAACATCTGATCATTGAATTCTTACCACTGATATCATGAGAGAGTAGCATGGAAGAGTAGAAAGGACACTGGGAGCTGGGGACTGGGAAATATGGGTTACACATATTTGGACTTCATCAGTTCTAAGATATGTAATTTTTTGGTTCTATGGTTTCCACTGCTCAGCAGCCCAAAAATCTATTTGAAGCTTCACAATGGTCTTTTAGAGATGATTGTTGTTGTTCAAACATGTCTGACTCTTTGTGGCCCCATTTAGAGTTTTCTTGGCAAAGATACTGAAATGGTTTATCATTTCCTTCTCCAGCTCATTTTACAGATGAAGAAACTGAGGCAAACAGGATTAAGTGGCTTGCCCAGGGTCACACAGCTAGTAAGTGTCTGAGGTCAGATTTGAACTCAGGTCTTCTTGTCTTCACTACAGCACTCAGCTGCCCCTTTAGAGATGATATAACCCTCTAACCTTCCTTTGCTTAATCAAAAGGGTCAGTGGGAATTTAAGGTCATAGTCTCCTCTCTGAAGACTCTGTAATCACCAAGTGATACTGTGGTAGGCTAGCAGGGCAACAATTTTCATCATATAAGTAATTGATTACTCTGCCTATATATATGAATATATCTGTGAGTGCTAATGCAGGTCTAAGGAAAGGTTTGTTTTGTAATGAAAACAATAAATAAGTCATGGGCTAACTCTCTTTCAACTAACAACTGACATTTTTTGAGTTCTTTCAAATTTACCAAACTTTTTACTCCCGATGAGAGTTATATGATAAAGGTAGGGCAAATACCATTATGGTGAGGCAGCAGAATCAATTAATGAACATTTATTAAGCTTATGCTATGTGCCAGACACTGTGCTAAGAATATACTTGGTGCTAAAAATACAATAGAACATCACTTGCTCTAGAGCCAAAAGACCAGGGGTCAAATTTTACCCTTAGCAATTACTACCTGTGTAACTTTGGGTGAGCAATTTTTTTTTTACCTTCTTGGGTCTCTGTTTCCTCATCTTCAAAGTGAAAATGTTGGACTGAGGTCCAAAGGTTGCTGAGGTCCATTCTAGCCCTAAAACTATGATCCTCATTTTCCAGAGGAGGCTCAGAGAGTTACGCAATTTGCTTATGACCATAGAACTAGCAAATGCAGTAGTGTCTGTTTTCTGAACCCAGGTCTCCTGATTCCATGTCCTTTCTTTTTCACATTACACCCTCCCACAGCTGTTTCCCAACTCCAAGATATATTCAGTTGTCATGGCACAATTTAATTTAACAAATATTTAATATGTTCTAAATTCTGAGGATGCTAATATATAAAAAAAAGAAATAAACCTTGCCCACAGGAGATTAAAATCTAATGGATGATAAGAATGAACAAAATTAACTGTAGCATCAGGCAGACTGTGATAAATGAAAAGGAGAGAAGCAAGCAAAGAACTATAAGAGACAATGATTGAAAGTGGAAAAGGTTATTTCTAGGAGAAAGGAAGGCTCTGTGGAAGAGACTCATTGCATTGGTACTTGAAATAGAGGAGCAATTTCTCCAGGCATGGTTGAAGAGGAATAATATTTTCATTGTCTATTCTCTGGGAATTGGCATCCCAATTCTGTACTATGTCCAGGAGCTACATTAGAGAGAACAAAGATCACTCTGAAAGACAGAGGACTTGGGTTCTATTTACTGGTCTGTACTTATTATCAGTGTAAGCTAATAATAATGCATTTTTTTCTAATACTTTTTTTCCCAAAATGCTTCCTAAGTAATCACCCTATGAAATGAATGAGTAATTTAGGTATTATTATCACCATTTTACAAATGTAGCAAATGAGATTCAGAGAAGCAAAATGCTAAGTTCAAAGACATCCAGACTTTATGAGTTAGACATAAAAAGCAAATCCAAACTCCCTTATAGAATGGGACAAAGAGCATGCTGCCACAAATGACACAATAAGTTCACCAGAGAGATCAGAATAAATCCTTTACTACTTATAAAATGCCATAAGTAGTAGATTCCCTTGGATCCCTCTGAACCAAACCTTATCAACCTAGCTAACCACTTTTAGCAATACCTTGCTAAATCAAATATTATAAGATCATGGATATAGATCCAAAAGAGTCCTCAGAAGCCATATGGTCTAATCTCACTTATTTTATAAGTGAATAAACTGGGGCTCAGAGAGATTAAGTGCTTTGCCCATCATGTCTACCAAGAGGTAGAGGCAGGATTTGAAAACAGATATTCCTAACTCCTAAGATCACTACTTAACCATTGCATTTCATTTCCTCCCATGTGATTTTGCTCAATGGTATTTCATCAATTTATACCAACTTCATAGGTTAATTAATGCCCTATTGGCCAATAACTTACTACTCATCCAAAGTGTGCTACTTACAGGAGATATGAGATGAGATAAGATGTAGATCCTGTCCATAAGGAAATGATAAACTTTATAAGTTTATGATTTTTGTTTTGTTTTGTGTCAAATTATAAATCTTATGAGTCATTCTATATTAAGTACCTAACAAACATCTGCATAGAAATATTTGCTTTAGCTGGAATTATTGTGGTCACAATCAGAAGTAAGGCAATAAGAAGGTAACAGATCCTCATGGCCAAAGAGATTGTAAGAAGCAAGGGACAATCTCAAGGGTTCAATCTTGGAGTTTTGAGTGAGAGACACATTGACTACACCCACATTTATTGTTTCAAGGTTAGTGAGAAATTTTGGATCAGTGACCTCACAATAAGGGTTGCGAGGGCCATTGAACAGGCAAATTTATGAGAAAATGAATCATTGTGAACCAGAAATTTAATGGGTACATGAATTACATTTACTCTCAGTTTCAAAGAACCAAATTGTTTAAAATTATGAATAAATACCTGACAACTGATACCCTACTAGAAAGTAGATTCAGAGGTTTACAAACCATGTCTTATTTCCCCTTGATTATGCTTATTAGCATTCTTATTGCTATAGCTAATATGTTAATACTTTGCATATTTAAATCATTCAATATATAGAGCTCTTTCATAAGTTTTATGTACTTCTGCTTAAATCAGGAGGAATCATAATGTTCCTCCATTTTGTATTTTTATTTATATGTTATGAAATATTCTAATATCGCTTATTTATATTATCATGATTATTATTAGTAGTAGTAGCAGAAGTAGTAACTTAGAATAATTAATAGAGTTATAAGTCAAGAGCTCTGGATTCAGAGCTTGCCACTGATATTCACTGACTTTTTGACCCTGTCCTTTAACCATTTCATGTACCAAGAAACACTTGAGAACTTATTGACTAAACCAGGGGTTTTTAAACTGGAGTTGACCTACTTCCAAGTAGTCTGTGAGTAAATTGAAGGAAGTATGTGCACTTGAATGACAAAACATAGCATCTTTATTTTTATTAACTTGTGAAATGTAATCTTTCCTTCAATAATTTAAAATATATTATTCTGAGAGAGGGGAGCCAAGATGGAGTGAAAGCAGAGACTTGCTGATCTCTCCCCCAAATCTCTTCAAATACCTCTAAAAAGTGACTCTGAACAAATTCTAGAGTGATAGAACCTACAAAGAGACAGAGTGAGACAGATTTACAACCCTAGACAACCTGGAAATTCAACAGGAAAGGTCTGTTCCACTGGCCTGAGAGAGGAGCGTCCAGCATGCAGGTTGCAGTGACAGACCTGGACTAAAGAAAACCAGAGCAGACTTTGGGGGACTGAATTACTTGCAAGAGTGGTGGGTTCTAGTCTTCTCAGCCCACAGGTGCCAGAAACAACTTAGAATGTCAGCAGGAGGGATCTGTCAGAATTGGGTGAGAGAGAAGCAAACAGGCATTGGGAGTGATTGAATCAGCAGCAGTAGTGGTGACAGCAGCTACTCCTGGAGCTATTAGCCTACAGACTGAATGGTTGAAAGTCAACTATTTTGACTTCCAGGAGCCAAGACGGTGGAGTAAGCAGTAAGTCACTCTCACTCTCCTTTATTGACCTTGAAAAAAACAGAATATTGCCCCAGGAAAAAATCCTGAAATAGTAGAGTCAGCAGAAACACCAGATACAGCGGTATTTAAGCTAGCGAGGCTAGGGGGATTAATGGGAAAGATCCCTTTTACTGTGGCTGAAGGGAACCAATAAAGAAAGGGAGGTGTCCCAGCAAGCCAGTAACTAGGCCCCTAGCCACCAGCATAAGAAGCTTGGGACAGTGCTCCTGTGCCCCAGAAGCAGAGATCAACTTTAAAAACCAGGAAAAAAAAGGCAAACAAGATGAGCAAGAAGCAACATGTGAAAACAAGGACCTTAGAAAAGTATTTTGGTGACAGGGAAGATCAAAACACCTTGTCAATATACCCACATCTGAAAACTCAGAGAGGAATATGAACTGGTCTCAAGCCCAAAAAGCCTTCTTGGAAGAGCTCGAGAATGATTTTAAAAACCAAATAAGGGAGGTAGAAGAAAAAACTAAATAATTCATTTAAAAATACAGTTGACAAAATGGGGGGAAATTACACCGAAGAAAACAAGTCCCTAAAAAGTAAAATGGGCCAAATGGAAAAAGAGGTACAAAAGCTGACTGAAGAAAACAATTAGTTAAAAATTAGAATTGGACAATTAAAAACTAATGACTCTATAAGACATCAAGAATCAGTAAAACAGAATGAAAAGAATGAAAAAAAAATAGAAGAAAATGTAAAATTCCTAATTGGAAAAAACAACTGGCCTGGAGAATAGATCCAGGAGAGATGACTTAAGAATTATTGGTCTACCTGAAAGTCATGATGAAAAAAAGAACCTGGCCAGCATCTTCGAGATCATCAAGGAAAACTGCCCCAAGGCCCTAGAACCAGGAGGTAAAGTGATCACCAAAAGAATCCACCTATTACCTCCTAAAAGTGATTCCAAATTGAAAATACCAAGGAATATTGTTGCCAAATTTCAGAATTATCAGGTCAAGGAGACAATCCTGCAAGCAGCCAGAAAGAAACAACTTAAATATCGTGAAACCACAGTCAGGATTATGCAGGACCTTACAACTTCTACATTAAAAGATCAGAGGGCTTGCAGTATGATATTCCATAAGACAAAGGAGCTTGGATTACAAGCAAGGATCAACTAACTATGCAAATTTGAGCATAATCTTTCAGGGGAGGAGATGGACATTCAATGAAATAGGAAACTTCCAGACTTTCCTGATCAGAGCTCTATGCAAAATTTGATCTTTAAATACAAGACTTAAGAGAAGCATAAAAAGGTAAAAACAGGAAAGGGAAAACAAAAACCCAAAGATGTTATGCAATAAGGGTAAACTGTTCACATCCCTACAGGGGAAGATACTTGTAACTTTTGAGAACTATATCTTTATTATGACAATTATAAAGGGAATACATGGACAGAGGGGATGGGTTTGAGTTGACTTTGATGTAATGATAAAAAACCTAATAAAGTGGTGAAAAGGAACAGTAATGGGAGAACAGGGAAGGAGGAGACAGAAAAGGGTAAATTACATCACATGAAGAGGAACAAAGACATATTACAGTAGAAGGAAAGAAGGTGGGGGAAATGAGCATTGTTTGAACTTTACTATCATCAGATTTGGCTCAAGGAGAGAATAACATAATCAGTTAGGTATAGAAATTTAACTTGTCATATAGACAGTAGGAGGGGAAATAGAAAATCAAAGGGAATGGGGAATAGAAGGGAGGGAAGAAGTAGTAAGAGGAAAGGTAAAGAAAAGGGAGGGGGCTGATAGAAGGGAACACAGATTGAGGGAGGCGATGGTCAGAAGCAAAACTCTAGTGAGGCAGGAAAGGGAGAAAAGGAGAAAGAAAAGCATAAATGGGGGAGGAGAGAATAGGATGGAGAGAAAGACACAGAGTGTAATCATAATTGTGAATATGAATGGGATGAACGCTCCCATAAAATGGAAGCAGAGAGCAGAATAGATTAAAAACCATAATCCTACAGTATATTATTTACAAGAAACACATTTTAAACAGTGATACACATAGGATAAAGAAAAAAAAAAGGATGAAGTAGAATGTATTATGCTTCCGCTGAAGTAAAAAAAAAATCCAGGGTAGCAATCCTGATCTCAGACAAAGCAAAAGCAAAAATAGATCACATTAAAAGAGATAAGGAAGGAAACCACATCCTGCTAAAAAGCACCATAGACAATGAAGGAATGATATTACTAAACATATATGCACCAAGTGGTATGGCATCTAAATTGTTTGAGGAGAAGTTCAGGGAGTTACAGGAAGAAATAGAAAGCAAAACTATACTAGTGGCGGACCTCAACCTTCACCTCTCTGAACTAGATAAATCTAACCACAAAATAAACAAGAAAGAAGTTAAAGAAGTGAATAGAATTTTATAAAAGTTAGATATGGTAGACCCCTGGAGAAAATTGAATGGAGATAGAAAGGAATATACTCTTTCCTCAGTTGTACATGACACTTACACAAAAATTGACCATGTACTAGGGCATAAAAACCTCACAATCCAATGCAGAAAGGCAGAAATATTAAATGCATTCTTTTCAGATCATGATGCAATAAAAATTATATGTAATAAAGAGCTATGGAAAGATAGACTAAAAATTAATTGGAAACTAAATAATCTAATCCTAAAGAATAAGTAGGTCAAACAACAAATCATAGAAACAATCAATAACTTCATCACAGAAAATGACAATAATGAGACAACATACCAAAACGTATGGGATGCAGCAAAAGTAGTTCTTAGGGGAAGTTTTACATACCAAAATTCTTACATGAATAAAATAGAGAAAGAGGAGATCAAGGAATTGGGCATGCAACTAAAAAAAAAAACTAGAAAAAGAACAAATTAAAAATCCTCAATTAAATGTCAAATTAGGAATACTAAAAACCAAAGGAGAGATTAATAAAATTGAAGTTAAGAAAACTATTGAACTAATATATAAAATTAAGAGCTGGTTTTATGAATAAAAAGCAATAAAATAGATGAACTTTTGGTTAATTCAATTTAAAAAGAGAAAGAAGAAAACCAAATTACCAGTATCAAAAATGAAAAGGGTGAATCCATCACAATTGAAGAGGAAATTAAAACAATAATTAGGAACTATTTTGCCTAACTGTATATCAATAAATTTAAATAAATTAATTAATTAATAATTAATTGGAAACTAAATAATTTAATCCTAAATAATGAGTGTGTCAAAGCACAAATCATAGAAGCAATCAATGACTTCATCTAAGAAAATGATAATAATGAGACAACATACCAAAATTTATGGGATACAGCAAAAGCAGTTCTTATGGGAATTTTATATCTCTAAATGCTTACATGAATAAGATAGAGAAAGAGGAGATCAATGAATTGGGCATGCAACTAAAACCAAAGGCGAGATTAATAAAATTGAAATTAAGAAAATTATTGAACTAATAAATAAAACTAAGAGCTGGTTTTAAGAAAAAAAAATCCAATCAAGTAGACAAACTGTTGGTTAATTTAATTTAAAATAAAGTAAGAAGAAAACCAAATTAACAGTATAAAAAATGGAAAGGTTGAATTCACCACCAACGAAGAGAAAATTAAAACAGTAGTTAGGAACTATTTTGCACAACTGTAAGCTAATAAATTTGACAATTTTAGTGAAATGGATGAATATTTACAAAAAATATAAATTGCCCAGATTAACAGAAGAGGAAGTAAAATACTTAAATCACCCCATTTCAGAAAAAGAAATTGAACAAGCCATTAATGAACTCACTAGAAAAAAAATCTCCAGGGCCAGATGGATTTACAGGTGAATTCCATCAAAATTTTAAAGAAGAACTAACTCCAGTACTATGTAAACTATTTGGGAAAATAGGCTGAGTCTTACCAAATTCTTTTTATGATATAAATACGGAGCTGATACCTAAGCCTGGAAGAGTGAAAACAGAGAAAGAAAATTATAGACCAATTCCTCTAGTGAATATGGATGCAAAAAATTCAAATGAAATATTAACAAAAAAATTATAGCAACTTATCACAAGAATACTACACTATGACCAGGTAGGATTTATACCAGGAATGCAGGGCTGGTTCAGTATTAGGAAAACTACCAGCATAATTGATTATATTAACAACAAAACTAACAGAAACCACATGATTATCTCAATAGATGCAAAAAAAAGCTTTTGACAACATACAACACCTATTCTTATTGAAAACACTAGAGAGCATAGGAATAAATGAAGTCTTCCTTAAAATAATAAGTAGCATCTACCTAAAATCCTCAGCAAGCATTATATGTAATGGGAATAAGCTAGAAGCATTTCCAATAAGATCAGAGGTGAAACAACAATGTCCATTATCACCCCTGTTGTTCAATATGGTACTAGAAACTTTAGCTTTAGCAATAAGAGAAGAAAAAGAAATTGAAGGCATTAGAATAGGCAAAGAAGAAACAAAGCTATCACTCTTTGCAGATGATATACTTAGAGAATCCTAGAGAATCAAGAAAAATCTACTTGAAATAATAAACAACTTTAGTAAAGTTGCAGCACATAAAATAAACCCACACAAATCATTGGCATTTCTATATATTACCAACAAAGCCCAACAGGAAGAGATAGAAAGAGAAATTCCATTTAAAGTGACTATAAACTTTATAAAATATTTAGGGGTTTACATACCAAAACAAACCCAGGAACTATATGAACACAGTTACAAAACACCTTTCACATAAATAAAGTCAGATCTAAATATTTGAAAAAACATCAGTATTGATCAGCCTCATCAAGTAGGCTGAGCTAATATAATAAAAATTACAATTCTACCCAAGTTAATTTACTTATCAGTGCCATACCAATCAAACTACCACAAAATTATTTTATAGAGCTAGAAAAATAATAGCAAGATTCATTTGGGATAACAAAGGGTCCAGAATATCAAGGGAACTAATGAAAAGAAATGCTAGAGAAGGTGGCCTAGCCATACCCAATCTTAAATTATATTGTAAAACAGCAATCATCAAAAACTACTTAGTACTGACTAAGAAATAGCCAGTGGGGGATCAGTGGAATAGGTTAGGTACACAAGACATAGTAGTCAATGACTATAGTAATCTACTGTTTGATAAACCCAAAGACCCCAGCTTCGGGGATAAGATCTCACTATCTGACAAAAACTGCTGGGAAAACTGGAAAAGTATATGGCAGAAGCTAGACATAGAACAAAATTTTACACCCTATATCAAAATAAAGTCAAAATGGGAGCATGATTTAGATATAATGGCTGATACTTTAAGCAAACTGAGAGAGCAAGGAATAGTTTACCTGTCAGATTTATGGAGAACAGAAGAATTTATAACCAAATGAGATAGAAAACATTATGAAATGCAAAATAGATAATTTTGATTACATTAAATTGAACAGTTTTGGGGCAAACAAAGCCTATGCAACCAAGATTAGGAGGGAAACAGAAAACTGGGAAAACATTTTTACAATCAGTGTGTCTGATAAGGGCCTCATTATTCTGAGAAGCGGTTCTTCACTGTGCTCTCAGAGATGTTCAAAGAATAAAAACAGGTAAGTAAAAATTCCTTAATATAAGTTCAAGGATGCTGATCCCACATCTGGAGTTCCCTGTGTTGTCTAAACTCACAGTTCCTTCTCTCATTCACATATTACATTTTATCACAAAATCACCTAAATTGAGAGAAGGAAAGGATCACTATAACAGAGATATTAATCACCAAAACTCTGCTTATAGACCACCCAGGTAGATGAACTCACCACCACTCAAGGCAGTTGCATTTTTGGATACATTAATTATTAGGAATGTGTTTGTTCTTTTGTTTGTTTTCCCTGAAATCAAGTCAAAGTTTACCTTTGCAACTATCAATTGTTGTTCCTGGTTGTGTCTCTGTGGGCAACAGAACAAATATTTTCCATCCTCAGTATGACGACCTTTCAAATACTTGAAAAAAGCTATTATGTTTCCCCGCCCCCGAGTCTTTTCTTCTGCAGGGTAAGTGTTTCCAAATCCTCCAACTGGTTATGATATGACAAGGGCCCTTCATCATTCTCCTAAGTAGATACGTCTAATGTTTTTACCTCAATATTACAATTGATATAATGTATGCACAGAAAGTGAAATGCTTTACCCATTTTTCTATGTGGGATAGAAGCAAGACAGGTATTATTATCTCTTTTCAACTGAGGAGATGGAAGAACAGAAAAAGTATAATACTGTCATAGTGCTACTCAACCTGGGTATGGTGTATCTGACAGTCCAGGGCGAGGTAGGATATAGACATAAGTTTCTTTGCCTTGCCTACAAGTCATCCAATTCCTAATATTCTAGTAGGATATTATTTAGCTTCTCATCTGATACCAGGTAAGTAGAAATATCTTTTTGTCATCTTTCCTAACAACAAAAAGTCCCTTTTGTCTCATTGGTTTGCTTTATTTTTCTGAGAAAGGAAAAGAGAACCAGTGGAAGGTGAGTAATGTCAGTGGAAGCCTCCATTGCTTCATCCATGAGATGTTCAGTCATTTCAGTCATCTCTGACTCTTTGTAACCCCCATGTGGGGTTTTCTTGGCAAAGATACTACAGTGATTTGCTATTTCCTTCTCCAGCTCATTTTGCAGATGAAGAAACTGAGACAATCAGGGTTAAGTGACTTGTTCAGGATCACATAGTTAGTAAATGTCTAAAACTAGATTTGAAGTCAGGCAGATGAGTTTTCCTGTCTCTAGGCATGACCCTCTATCCACTGCTTCACCTATCTGTCTCATCTCTAAAAAAAAAAATGTCAAATATTGGGATGGTTACAAGTATTATTCTTGCTGGAAATAGGAATAAGACTTGGCCCTATAATGTCTGTATTAAAGAGAAGTCTGAGGTGAAGAAATTCCATATATCAATGCAAGTCAGCACCTTTTCTGCAAGTTGTAAAATTTTAAAGAAAGGATTCTTAACTTTTTATGTATTATAGACTTATTTATGAGTTTGGTGAAACCTACACACTCATCAGCATAATCGTAATATATAAAATAAAATATGAAATATTGTAAGAGAACCTAAGTATTGAAATATAATTATCAAAATATTTTAAAAATTAATAAACCCCAGATTTTTGGTGAATTCACAAAACACTGATGACCCCTTGAACACTGTAAGAATGTAGCACTTGAACTTAGGTCTTCCTGCTTGCATTAGTTCTCTATCCATCAAAATATGCTATTTCTAAAGCTAAAGTTATGGGGATTAAGATGGGTACTCATTTGTCAACCATGCTAGGAAAGTTATTTTGTTAGAAATAATCTTGAAAAAAAAAACTTTGTGTGCTTGTGACTCATGTTATCTGACTCTAGAAGAGTATAGATGATAACTCCAAAGCGTATATATTACTGAATGATAAGTTGACTCCAATTCCAATACCACCACCTTGTTTCACATAACTCTTCTTGGTTCCTGTGCAAGCTGGAAATCACAATAACTTACCTTTTCATAGCAATGTCCTCCCAATCTCATATGAAACAACTCTCCTATGATTATCTTTTTTCTATAGATACTGATGCAATGCAAATTCTTCTGAATAGACTACAGATTGATAGCCTGAAGAAACTATGAAGAAGTGCATTTCTATGTGAAAGTATGCAGACTCTAGGAAGTCCCTACTCAGCTTTCAATATTTGTTCTGAGAATGATTTAATCACAACGTGGTCACCAGGCCCTGCTAACTTTATTCTTTCCTCGATTTCTTAATTGTGCAACTCTGGTTCAAAGTACTATATAACACTATTTGCCTTTCAACTCTATATCACCATCAATTTATTTGTTGTCTTCTCAGCCTACTTTTAAATCAATATATGGGTGGACTATACTTCCCTGATTTGAGAACAACACTGTAAGATCTGCTTACATTTCCACAGTCTAATTGCTCCCTTATGTACATAAGCAGCCAAAAACCTTGCCAAATTCAGGAAATATAGGGTAATGAATTTATTTTTGGAACTCCTAAACCAGAAATTAATTGAATGCATGGTGAATATATCATTGAGAAAACTGAATGTTACTTTTAGAAGATTAGTACATTGAAAAGAACTATGTATTTTGAATCTAAAGACCTGAATCAAATACTCACATTTCATATATTAGGCATGTCACTTATACTTTCAAAGTTTCTTTATCTAAAAGACTGTTAATTCCTTTCTACCTCTAAGTCTATGATCTTTATTTCTATGACCTGTCATACTATATCTCTCACATTCCAGGGACAAGACCTTATTTAATACATAATTGTTTTGTTTGACTCATGTCATCAGGGTGAGCTGAATCAGAAGTGAGGGCTAACTGTTCACTTAAAATTTTAAGTGATTCTCTTGTGCTGAGGTTCTCCCTTGTTTTTTCTTTCTTTCTCCTGATCAGTTTATCTACCTCCTACCATAAAGGGGCAATAAAGAGCATTGTGCCTTTTTGAAATTTGTTTTCTAGCATTCTTTTTTTTAAATTTTGAGTTCCAAATTATTTTTTGTTTTTAATAGGAATGCATGCTGCATTTTGTCAAAAAGCTTTTTTCTGCATCTATTGATAAAATTGTACGATTTTGTTGTTTTTATCAATTATATGGTTGATTATGCCTATTGTTTTCTTAAAATTAAACTAATATTGCATTCTTGGTAAAAATTCCATGTGGTTATAGTGTATAATAATTGTAATATGTTGCTGTAGTCCCCTTCTTTGATATTTCATTTAAAATTTTTGTATTATTCATTAGGGAAATTGGTCTATAGTTTTCTTTCTCTGTTTTTTCTCTCTCTGATTTAGGTATCCAAACAATGTTTGTATCATAAAAGGAATTTGGTAGGATTCCTTTTTTACCTATTTTTTCAAATAGTTTATATAGTATTGGAATTAATTGTTATTCAAATGCTTGGTAGAATTCATTTGTGAATACATCTGATCCTGGAAATTTTTTTCTTAGGGAACCCATTTATGTTGTGTTCAATTATTTTTCTAAAATATGCTTATTTAAGTGTTATATTTCCCTCTTTCATTAATCTGGTCAATTATGTTTTTGTAAGTATTCATACATTTCATTTAGATTGTCAGATTTATTGACATGGAATTGGGCAAAAACACTCCTCATAATTGCTTTAATTTGATCTTGATTGGTGATGCCTTCCCCTTTTAATTTTTGATACTGGTGATTTGGTTTTCTTTTTTTAAATCAAATTGATCAATGGTTTATCTATTTTGTCATTGATTTTTTCTTCATAAAACCATGTGCTAATTTTATTTTATTGTTTCATGGGGTTTTTCTTTCAATTTTATTAATATCTCCTTTGATTTTCAGGATTTCCTTTTTTACTTTTGTTTTTTTATTTGTTCTTTTTCCAATTTTCTTGGTTGCATGCCCACATTATTAATCTGCTATTGTGCTCTTTTATTAATGTAAGTATTTAGAGATATAAGTTTCCCCCACATGCTGCTTTGCTGCATCTCATGAATAGATCTCATGTATTCCATGCTGTATCATTTTTCTATTTCTTTTAATGAAATTATTGATTTTTTTTCTATGATTTAATCTTTAACCCACTCATTCTTCAGGATTAGAATATTTTCCCCATTCTTCCTCTCAATTCCCATTTTTCCCAGTGAATATGTCTTTCTCATCCCTTTATTTCTTTTGGATTATCCCAACTAACTCATACCTTTCATCTGTTTAGACTTCTAAGAGCCCTGGGTGGGATAAAGTTATTAGGACTTACATGTACCATTTCCCCATATAGGAATGTAAATGGTTTAACTTTATTGAGTTCACTATGATTTCTCCTTTATGTTTACCTTTTTATACTTCTCTTTAGTATTGTGTTTGGATCTCAAATTTTCTATTCAGTTCTAGATCTTTTCATCAAGGATGGTTGGAAATCCTCTATTTGATTAAATTTCCATTTTTCCCCCTGAAGGATTATATTACATGTGGCTGAGTAGGTTATTCTTGGCTGTAATCCTTGTTCTTTTGCTTTCCAGAATATCATATTTGAAACCTTCCAATTTTTAAAATACGGTAACCACTAAATCTTGTGTGATCGTAACTGCTTTCTCCATGGTATTTGAATACTTTCTTTCTGGATGCTCAAACTATTTTCTCCTTGACCTGGAAACTCTGGAATTTGACTATAATATTCTTAAGAAGTTTTCATTTTGGGATCTCTTTCAGGAGGTGATCAATGGATTCTTTAAATTTCTATTTTGTTTTCTGGTTTTAAAATATCAGGGCAGTGTTCTTTATAATTTTTTGAAATATGTTATCTAGGCTATTTCTTACCATGGATTTCCAATAATAATATATTATTATATTAATAATATAATAATTAATCATAAATTATATTTTTATAAATTATAGAAATTTTATAAAACAATAATTAATAATATAATAAAATCATATAAAACAATCCAATAATTCTTACATTTTCTCTACTTGGTCTTTTTTGTATGTCAATTATTTTTCCCTATGAGATATGTTATACTTTTCTATTTTTTTCATCACTTCACTTTGTTTTATTGTTTCTTAAAGTCTCAGGGAGTCATTAGCTATTACTTGCACAATTTTAATTTTGAAGGAATTATTTTCTGCAGTGAGCTTTTGTACTTCTTTTTCCATTTAGCCAATTCTGCTTTTTTAGGAGTTATTTCAATCTGTGAGTTTTTGCACCTCTTTTATCATTTGGTCAATTCTATTTTTAAGAAAAAGCTAGATGGTGAGTTGGATACAGCACTGGGCCTGAAATCAGTAAGACACAGCTTTGTAAGTTCAAATCTGTCCTCAGACTAGCTACGTGACCCTGGGGAAGTCACTTAACTCTGTTTGCCTCAGTTCCTCATCTGTAAAATGAAATGTAAAAGGAAATGACAAAGCACTCTGGTATGTTTGCCAAGAAAATCCCAAATGGTGTCAGAAAGGGTCAGATATGCCTGAAACAACTGAACAAAAACAAAATTTTTAAGTTATTGTTTTCTCCAGTATTTTTGCATATCTTTTACCGTGCTGTTAACTGTCTTTTCATAATTTTGTATCACTCTCATTTCATTTCCCAATTTGTTCTCTACCACCCTTATTTGATTTTTAAAATCATTTTCCTCTTTCTTTAGCTCTTCCAGGAACTCTTTGATTTTGTGTCCAATCTATATTTTTCTTTGAGGTTTTCCTTTTAACTATTTTTACATTGTTTTATTCTTCTGAGTTTGTGTCTTGGTCTTCCCTGTCACTGTAGTAGCTACAGTGTAATCTTGGAATCTCTCTCTGACCAGTTTTCTAATTTCCTTATTGTCTCGGTGCTAAGAGTTCTTGAAGATGCTGCTTCTACTATTGCAGCCATCTCCAAAGCCCATAGTTGTTGTTATCACTATGTATGCTCTGGGCCACCCTACCATCTCCACAGTCTTTCTGACCCTTTCTTGACTTTGTCAGAATTAAATTTCATGCATTATTTTGAAGTTGTTTGTAGGGGCATGTTAGGAGAATTCAACTGGAATGCTGCCTCTACTCTGTCATCTTGGCACCACCTAGCATTGCATCTTTAAAAAAAAAAATCAGTCAGTGGAAATCTGTTTTTTTTTTCTCCTCTCTCCTCCCACTGTCCTCATTGGGAAAGAAAGGAGAAAAAAAATCCTTTCTTTTTCATTTCCCAAAGAAATAAGGGAAAAAATCCTGTTAAAAACATATATAGTCAATCAAAAAGTTCTTGCCAAAGAGCTAACCAAAGGCTATGACTGACTCTCTCTCTCTCTCTCTCTCTCTCTCCCCCCCCCCCATAATATATTCTCCTCAGTTTAACTAAGTCCATCACATTTCTTTCAGGAAATATATAGAATGCTTCAATTTTCAATTATATTCATGTTCTCAGGTATTGTGGTTGGCCATTGGTTTTATAAGAATACCATAATTTTTTCAAAGTTGTTTGTTTTTACACTAATGTTATCATAAATTGTTCTCCTGAGTTTGTTTATGTCACTCTATATAATTTAAAATAGGTCTTCTCTGAAACCAACCCGTTCATTGTTCATTGCAAAACAATATTATTCTATCATATTCATATAAATTGTACAACTATTCTCTAATTGATGGACACCCTCTCAGTTTCCAATTCTATGCCACTACAAAAAGAGCTGACATATGTTGTACATAAATTTCCTCTTCCTTTTCCTTTGAACCCTTCAGAAGTACAAACCTAATGTTGCTATCAGTGGTTTGGAAGGTTATGAACAATTTAACAATTTTTGCAATATGGTTCCAAACTGCTTCCCAGAATAGCTAGACTAGTGTATAGTTTCACCAACAGTGTGTTGATGTACTTATTTTCCCAGAGGACCTCCAGGATTTGTCATTCTTCTTTTTTTTTTGAAAACTTTACCAGCTTTAGGGGGCTCAATATGGAACCACAGAGCGCTTAAATTTGAATTTACTTAAATGTTAGTGATTTAAGGCATTATCCATAAGACTATTAGTACTTTACATTTTTTCTTCTGAAAAGTGCTTATTCATGTCCTTTGGCCATTTATCAGTTGAAGAATTGTTCTTAGGCTAAAAATTTGAATCAGTTCCCCATATAGTTTAGAAATAAGACCAATGTCAGAGAAAATTGATGTAAATATTTTCTCATTTACCTGCTTCTCTTCTAATTTTAGATGCCTTTGTTTCCTTTTCCCAAAACTTTATAACTTTAATCAAAACTGTCCATTTTATCTCTTGTGATACTCTTTTTTATATATTCACAAGTTCTTCCCCTATCCGTATACCGGAAGGTCCCCTTTCTTCCCATTTTTTGTTATTTCTTTTAAGATTCTTCTGATCCTCTAAATAAATTTTGTTGAATTCTTTCCTAGTTCTATAAAGTAATCCTTTGGTATTTTGATTGCTATAACTTTGAATAAACAAATTAATTTAGTCAATCATCATTTTTATAATATTGGTTTGGTCTACAATATTTTTTCAGTAATTGTAATGTGTCTTTGTGTAAAACATATTTTACAAGTGAGTTGATCCCATTCACACCTTCATGGTTATGAATGCTCCATCCTATTTTCCCACTTACCCTTCTATCTCTCTTCCTTTGCCCTGTCCCTCCTCATAAGGATTTTGCTTCTGACTGCCACCTCTCCTAATCCATCCTCTCTTCTATCATTCCCACATTTCTCTTATTCCCCTCCTCTCCTACTTCGCTAGAGGATAAAATAGATTTCTATACACAACTGAGTATATGTTATGCCACCTTTGAGTCAATTCCAATGAGAGTAAGGTTCAAGTGATTTCCACCCCCCCATCTTTCCCTCAACTGTAATAGGCCTTTTGTACCTCTTCTTGTATAATAATTTACCTCATTCTACCTCTCCCTTCCCTCTTCTCTCAGTGAAATTCTCCTTCTTACTGCTTAATTTCACTTTTTGGATATCATCCCATCAAAATCATCTTATACTCTACCTTCTGACCATGTATATTCCTTCTCACTGATCTAATAGGATAACATTCTTAAGAGTTACAAGTATCATCTTCCTGTGTAGGGATGTAAACAGTTTAAACTTATTGAATCCCTTATGATTTCCCTTTCCTGTTTACCTTTTTATGCTTCTCTTGAGTCTTGTATTTGAAAATAAAATTTTTTATTCACCTCCAGTCTTTTGATCAGGAATGCTTAAAAATCCTCTACTTCATTTAAAGGTCCATTCTTTCCCCGCCCCCCCTCAAAAAAAAGATTGTATGCAGTTTGCTGTGTGCATTATTTTTGGTTGCAATCCTAATTCCTTTGTCATTCAGAATATCACATTCTAAGCCCTACTATTCTTTAATGTAGAAGCTGATAAATCCTGTGTAATCCTGATTTTGGCTCCACAATATTTGAATTATTTCTTTCTGGCTGCTTGCAATAGTTCCTCCTTGATCTGAGAACTCTGGAATTTGGCTATAGAGTTATTGGGAGTTTTCATTTTGGTATCTCATGTCTCATTCAGGAGATGACTCATGGATTGTTTCAATTTCTATTTTACCTTCTGGTTGTAAAATATCAGGACAGTTTTCCTTGATAATTCCTTGAAATATGATGTCCAGGATCCTTTTTTTGATCATGGCTTTCAGGTAGTCCAAGAGTTCCTATTTTTTCTCAATCTATTTTCCAAGTCAATTTTTTAAATGAGATATTTACATTTTCTATTTTTTCATTCTTTTGATTTTATTTGATTGATTCTTGATATGTCATAGAGTTTTTAGCTTCCATTTGCCTAAATCTGATTTTTAAGGAGTTATTTTTTTTAGTGAGCTGTTTGTAGCAACTTTTACATTTGGTCAATTTTACTTTTTAAGGAATTTTTCCTTTGGTAAATTTTTTACATCAGTTTTCCATTTTTGTGCTACTTACACCAATCTGTTAATTTTTTCATAATTCTCTTGGATTGCTTTCATTTTCCCCCAATTTTTCTTCTCCTTTTATTTGATTCTTTTTTTATTTTTTATTTATTTTTTAATTAATTTATTTTTAGTTTATTTATTTATTTTTAGTTTTCAACATTCACTTCCACAAGATTTTGAATTCCAAATTTTCTCCCCATCTCATCCCTCCCCCTACCCCAAGATGGCACACATTCTGAATGCCACTTCTCCTAATCTGTCCTTCCTTATATCTCTCCACCCTCTTCTCTTATCCCCTTCCCCTTCAATTCCCCTGTAGGGCAGGATAGATTTCTATACCACATTTCTTGTCTATCTTATTTCCCAGTTCCATGTGAAAACAATTTTTTTAACTTTTGTTTTTACAACTTAGGGCTCCAGATTTTCTCCCTTCCTCCCTCCCCACCCATCTTCATTGAGAAGGCAAGCAACTCGATATAGGTTATACATGTGTAGTCATGCAAAACACTTCCATAGTAGTCATGTTGTGAAAAACTAAGTATATTTCCCTTAATCCTATGCCGCCCCCCATTTATTCTATTCTCTCATTTGACCCTGTGCCTCCTTAGAAGTGTTTGCTTCTGATTACCCCCTCCCCCAATCTGCCCTCCCTTCTATCATCCCCCTGCTCTCTTGTCCCCTTCCCCCTTATTTCCTTGAAGGGTAAGATAGATTTCCATAACCAATCAAGTGTGTATGTTATTCTCTCCTTAAGCCAAATCTGATGAGAATAAGATTCACTCCTTCCCTCTCACCTCCCCCCATTTTCCCTTCACTGTAAAAACCTTTTCTTGTTTGTTCCATGTGAGATAATTTACCCCATTCTACCTCTTCCTTTCTCCTTCTCTCCATATAATCCTCTCTCACCCCTTAATTTCATTCTCCAGATATGACCCCTTCATCTTCAACTCACCCTGTGCCCTCTATCTATCTATCTATCTATCTATCTATCTATCTATCTATCTATCTACATCTATATATACATACATATATTTTTTTCCTCCAACTACTCTAATACTGACAAAGGACACATGACTTACAAATATCATCTTTCCATGCAGAATGTAAACAGTTCAACTTTAATAAGTCCCTCATGATTTCTCTTTCCTATTTACCTCTTCATGTTTCTCTTGAGTCTTGTAACTGAAAGCCAAATTTTCCATTCAGCTCTGGTCTTTTCATCAAGAATGCTTGAAAGTTCTCTATTTCACTGAATGACCATTTTTTTCCCTGAAGGATTATGCTCAGTTTTGCTGGATAGGTGATACTTGGCTGGAATCTTATCACCTTTGCCCTCCAGCAATATTATATTCCAAGCCCTTTGGTTCCTTAACAGAAACTGCTAAATCTTGTGTTATCCTGATTGTGTTTCCACAATACTTGAATTGCTTCTTTCTGGCTGCTTGCAATATTTTCTCCTTGACCTGGGAACTCTGGAATTTGGCTACAATATTCCTAGGAGTTTTCCTTTGGGGATTTCTTTCAGGAGGTTGTGGGTGGATTCTTTCAATTTCTATTTTGCCCTCTGGTTCTAAAATATCAGGGCAGTTTTCTTTGATAATTTCTTTTTTTTATATCTATAATAAAAGTTTATTTTTAAGCTTCCTTTAAATGAAAACAGTGAGAATTTTTTCATCTATCACTACCTTGAATTAAAATGATCTGTGTGTTTAGAAATGAGGAAATAAGCATTTATTAAGTGGCTACTATGTGTGTTGAGCATTTTACAAATATTATCTCATTTTATCCTCACAGCAATCCTGAGAGCTGGGTGCCATTATTATCCACATTTTACAGTTGAAACTGATAAGTGACTTGCCTAGAGTTATATGGATAGTAAATGTTTGATGCCAAATTTGAACTCAGGTCTTCCTAACTCTAAGCCCAGATATCTATCTACTGCATTGCCTAGCTACCTAAACCTTCTAGTGATTGTATACCTAGTGCCTCGTATAGTGCCTGCACACACTAATGCAGGTGGAGCCAGCAAAATTTCCATCCCTGGATATTTTCCAATTTTCCACTTCTAGCCTTGGGAAATTAATGGGACTAAGTGATCTTTTTTTTAATGAAGATTTTTTTTTTATTTTTAATTTTCAACATTATTTCCACAAATTTTGAGTTCCAAATTTTCACCCCATCTAGCCCCTCCCCCCACCCCAAGATGGCATGCATTCTGAATACCTCTTCCCCTAGTCTGCTTTCACTGCTATCTCTCCCCACCTTCCCCTTCTATTTTCCTGTAGGGCAGGATAGATTTCTGTACCCCATTTCCTGTATTTCTTATTTCTCAGTTGCACTTGAAAACATTTTTTTAAACATGTGTTTTTAAAACTTTGGGTTCCAAATTTTCTTCCTTCCTCCCTCCCCACCCACCCTCATTGAAAAGGCAAGCTATACATGTGCAGTTATGAGAAACACTGCCATAGTAGACATGCAGCGAAAAACTAACTCTATTTCCCTTAATCTTATCCTGCCCCCCGATTTATTCTATTCTTTCTTATGACCCTGTCCCTCCTCAGAAGTATTTGCTTCTCATTACCCCTTTCCCCAATCTGTCCTCCTCTCTATCATCCCCCTACTCTTTTGTCCCCTTCCCCTCCTATTTTCCTGTAGGGTAAGACAGATTTCCATACCCAATTGAGTGTGTATGTTATTCCCTCCTTAAGTCAAATCCTATGAGAATAAGATTCACTAATTCCCTCTCACCTTCCCCTGTTTCCCCTCCACTGTAAGAACCTTTTCTTTTCTGTTTTCTTGTGAGATAATTTACCCTGTTCTACCTTTCCCTTTCTCCTTCTCCTAGTATAATCCTCTCTCACCCCTTAATTTTATTCTCCAGATATGACCCCCTCATCTTCAACTCACCCTGTGCCCCCTATCTATCTATCTATCTATCTATCTATCTATCTATCTATCTATCCATCTCTCTCTATATATATCTATATCTATACTATATATATATATATAAAATATATATACATACAATTTTTCCCTCCAACTACCCTAATACTGACAAAGGTCTCATGAGTTACAAATATCATCTTTCCATGTGGTAATGTAAACAGTTCAACCTTAATAAGTCTCTTATGATTTCTCTTTCCTATTTGCCTCTTCATGTTCCACTTGAGTCTTGTATTTGAAAGTCACATTTTCTATTCAGCTCTGGTCTTTTCATCAAGAATGCTTGCAAGTCCTCTATTTCACTGAATGACCATTTTTTCCCCTGAAGAATTATACTCAGTTTTGCTGGCTAGATGACTCTTGGTTGTAATTCTACCTCCTTTGCCCTCTGAAATATTATATTCCATGCCCTGTGGTCCCTTAATGTAGAAGCAGTTAAATTTTGTGTTAACCTGATTGTGTTTCCACAATACTTAAATTGTTTCTTTCTGGCTGCTTGTAATATTTTCTCCTTGACCTGGGAACTCTGGAATTTGGCTACAATATTCCTAGGAGTTTTCCTTTGGGGATCTCTTTCAGGAGGAGATAGGTGGATTCTTTCAATTTCTATTTTGCCCTCTGGTTCTAAAATATCAGAGCAGTTTTCTGTGATCATTTCTTGAAAGATGATGTCTAGGCTCTTTTTTTGATCATGGCTTTCAGATAGTCCAATAATTTTTAAATTCTCTCGCCTGGATCTATTTTCCAGGTCAGTTGTTTTTCCAATGAGATATTTCACCTTGTTTTCTAGTTTTTCATTCTTTTGGATTTGTTTTACAGTGTCTGGATTTCTCATAAAGTCACTAGCTTCTAATTGCTCTATTCTAATTTTTTAGGAAGTATTTTCTTCAGCAATATTTTGGACTTCCTTTTCCATTTGTCTAATTTTGCTCTTTAGGGCATTCTTCTCTCCATTGGCTTTTAGGACCTCTTTTGCCATTTGGGTTAGGCTATTTTTAAGGTGTTATTTTCTTCAGTATTTTTGGGGGGCTCCTTTAGCAAGCTGTTAACTTGTTTTTCATGATTTTCTTGTATTACTGTCATTTCTCTTCCTAGTTTTTCCTCTACTTCTGTTACTTGCTTCTCAAAATCCCTTTTGAGCTCTTCCAAGGCCTGGGATTGATTCATATTTTTCTTGGAAGTTTTGGATGTCAGAGCCTTGACTTTGTTTTCCTCTTCTGAGTGTATGTTTTCATCTTCTTTGTCATAGAAGTAAGGTAATACAGTCTGACTCTTTTTGTGCTGCTTGGTCATGATCCCAACCAATTACTTGAGTTTTAAACGCTTTGTTAAGGTAAGAGTCTGCTTCCAATGTGGAGAATGCACTGTCTCAAGCTTCAGGGGTTTGTACAGCTGTTTTCAGAGATACTTCTAGGGACCTGAAAAGTGTCAGTTCTTCCAAGGTGCTATGATAAGGGACAAGGTGTTTCCTCTCCACCACCACAACAAGCTCCACAACACCAATGCTCCTCCTCACCAGTGCTCTTCCTCGCCCCAGGAATGCCCCTCAGAACTGTGACTCAGATCCAAGGACAGGCAAAGGAAGAGATTCCTGCCTCAGCCCTGGCAAGGAGATCCTTGCAATACCCTTCTCATCAGGCAATCAATTCCCTCTTAGTCTGTGGGCTGGAAGCCCAGGACATAGCCGCTGTCCCAAGGGCATGCTCTGGACTTGAGGCTGAGACCTAGCTTCTTCTCTCACTGCAGAAACAGGCTTTTCCCACTCACCTTTTAAGTTGTCTTTGGTGTTCATGGGTTGAGAAGTCTGGAAACTGTCACAGCTGCCCCTCTGAGGTCTGCTCCAGGTTTGCTGTGGCCTGTGTGCCCACACTGAATTGCACTCCTCTCCCTGCCCAATGTGATATACCTTTCTGATCAACCATCCAGGCTGTCTTGGGCTGGAAATTTGTTTCACTCTGTCTTTTTGTGGGTTCTGCTGGTTTAGAATTTGTTAAGAGCCATTTTTATAGGTATTTGGAGGGATCTGGGGGAGGGCTCTAGCAAGTCACTGCTTTCCCTCCGCCATCTTGGTTTCGCCCCCAGATAATTTCTTGAAAGATGATGTCTAGGCTCTTTTTTTGATCATGGCTTTCAGATAGTCCAATAATTTTTAAATTCTCTCTCCTGGATCTATTTTTCAGGTCAGTTGTTTTTTCCAATGAGATATTTCACATTGTTTTCTGTTTTGTCATTCTTTTGGAATTGTTTTACAATGTCTTGATTTCTCATAAAGTCACTAGCTTCCAACTGCTTCATTCCAATTTTTAAGGAAGTATTTTCTTCAGTAAGCTTTTGGACTTCCTTTTTCATTTTGCCAATTCTGCTTTTTAGGAATTTTTCTTCTCATTGACTTTTTGGACCTCTTTTGTCATTTGGGTTAGGCTATTTTTTTAAGGTGTTATTTTCTTCACTATTCTTTGGGTCTCCTTTAGCAAGCTGTTGACTTGTTTGCTTCTCAAAATCATTTTTGTGCTCTTCCATGGCCTGGGATCAATTCATATTTTACTTGGAGGCTTTGGAAATAGGAGCTTTGACTTTGTTGTCTTCTTCTGGTTGTATGTTTTGATCTTTGTCACCAAAGTAAGATTCTATTGTCTGACTCGTTTTGTGCTGCTTGCTCATGATCTCAGCCAATTACTTGAGTTATAAACTCTTTGTTAAGGTAGGGGTCTGCTTCCAGAGTGGAAAATGCACTATCCCAAACTTCAGGGGTTTTGTGCAGTTGTTTTCAGAGATACTTCTAGGGACCTATAAATTTTCAATTCTTCCAAGATGCTATGATCAAGGGATAGGTGTTTACTCCTTTCCTGGCCTGTGCTCTGTTCTATAATTGATCAGAAGCACTCTTTTCTGTCTTGGAGCTGTGAGGAGGATTATCTCTCCACAGCCACTACAAGCTCCACCATGCCAACGCTCTCCTTGCCCCAGGAATGTCACCCAGAACTGTGACCCAGATCCAAGCAGGGCGAAGCAAGAGAATCCTGACTCAGCACCAGCAAAAAAATCTCTGCAATCCCCATCTAATAAGCCACTGGATTTCCCCCTCAGTGTGTAGGCTGGAAACTCAGGAGGCAGCCGCTGCCCAGGGCCACACTCTGGGACTGGGGCTGGGACCCTGCACTTCTCTCTCACCATAGACACAGACTTTTCCTACTGACCTTTTAAGCTGCCTTTGGTGTTCGTGGGTTCAGAATCGTGGAAACCACCACAGCTGCTTGTGATTCAGTCCTCTGAGGCCTGCTCCAAGTTCACTGAGGCCTGCACGCCAATGCCAAAGTATGTTTCTCTCCCCCCCGGCATGATAGACCTTTCTAATAAACCATCCAGGCTGTCATGGGCTGGAAAATTTGTTTCACTCTATCTATTTGTGGGTTATGCTGCTCTAGAATTTGTTTAGAGCCATTTTTACAGGTATATGGAGGGGTTTGAGGGAGAGCTCAAGCTTTACTCTGCCATCTTGACTCTGCCCTCTTATTTGATTTTAAAGATCTTTTTTGGTTCTGCCAGGTGTTCTTTTTGGGGGAGGCATGAGGCCAAATCACATTTTTCTTTGAGGCTTTACATGTAACCATTTTAATATTGTTGTCCTCTTCTGAATTTGTGTTTTGCTCTTCCCTGTCACCATAGTCATTTTCTGTAGTCAAGTTCTTTTTTTTGTTTGTTTGTTTTTGGCTCATTTTCCAACCTATTTTTGTGGCTTTTAATTTTATATTAAAGTTGGTCTCTGTTCCTCAGATGGAGGGGACAGTTCTTGTGTAGTGGGTATGGAGCCTTACTGCTGGTTTCCTGGGTGGGCGTGTAGTTAGGGGGGCAGCAGGTATCCAGGGCCTTGCCATTGGACTGCTGGGTCAAAGGCATGGGGCCTCACCTTTTACTGCTAGCCTGATGCTCTAAAGGTAAGGTGCATCACTGCTGATCTGTTCTTGGGGCCTTGTTGTTTACTTTCCAGGGAGTGGCCTGTTGCTGGCTTGCCCAGATGCTTCCTTCATTGGACTGCAATCCTCTTTTACCCAAGTGAGAATACCTTTCCTTCTGACATTCTAAATTGTCTTGGGCTAGAAAATGGTTTCACTGCCTCCTATTACTGGTTCTGCTGCTCCAGAGTTTGTTATGAAGTGTTATTTTATAGTTGTTTTATATGTGAATTTGGGAGAGTTCAGGCGAATTCCTGCCTTACTCCACCATCTTTGGTTTGCCATTCATTCCTTTCTTCCATATCTTTTCTTTCTTTTTTAATTTTTCCCACTATCAAACTGTTTTTTTTATTTAAAATCATTTTAATTTTATTTATTTTAACTCTCATCTTTTCTATGATTTGTAATTGCATTTGGGTACATTATATCTTTTCTTTAAGGATATATTTAAAGATGTTTAAGGTCTTCTTCTGTGGGATTATGTCTTAAATACCCTGTCACCTCAATATCTCTTTTCTGTTTTTCATTTTTTTTGCTCATTCCAGCTTAATTTTTAGTTTTAGAATTTAAGTTAGGATGGGTTTTACACTCTTCTTGAAAGAATGTCTGATTTGAGCTCGGTTCCTCTGAATCCTGCTGTTTCCTTGGAATATTAATTGCTTTGTTTTTTTATTATTATCTCAGGGACAGCTCATTTTATGGATCTGCAAGCTTTCAGTGCTCCCCAAAATATTATGATAAGTACAATCATTGTCCACCTAGTCTGAGCTCTGTGATTTCCTGAACCGGGTTTGTCTCTTAGCAACATGCTTGTTAGCTTTTGCCTAACTAGAATTCGACTAAATTATAACTGAACTCAGCTACTATCATCAGCTGGAAATCTCTGCAGGATAAATAATATAACTGAAGGTTTTTCTTTGCTCTGGGATTCCTGCCCTGGGTATTTCCCTGAAGGTTTCAGAATGGTCTGGTAGCTGAATCTGAGACACCAGTACACTCCTAGGGCCAAAAGCATGAAACTGTTGCTTGCTACTTATCTTGCACTTCATTCAGTACACAGTCTAGGACCCTTGACCACTCCTCATCCTTGAACCGTACCTGTAGATGAAAGTTTTCTTTTTAGCCTACCTGGCATCTGTGACCTGCAACTGAACAATGAGTAACAGAGTTGCCACTTGCAATCTATTAATTGATCCTATTCAAAGTTGTATCATTCTTTTGTGATGTGGCAGATCTTGCCCTGGGGTAAAAGCCTCGCTCTGCTTTAGAATATTCCATATAGTACTTTCTAGTTAGATCCAGTCCCCAGTTGTGGCAGACTTACTCTGTTTCTTGTACTGACCTGGGCTAGAAATATGATTATTGCAATCATTTGTTTGCTTTCCCTTTGATGGTAGGACTTGTTTTTCTAGATATTTGTGGGAAAGAGGGAGTTTTGGAGATGCTGTATTTCTTTCTACCCTTCCATTGTGCCAAAAGCATTGTATCCTAAAGAACCTTCAGTTGGTAGGTCTCTGATTTCTGCAACTACATCTATTATTTTTCTATACCTTCCCAATATTCATCAAGGTAGCATGTGCACAGGAGATATGTGGCAACTGTACAAATCAGTACACATTGTTTCCTATGTATCCTATTCGGGTTTCTTGCCTATTGAAATGAGTTCCCACGCACAAAAACAGAAGGCTGATATTTGTTTTAGTTGAGAAACAATCATTCATGGTATAGTCCAAGTGGCTTCAGGAAAATAAATTTAATTTTAAATTTTATTTTTATCTAATAAGTAAACCAGAACCAATTTTTATCTCATCTCTACTCTTTCTTTCCTCATTGTGTAAATGAAAAAATTTGTCATCTAAAATTTTGCGACTTGAATTTGAGAGTTTGATTGATTTTAGGCATAGCCTGTTTTTTTTTTCCAGTTTCTCAATCTTCTTTAGCTTACTTGATCACTTGGAGTCTAGAATTCCTGAACACCTAATGGAAACACTGTTCTAGTTCCATGCTGTATATAGCTCAGGACCCTAAATTCATGACCAAGGACTTCTAAGTATGAATAGGAAAGTCAACAAACATTCATCATGTACCTATTATATCCCAAACTCTATCATTGAAATTAAAAAAAAAACTAAATGTTCTTTGTCCTTAAAGAGATAACTTCCCATCACATTCTCAACACAATCTTCAATTCACTTTTGTTGGATCATTGATGCTGTTTCCTTGTGGTGGTGGTGGTGGCAATTTTATTTTCTCTTACCCACTGCTTTGCATGCAAACAATGTTACCATTACAAAACATCTATGTAAGTATGTTCCAAAGTCACATGAAGCACTTAATAGAAACCAATGTATCACAGATTCCTCAGATGACCTGACCTTCATAGCACAATGAAGCCTATTCAGGTAGAAAACAAAAACAGAAATTGTTAGAATGTTGCTCCTTAGTAGACAAGAACAAGTACAAACTATGTTTCTGAATTAAGAAATCAAGGGTCTTAATTATATTATGTACATACACACATGTACACATATGTACATATGTGTACACTTATGTAACATATATTGCATGTACAGATATACATATATAATTTTCTGACAAAAACAAATACAATATTCAACCAGATATATAATATTTTTAAAAGTTGTTGAATTTCATTTAAAAACTACATTTCAAAGCTTATATTTAGCAAATTCCTCTTTTGGTCTTGCAAAATGTAGCCCCAATATTGTATGACTGTTCTATATGGATAGCTTGCATATGAGAATATTTTTCTTATAATAGATGAATAATAGATGACTTTTTACTCAACCTCTAAGTTTTTTGGAAACCTCCTTGTGTAATTCCTTGGCTCTTTTCCCCTCCCCTCAACCCCCAAAGTTTCTTCAACTCTTCATAATCATGCTTACAAAGTTCACTTTTAGTAGATGTGGTAGGCTATAGCCAAACCTAAAACCTTATAAAAGAAGAAGTAGAATCTGGGGAGCAGCTAAAATTTCAAGGAAGAAGTTCCTTGGTTGTAAAATGGAAATAATTTCACATAGGAAGCTCCTAGTATATAG
>NW_020954604.1:2048976-2173974 GCF_900497805.2 Vombatus ursinus | reverse complement strand
GGGGGCCATAGCAATTACTCTTATGAGCACAGTCTCTGTAGGGGAAGAAAGACAAGGGGAAGTCAGTGTTTAACAGGACCAGAACCAATATCATGTCTATCAACAGGTGTATTTGCTCTACATTAAAAATTATAATGAAAAGCTAAATAAAATTATTATCTTACAGCCTCTTCTTGTACCACAGCTTTCTAAACCCCCTAACAGAGCTAAATAAGAAGAAAAAAATTCTTAATTGCTATAGTTCTGAATGAAGAAAAAGAACAGTGAGTGCACTGATAGAAATGAGAACAGAGAGTACCTGCCTTGTTTCTTTGTGAAAAGAAATTTGTTGATAAAATAATGAGGGCTTTCAAAGGAAGACAAAAGATACAAATCTCAAAAGAAGCATGGTCTGTATTAATAGAGATTTAAGATATAAACCACCTGTTCTGACAGCAGGCAGAAAAACCATATAACAAAGGAGGAAGTCCTGTTCTAGGCTTATAATTAGATATTTTGTGACACTATGTGCCTATTAACTCATTGCACACAGACAAACACACACACACACACACACACACACACTTTCCTCTACTTTGCTTTCCTCAACTTTGCTCATTCACCAGCAAGCCAAAGGACATGATTTCTAGATATCTACTTCTGGATTGTCAGTGCCACCATGGTCTTCTCTTAACCTTTCTTGCCTATTATTAATCAATTAGTCTCTCAAATATCAGAAACCCTGTGGGACACTGGGAAATAAATGCAATAAATGAAAGTCTTTCCTTTCAAGGAGTTTATATTCTAACAGTGAGACAATAGCTACATATAGAAGAATATATAGCAGGAAAAATGTGGTGAAAAACATTTAACTCTAAGGTGGTTTGGAAGGAAGGACACCAGCAGATAGGAAGATGAGAGTTTCCAGCTATAAGGAGGGGTTTGGTCTGTATTTTGAAGGATTCTGTCAGACAGAAATGAGGAGTACATGAGGGAGATAGCCTGTACAGATACACAGGAAATGGAGTATTGTATGTGAGGGACAGAGAGAAGACCAATTTGACTGGATCACATAGTATGAGAGAGGGAGTAATTACAAGTTTGGAAAGATGAATTAGAGTCAGATTAGTAGATTCATTTTAACAACTAAATAAGCAACTGAACTGTGCTTAATAACACCTGGGAGCTTCTGGGAGTCAAGATGGCAGAGGAAGAAGTAAATTGCCCTCACCCTCCATTATTGACCTCTGAAAGTCCAGACAATATCACCCCAGGGAAATGTCATTCCTAGAGCAGCTTAGTCAACAGAAAGACAGGTGCAACAGTCTTGTAGCCCAGGAAGCTTGGAGGTTTAATAGGAAAAGCCTCTCTTGCTCTGGGGGAGGGGAAGCAGTACAAGATGAGAGGCATCCCAGCAAGCCGGTGGCAAGCCCCACCTAAGCATCCTGGGGGAGATCCTGAGACCCAGGCGGAAGATCAGGCAAGCAACAGCACCAGGATGCCCCAAGTGCATCAGGCAGGGGAACTGGTGGATACCAGCTCAGAAAACCACCATGTGTGACATTGTTCTCCAGCAGCCAAATCTCCCGCTGTCTCAGCACAACCCCTGGCGGCAAAAGTCCATGCTGACAGACACCCTCCAGTAGACCAACATTAGAGTGCAAGGCCAGGTGAGTAGGAGCCAAACATTTGAGTGCAAGGCCCAGAAGAGCAGGCATCCTCCAAGGGCTAGACTCCCTTGTTGTTGTTGTTGTTTTCTGTCCAGTTAACTTTTTATGTCTCTCTTGAGTCTTATATTTGAGGATCAAATTTTCTGTTGAGCTCTGGTCTTTTTATCAGGAATGTTTTGAAGTCCCCTATTTCGTTGAATATCCATCTCCTCCCCTGAAAGATTATGCTCATTTTCACAGGGTAGTTGATCCTTGGTTGTAATCCAATCTCCTTTGTTTTACAGAATATCGTATTCCATGCCCTACGATCTTTTAATGTAGAAGATGCAAGGCCCTGCATAATCCTGACTTTGGTTCAATCATATTTAAATTGTTTCTTTCTTGCAGCTTGCAGTACTTTTTCTTTGACCTGGTAATTTTGGAATTTGGCTACTATATTCCTTGGTGTTTTCAATTTGGGATCTTTTTCAGGAGGTGATTGGTGGATTCTTTTTTTAAATTTATTTATTTTTAGTTTTCAACATTTACTTGCACTAGATTTTGAGTTCCAAATTTTCACCCCATCTTGCCCCTCCCCCCACTTTAAGATGGCATGCATTCTGAATACCACTTCCCCTAGTCTACCTTCCCTTCTATCTCTCCCCACTTCTCTTATCCCCTTCCCCTTCTATTTTCCTGTAGAGCACGATAGATTTCTGTACCCCATTTCTTGTATTTCTTATTTCTCAGTTGCACTTGAAAACATTTTTTTAAACATGTGTTTTTAAAACTTTGGGTTCCAAATTTTCTCCTTTCCTTCCTCCTCACCCACCCTCATTGAAAAGGTAAACAACTCAATATAGGTTATACATGTGCAGTTATGCAAAACACTTCTATAGTAGTAATGTGAAAAACTGATTCTATTTCCCTTAATCCTATCCTGCCCACCCATTTATTCTATTCTTTCTTTTGACCCTGTCTTTCCTCAGAATCCATTCTTTTGGTTTTGTTTTATAGTGTCTTGATTTCTCATAAAGTCACTAGCTTCCAATTGCTCTATTCTAATTTTTAAGGAAGTATTTTCTTCAGTAAGCTTTTGGACTTCCTTTTCCATTTGGCCAATTTTGCTTTTTAGAGCATTCTTCTCCTCATTGGCTTTTTGGACCTCTTTTGCCATTTGGGTTAGGTTATTTTTTAAGGTGTTATTTTCTTCAGTATTTTTTGGGTCTCCTTTAGCAAGCTGTTGACTTGTTTTTCATGATTTTCTTGCATCACTCTCATTTCTCTTCCCAGTTTTTCTTCTACTTCTCCTACTTGCTTCACAAAATCCTTTTTGAGCTCTTCCAAGATTTGGGACTGATTCATATTTTTCATGGAGGCTTTGGATGTAGGAGCTTTGACTTTGTTGTCTTCTTCTGGTTGTATGTTTTGATCTTCTTTCCCAAAAAATGATTCTATGGTCTGACTCTTTTTGTGAGGTTTGCTCATGATCCCAGCCAATTACTTGAGTTATACACTCTTAAAGGTAGAGGTCTGCTTCCAATGTGGAGAATGCACTGCCCCAAGCTTCAGGGGTTTGTACATCTGTTTTCAGAGATACTTCTAAGGACCTGTAAATTTTCAGTTATTCCAAGGTGGTATGATAAGGGGTGAGGTGTTTACTCCCTTCCTGGCCTGTGCTCTGGTCTATGAGTGACCACAAACACTCTTTTCTGTCTTGGAACTATGAGGAAGATTCTCTCTCCATAGCCACTACAAGTTCTACCACTCCAGGGCTCCTCCTCACCCTAGGACCACCACCCAGAACTGTGACCCAGATCCAAGCAGGGCAAAGCAAGAGAATCCTGCACCAGCAGAGAGATCCCTGCAATCTCCTTCTGATCAGCCACTTGATTCCCTCTCAGTCTGTGGGCCAGAAGCTCAGGAAGCAGCTACCACCCCAGGGCCACACTCAGGAACTGGGGCAGGGACCTAGCTTCTCTCTCTCTCACTGAATAAACAGACTTTTTCCACTGACCTTCTAAGTTGTCTTTGGAGTTTGTGGGTTGAGAGGTCTAGAAATCACCACAACTGCCTGTGATTCATTCTTCTGAGGCCTGGTCCAGGTTCGCTGAGGCCTGCAAGCCCATGCTGAACTGTGCTCCTCTCCCATCCTGGCGTGATATACCTTTGTGATCAACCATCCAGGTTGTGTTATGCTGGAAATTTGTTTCATAGTGTCTATTTGTGGGTTCTGCTGCTTTAGAATTTATTTAGAGCCATTTTTTATAGGTATTTGGAGGGATTTGGGGGAGAGCTCAAGTAAGTCATTGCTTTCACTCTGCCATCTTGGCTCTGCCCCCAGCAAAATTCTTACCTGAGAGGATGGAGGAAATATAACAGGTTTGAGGAGGGATAAAAATGTTTGGGAAAGCCACTCTAGTGAATGGATAGTAAATTAATTAGGAAGGTATAAAAGGATTGGATTGAAACAAAGTGGGCCCAGGTGAGGTTTTATAAAATAATTCTTAGTGGAGTCAGTCAGCTTGGCTTTGTAAGTTTTTTTTTTTCCCTTTTTTGTTTAACAGTCAATGTGTAAGAGTGAAGGCAGCAGATGGTGGATATGATCCATGCCTAAGGCTTGGTTAAGAATATTCTCCAATATTATAAGGGGATAAGAGACTCAAGAGAAGAAGACACTATAGAGTTTAACTGATTCACAAAGGGATCAAGGAGGAGAATGTAATTAGTGCAGGGATGTGACTGGGAAAGAACTATGGCATCAAGAGATTAGAAAACACTCAAGTGGACAAACAGCAGGATTTGGAAGCCTAAGACAAAGGAATGGGTGGAATAGCAACTGATTATAATCAGATTTGGAAATATCAAGAGATTGTGTTCCTCTGAAAGGTGACTCTGTCCGTTGCTACTCCATAGCTACTGTTATTATTTCATTTGAGAAGTATATTTTGTCTAGGAATTCTTCCTCTAGTTTGGGGATTCCTTGGAAATCCACTCCTACCACTACAAATTACAACTTCTGGTCCCACATAATTCCCTGAAGAGGTCAAGAGGTCTTAAAGATAATAAATCTTCACGTCCAAGAAATTGAATCCAAGTTTCTCTCTCTCTCTCTCTTTCTCTCTACATATATGTATATATACATATATACATATATGTTTATGTATATAGATATACATATATCTAGTAGTCTCTATGAATATATGTGTTTATGTATGTATATGATGTGTGTGTGTGTGTGTGTATATATATATATGTATCTATATCTATGTATATATCTTTTCTCCTATATGTGCTTTTTATTTTTTTCCTCCATCATTATCTTGTTTTTGCTCTTTGTTTTAAAGGTCAAGTATAAGGGTATGACTTAAGCATATGACTAGCCATGACTCAAATTTTAAAATAATAAGATATTTCCATTTGGCAGAAAAAACGATACCTCTAGTGTCAGAATACAAATCCCATTATGGATGACTTAAAGATGCAAGGCAATGTCTGGATGAATACTTCATGCATAGACACAGAAGACTTTGTGTACATGAACAAAAGTAAGTGATGGAATGTCAATTACATCTATTCAGGGAACAGCAAGTAGCCCAGCTTCACTGAAACTGAAATATTGAATTCTTGAGAGAGAATAATGCAAAATTAAACTAAAAAGATAATCATTTAAATTTAAAGTTTCTTCTGGTGCAGCTCCTCCTCCTATTTTTAGATGAAGAAACTGTGGTCTGAATAGGTGATGTTAACTATACAAAATCATCTCACCAATTAGAGGTAAAACCCATTTCTTCTGTCTTCTGGCCTAGTACGTTTTTTGCTATACATTCTTAATCTGTTTCAGGGGACAATCCTCAGTCTGATTGTAGATGTTTAAGTTCTTTTATCTTTATATCATAAAGGCTAGTCATTGGCAAGGCTGCAACTTTTAGGAAGTGTTCCTTATCCTTTACCTGAAAACTTTTTGCAATGTAACTAAAGGTTGCAATGTGACATATAGGGAAAGACTCACCAGCCCCAATATTAAAGGTCCCAAGGAAAATGAATGGGAGTACTATATCTGGCTTTCCTCTAAAATATGGTCTGCACTCTACAAGTTAATAATGTCTCACTGTCAATAGAAATCATTCCACAGAGATAGAGAGAATCTAGTGTAATTCAGTGCATTTATTTGACTTCATATAACTCTCTTATTAGTATCAATGCATCAAGCTCTATTAAGGTACCATTAGGATTTATTTGCCAAATATTAAGCACTCTTCTAATTGAAAAAAAATGTTCCCTAAAAAGTAAGTAAATCTTGCCTATGGATTGACATAGAAAACCATCTAATTTTGACTAAATATAATCTGAACTTGAATACTTAAGGAGTATTGTTATATGTTTAATTAAAATAAAGAGAATTAGTTTTAATTAAACAATTGTTTTGCAATGTAAGAGATGGCTTGGGTAGTGCCTAAATATATACCTTCTAAGGAAATGAGTGTCAGGTTCTATGCCTTTAACTCATTCTATTTTGTTCCCCACTGACTTTTGAAATATACTTGTGAAGACCATAACCACATTGTTAAAGTACTAAGAACAATGCCTGACATGTAGTAAGCACTTAATAATTGTTTTCCCCTTCTCCTAAATAGCATTCCATATCACAATGGTAAATTCTATTTTAGTACTTTACCTTTCCTTTATCAAATGGGGCTCTTATTCTTGCCCAATAGGAAAGTCAAATTGACAAAGGAGTCATAGGTGCATTATCCTGGGGCCACAAAAAAATCCATAGATAGAAGTTATTCTATATAGAAGAAATAATATCACCACCAAAGAAAGAGCTATATATCTATAGGTTGTCTTTTAGAGAAATCGAAGACATAGAAAAGCAGAGAAGAAATTATAACAAAAAATAATAATTGATATTTACAAAGGATTTTAACTTTTGAAAATTGCTTTGTAACACTTTTTGTGGTACTAAAGAAAAGGAAACTTAAGGAAAGACATTCCTGTCAAACAGCAAATGATTGAACAAAGTATGGCATATGGTTGTAATGAAATACTTTGGTGACATAAGAAATGAAGAAACGGATGGTTTCACAGAAACTCGGGAAGACTCTGTGAATTGATGCAAAATGAGTAGAACCAGTAGAACAATCTCTATTTTACCAACAATGAACATCTTTGAAAGACCTAAGAAATTTGAGCAGTACATTGGTCAACCAAGATTCCAGCAGATTGATGATAAAGCATTTTACAACCTGGGAGAGAAATAATGGACTAAAAATATACAATTACACATATTTTTGGAAATGGTCAGTTTGCAAACTGGCTTTTCTTGACTACACATTTGTTGCAAGGATTTTGTTTTTCATATTCCCACCCCTATCTTTCTACCAGAGAGGGAGAGAAAGTAATTGACAATGCTAGCCTTGGGTTTAGGACTTCCACATCCAGCAATAAAGTTAGAGCAAGAAGATTCTAGAAGAGAAGAGACACATAGCAGTCTTGCCAAACTGAATTTACAATAGCTAGAAAACAAAAACTTGACACAAAATCTATCTCAATCAGGAGACAACATGATATACTAAAATGAGCACTGGATTAGGAATCCTGGTTGAGTCTAAGCTCTATTACTAATTAGTTGTTAGACCTTTGGCAAAGCATTTTAGCCGTCTGAGTTTCCTCATGAGTGCAGCTCAATTTTGATTACAGGGACTTCAGTTATTGCCAAAATGATCAAGAATCTGGATATAGATGCCAACAATTTTAGGGAGAAAATTCCCAATATTGTTCTCCTTGGGGACAAGTGAAGGAAGCAAGCTGAAAACAAAGCTACATTCAGAAAATAAGTTAGAATAGATCAAGAATTTTAACCTAGGTCTCTGCTTTTTTATATATGTTTTTATGACTATTTTATTGTAATTGGTTTCCTTTTTTATTTTATGTATTTAAAAACATTATTCTTAGAAGGAGGTCACAAGCATTCTCAGATTGCCAAAGCTGTCTATTACATAGGAAAAAAAAGTTAAGAGTCTATGAACTAAATAAGCTTTAAACATAACTTTACGAATCTATCAGTCCATCAGTCAATAAGCTGTTATTAAAATACTAACATAGGCCAGGCACCGTAGTAAGCATTAGGGATACAAAGAAAAACCTGAAACAGTCTTTGTTTTCAAGACACTCTACCTTCTAACTTTGTAGGCATTTGCACTGGCTAACCCCAATAGCTAAAATGCTATCCCTTGCCATCTGTAACTCCTGACTTCCCTGGCTTCCCTCAAGTCCCAACTAAAATTTTGTCTTCTACGGGAAGATTTTCCAGATCTCTCTTAATTCTAGTGCCTTCTTTCTGTTGATTATTTCCTTTTTTGTCTGTATATGGCCTGTTCATACATGGTTATTTGCATGTTGCCATCCCTATTAGATTGTTAACTCCTTGAGAGCAGGGACTGTCTTGGTATCACCTGCTCTTTAAACAGTGACTGGCTTGCTTAATAAATGTTTCTTGACTGACTGAAAATGTCAGTGACAATAAAATATACATATGTTAAATATCTATAAAATAAGTATTTTCAAATGTATATGAAATAAATGTCAGGTAATGGGAGGAGGGTAGTGTGGAGAGAACAAGCATCTGGGGAATAAAGAATGGCCTCATGTTATAAGATGGCATTTGAGTTGATCTATGAAGCAAACCAGGGGTCTAGGAACCTAGGCAAAGGCTGGCTAATTCTGAGGACAAAATTGGCAAAAAAAAAGTGGGAATTAACAAATAATAAGACATGGTGGCTCTGCTATTTTCATTTGGATCCTAAGTTCGCTTTACTTGTTCTATTCTCTGAATATGATGTACAGTTATTCTACATTAGATTTGTATAATCTTGCCACTTTATTTGTCTATTATGTTAATCTCTATATACTTCCCACAAACATTTAGCAGTAAAACTTTTAAAAAAATACTTAAAAATAAGTGTACATCATACTCAGACCAATCACTGGTACAGCTGTAATAGTAATAAATGAAGTATTGGGAAGAATAATGACAGAGCATTAGGTATCAAGAAGCCATGCCCTGTTCCCTAGTGGTGAAAGGGAATAAGGTGATGAGTAAGGCTGGGGGTGGAGTAGGGTCACTTGGAGAATCCCATGGCACCAAAGAGAATTTTAATCATCAGCTTGGTAATGGGTCTTCTCTGTAATTTTTTTGTTTATTTCTTAGCCTCCAGGTAAGTCTACATTGACTTTATACACCCATCTACGTGTCCTGTACTTCTTTTGACATGAATATCTTGATTTCTACTGGGAAGACCTATCTTTCTAAAAATACTAAAAAGGCAGGCACTCTCTATTCTCCTATGAATTAATGTACTTACTCTTTTGTTTCTTCTATACACATTTTCAGTAATCGAGGATGTGGTACAGTATATAAAACTCTGAACCTGGAGACAGGAAGACCTAAATTCAGTTCCAGCCTCAGGCACCTATTAGATGTGTGACTCCAGGCAAGTCACTTCAACTGTCTCTGCCTCAGTTCCCTGCTCTGCAAAGTGATGTGAGTAAGATAATATACCTATCAAGGTTGTTGTTAGGGTAAAATAAGATAGAACTTTAAAGCAGTTTTCAAAACTTAAAGAGCTGAATCAAAACTAGTTTTTATTATGATCACTATTTTTTAGCTGCCTCAAAATGATTTTCTGTCTTCCACAAACTCTTCAGTTAGTAATGCTTTCTCCTTCCTCACTATCAAATAAGATGAGGGCAAGGACCTTTTTTTTTTATTTATATCCCCAGCTCCTAAAATATTGCCCCATAGTTAGCACAAGTTTAATAAGATGAAATTTATCTCTCAGGTCTCTTCTAAATTTATATTTATTTTGCAATTTCTATGAAAATAATTTAATTCCATTTAAAAATCATTCATTAAGCAATTACAATTAATTTAATCTTATGTTGAGTATTCTAGTAATCTATTTGAGGGTAGTCCTTCATGTGACAGAAAAAATAAAAGTAAGGGAAGATTTGATTAGCATATGTATCATATATCTACTTTGTGTAAGGTCATATACTCGGTGATTTAGAGTGATTAATGTTAATAACAGTGATTTGTAATAATAATAACTTGTATGTTCTTAAAGACTTTTTTAACAAAAGTACTTTCATATACAGTCTTTCATTTGACAGCATCTCAAAGTACGATATGATGGTGGTGGTGGTGGTGGTAGTGGTAGTTGTAGTGATAATGATGATGATGATGACCACAATGATGATAATGGTGATGATGATAATGATGATAGTTTAGTATGACATGACATGATATGATATGAAATATTGCTCAACCAAAAAATGAATTAAAATAACCTTTCCACCTCTTAGAAACTTTCTATAATGAATATCAAAATTTGTTTATATCTGACAAGTATAAAATTTTGACATTCACCAAGAAAAACATGAGCTGAAGACTTTGAGCTTGAATACAGATGTCAAATCAAACCAATAGTTAAATGTTCTATCTTAACTATGTTGATCTTCTCTAGGCAAGAAAAACTGAGCATAAATTATCAAAACAAAAGTGGTTGCTATGTAGGTTAAGAGATTTATTGACATCCTGAAGATATGTGAGAACATGATTAGAAGAATCAACAGCTATGTAACACCAGTTCTCACTTTTGAAACTTAAAAGGGATGATAATAGATTTAAATGGTTTTCTGATACAAACCTATATGACATTAACAAAATACAGGTGCAATCCCTCCAAAGAAACTGGAGAAAAACATAAATTTCCACTTCAAAATAATGATCAAGTTGATTGATAGATATTCTCAGAACTCATGAAAATTAGGTGAGAAATTTCAGAAATACTTTTGTAACACAGACACCACACATAGGACAATACTAAAAAGCTAACGATGAGTTCATACCACTAAATTAGTAAAATACAACCCAAACTAGCTTCCCTCTAAATGAAACCTAAGAAATGGTTAAAATACAAGAGGGAAATCAAAAGCTCCCCCTCTAGTAGAATTTACATGAGCTGTACCCACATTATTTCTTTTTTATAATATTTTATTTTTCCCAATTACATGTCAAGACAATTTTTGCATCAATTTTTAGAAAAGTTTGAGTTCCAATTTTTTCTCCTTCCCTCCCTCCTCTCCCCTTCCCTTCTTTCTAAAATAGTAGGCAACTTGATATAGTTTATATTGTCATTTAGAACACATTTCCACGTTAGTCACAGCTATGAAAGAAGAAACAGATCAAAAGAAAAAAAATGAAAAAGAATAAAATAAGTGAAAAAAAATGCTTTGATCTGCATTCAGAATCCATCAGTTCTTTATCTGGATGTGGATAGCATTTTCTTTCATGAATCTCTTGTACTTATCTTAGATCATTGTGTTGTTGATAAGAGCCACATTATTCATAGTTGATCGCCACACTGGATACAATGTTTTCCTTCTCCTCATTTCACTTTGTATTAGTTCATGTAAGTATTTCCAGGTTTTTCTGAAATCTACCTGATCCTCATTTCCTTTAGCACAGTAGTGCTCCATTACATCTTTGTATCACAGCTTGTTCAGTCATTCCCTTGATGGGCATCCCCTCAGTTTCCAAAATTTTGCCATCATAAGGAGGGCTGCTATAAACATTTTTGCTCATATAGTCCTTTTCCCTTTTTTATGATGTCTTTGAGATACAGACCTAGTAGTGGTATTGCTGGATCAAAGGGTATGCACAGTTTGGATGCCCTTTGGGCATAGCTCCAAATGCTCTCCAGAATGGTTGAATCAGTTCACAATTCCACCAACAATGCATTAGTGTCCCAATTTTCCCATATCTTCTCCAGCATTTATCATTTTAATTTTCTATTAATCTAGTCAATCTGATAGGTGTGAAGTGGTACCTCAGAGTTGTTTTAATTTGCATTTCTTTAATCAATAGTGATTTAGAGAACTTCTTCTGATACCTATAGATAGTTTTGATTTCTTTCTCTGAAAACTCCCTACTCATATTCTTTGACAATGTATCATTAGGGGAATGGCTCGTATTCTTGTAAATTTGACTCAGTTCTGTATATATTTGAGAAATCAGGCTTTTATCAGAGATACTTTCTGTAAAGATTGTTTCCCATTGTTCTGCTTTCCTTCTAATTTTAGTTGCATTGATTTTGTTTGTACATAAGCTTTTTAATTTAATATAATCAAAATTATCTGTTTTACATTTTGTAATTATCTCTATCTCTTGTTTGGTCATGAATCTGTAACTCATTTAACTTCTCCATTAAGAATTTGGATGCTAATGATGGTGGAATAAAGGCAATAACTTGCTTGAGCTTGCCCTCAAACCTCTCCAAATACTTGTAAAAAATGGCTCTAAACAAATTCTAAAGCAGCAGAACCCACAAAAAGACAGAGTGAAACAAATTTCCAGCCCAAGACAACCTGGAAGGTTGATCAGAAAGGTGTATTGTGCTGGACAGGGAGAGAAATGCAGTTCAGCATGGGTGTGCAGGCAGAACAGGCCCAAGTGAACCTCGAGCAGCCCTCAGAGGACTGAATCATGGGCCGCTGTGGCAGTTTCCTGACTTCTCAACCCACAAATGCCAAAGACAACATAGAAGGTCAGTAGGAAAAGTCTGTGACTATGGTAAGAGAGAGGCTGGGTTCCAGTCCCAGTCCCAGCACAAGGCCCCAAGGCGGTAGCTGCTTCTGGAGCTTCTGTCCCACAGACTGAGGGGAAATCGAATGACTGATCAGAGGGGAATTTCAGGGATCTCTTTGCTAGTGCAGGATGCTGTTGCTTTGCACATGCTTGGATCTGGGTCACAGTTCTAGGTGGTGGTCCTGGGATGAGGAAGAGTGCTGGCTTGGTGGAGTTTGTAGTGGCAGTGGAGAGGGAATCCTCCTCACAGTTCCAAGGCAAAAAAGAGTGCTTCTGGTCACTCATAGACCAGAGCACAGGCCAGGAAAGGAGTAAACACCTCACCCCTTATCATACCACCTTGGAAGAACTGAAAACTTACAGGTCCCTAGAGGTATATAACATTCCAGAGGGTAAATGAGATAGGATTACAACCAAGAATCACCTACTCAGCAAAACTAAGTATAATCCTTCAAGGGAAAAAATGGTTATTCAGTGAAATAGAGGACTTTCAAGCATTCTTGATGAAAAGACCAGAGCTGAATAGAAAATTTGACTTTCAGATAAAAGATTCAAGAGAAACATGAAGAGATAAACAGGAAAGAGAAATCATAAGGGATTGGGAAATAAGATATACAGGAAATGGGGAATAGAAATCTATCCTGCCCTACAGGAAATTGAAAGGGAAGGGAATAAGAGAAGGGAGGGGAGAGATAGAAGGAAGGGCAGATTAGAGGAAGGGGTATTCAGAATGCATGCCATCTTGGGGTGGGGGAAGGGGCAAGATGGGGAGAAAATTTGGAACTCAAAATCTTGTGGAAGTGAATGTTGAAAATTAAAAATAAAGAAAGAAAAAATAAGAATTTGGAGGCTATACCACTTGGTGCATATTTGCTTAGTATTGATATTAATTCATTGTCTATGATACCTTTTAGCAATATGTTGCTTCCTTCCTTATCTCTTTCAATTAGTTCTATTTTCACTTTTGCTTTGTCTGAGATCAGGATTACTACTTCTGCTTTCTTTCTTTCTTTCTTTCTTTCTTTATTTTTTTACTTAAGCTGAAACATAATAGATTCTGTCCCAGCTTATGTGTGTCTCTCTGCTTCAAGTGTGTTTCTTGTAAACAACATATTGTAGAATTCTGGCTTTGATACACTTTGTTATCCCCTTCTGTTTCATGGGAGAGTTCATCCCATTCACATTCACAGTTATAATTACTAACTGTGTATTTCCCTCCAACCTATTTTTCCTCCTCTTTGTCTTCTCTCTCTCTCCTTTCACCCTTTCTTTCCCCACCAGTGTTTTGCTTCTGTCTACCACTTCCCTCCCTTCTGTCATTCCTGTTGCCCCCTTTACTTAATCTCCTTCCCTCTTACTTCCCTGATGGGTAAGATAGAGATCTATATTCAATTGGTTGTGTATATTATTCTTTGAGTCAATAATGATGAAAGTAAGGTTCAAATGATAGTCATTGCCCATGACCCTATCTTCCCCTCTACTGTAATAGGCTTTTTTGCACCTCTTCATGTGAACTAATTTACCCCATTCAACCTAGCCTTTCCTTCTGCACCCAGTGTACTCTTCTTCCTCATTGCTTAGTTATTTTTTATGGCATTCCCTCAAATTCACCTTATAGCCATACCTTCTGTTAATGTATATTCCTTCTAACTGTACTATTAGTGGTACAATTTTTAAGGATTACAAGTATCATCTTCCCAGTTCAGTATTGTTTGAGGTCAAAGGTATGCACATTTTTATAGACCTTTGGGCATAATTCCAAATTGCTCTCTAGAATGGATGGATCAGTTAAAAACTCCACCAACAATGCTTTAGTGTTCCAATTTTCCCACATCTTCTCCAGCATTTATCATTTTCCTGTTTCTCTTGTTAGCCAATCTGATAGATGGGATGTGGTACCTCAGAGTTGTTTTAATTTTGCATTTATCTAATCAAAGGTGATTTAGAGCATTTTTTTCATGTGACCATAGATAGCTTTAGTTTTTTTTTTATCTGAAAACTACCTGCCTATATCCTTTGACCATTTATCAATTGTGGAATGTCTCTTATTCTTATAAATTTGACTCAGTTCTCTATATATTTTAGGAATGAGACCTTTATCAGAGACACTAGTTGTAAAAAATTCTTTCCCAGTTTTCTGCTTCCCTTCTAATCTTGGATGCATTGGCTTTGTTTGTGAAACAACGTTTCAATTTTACATTATCAAAGTTATCCATTTTGCATTTCATATTGTTTTCTATCTCTTGTTTAGTCATAAATTCTTCCATTCTCCATAAATATGACAGGTAAACTATTCCTTGATCTCCCAATTTGCCTATAGTTTCAGAAGTTATATCTAAATCATGTACCCATTTTGACTTTATTTTGGTATACATTGTAAGATATTGGACTATACCTCATTTATTCCATACTCTTTTCCAATTGTCCCAGCAGTTTTTTGTCAAATAGTGAGTTCTTATCTCAGAAGCTGGGGTCTTTGGATTTATCAAACAGATTATTATAATCATTGACTAATGTGTCTTGCATACCAAACCTATTCCATTGATCCACCACTCTATTTCTTAGCCAGTACCAAGTAGTTTTGATTACTGTAATACAATACAATAGTATTATACAATACAATTTAAGATCTGGTATGTATAGGCCACCTTGCCTAGCATTTCTTTTCATTAATACCCTTGATATTCAGGACATTTTGTTCTTCCAGATAAATTTTGTTATTAATTTTTCTAGCTCCAAAAAACAATTTTTGGTAGTTTGATTGGTATGGCACTGAATAAGTGAATTATTTAGGTAGAATTGTCACTTTTATTAAATTACTTACCCATGAGCAACTGATGTTTTCCAATTATTTAGATGTGACTTTATTTGGTTGAAAAGTGTTTTGTAATTGTGTTCATATATGTTATGGGTTTATTTCAGCAGGTAGACTCCTAAATATTTTATAAGGTCTACAGTAACTTTAAATGGAATTTCTCTTTCTATCTCTTGCTGTTGGGCTTTATTAGTAGTATATAGAAATGCTGATGATTTGTGTGAGTTTATTTTATACCATGCAACTTTGCTAAATTTGTTTATTATTTCAAATAGTTTTTTAATTTATTCTCTAGGATTCTCTAAGTATATCATCATATCATCTGTAAAGACTGATAAATTTGTTTCTTCTTTGCCTATTTGAATTTCTTCAATTTCTTTTTCTTCTTTTATTGCTAATGCTAACATTTCTAGTACCATATTGAATAACAATTGTGTTAATGAACATCTTTGTTTCATCCCCAATCTTATTGGAAATGCTTCTAGATTATCCCCACTACATATAATGCTTGCTGATGGTTTTAGGTGGATGCTACTTATTATTTTAAGGAAGACTCCATTTATTCCTATGCTCTCTAGTGTTCTTAACAGGAATGGGTATTGTATTTTGTCAAAAGCTTTTTCTGCATCTATTGATATAATCATGTGGTTTGTGTTAGTTTTGTTGTTGATATGGTCAATTATGCTGATTGTTTTCCTAATATTGAAACAGCCCTGCATTCCTGGTATAAATCCTACCTGGTCATAGTGTAGTAGTCTCATGAAAAGTTGGTGTAATTTTTTTGTTAATATTTTATTCAAAAATTTTGCATCTGTATTCATTAGGGAAATTGGTCTATAATTTTCTTTTCTATTTTTACTCTTTGCGGTTTAGGTGTCAGCACCTTATTTGTATCATAAAAAGAATTTGGTAGGAGTCCTTCACTTACTTTCCCAAATAGTCTCTGTAGTATTGGGATTAATTGTTCTTTAAATGTTTGATAGAATTTGTAAATTCATCCTGGCCCTGGAGATTTTTTCCTAGGGAGTTCATGGATTGCTTGTTCAATTTTTTTTTCGGAAATGGGATTATTTAAGTATTTTATTTTGTCTTCTATTCATCTGGACAATTTATAGATTTGTAAGTATTCATCCATTTCACTAAAATTGCTGAATTTATTGGCATATAATTGGGCAAAATAGCTCCTAAGTATTGTTTTAATTTCCTCTTCATTGGTGGTGAATTCACCTTTTTCATTTTTGTGGTAAATTACCATATTTTTTTGTGGGGCAATTGGAGTTAAATGACTTGCCCAGGGTCACAGAGCTAGTAAGTATAAAATGTCTGATCTGATGCCAGATTTGAATTCAGGTCCTCCTGACTCCAGGCCCAGTGCTCTACCCACTGTTACACCTAGCTGCTGCAGTGATTTGCGTTTCTTCTTTATTTTTTAAATCAAATTAACCAAAGGTTTATCTATTTTATTAAATAAAATCATAAAAACATCTCTTAGTTTTAATTATTAGTTCAATAGTTTTCTGAATTTAAATTTCATTAATCTCTCCTTTGGTTTTCAGAATTTCTAATTTGGTATTTAGTTGGGAATTTTCTATTTGCTCTTTTTCTAGTTTTTTTTTTAGTTGCATGCCTAATTCATTGATATCCTCTTTCTCTATTTTATTCATGTAAGCATTGAGAGATATAAAGCTTATCCTAAGAAAAGCTTTTGAAGTTTTGGTATGTTGTGTTATTATTGTCATTCTGCTGTATGAAGTTATTGATTGAAGTTATCAATAAGGGCAAACTGTTTACATCCCTACATGGGAAGATGATACTTATAACTCTTGTGAACTTTATCTTTATTACAACATTTAGAAAGAATACACATAGAAAGAGGGGGTGAGTTTAAGTTGATTTTGATGTGATGATAAAAAAATGTAATTAAGTGGTAAAAGGGATTCTAATGGGAGAAGAGGAAAGGAGGCAGAAAAGGATAAATTACATCACATGAAGAGGCACAAAGATATAGTAGAGGGAAAGAAGGGAAGGAGATGAACATTGTTTGAATTTTACTCTCAATAGATTTAGCTCAAGGAGTGAATAACATACTCAAGTACAGAAATCTAACTTGCCCTATAGGCAGTAGGAGAGGAAAGGTGAAAGAAAAGAGAGGGGGCTGATAGAAGGGAGGGCAGATTGAGGGAGGTGGCGGTCAAAAACCAAACTCTAGTGAGTCAGGAAAGGGAGAAAAGGAGGAATAAAAGCATAAATAGGGGGAGGGGAGAATAAGGTGGAGATAAAGATATAGATAGGAATCATAACTGTGAATGTGAATGGGATGAACTATCCCATTTTGTCAACTGTATTTTAGAAGGAAGTTTATTTGACTCTCTTACTTCATTTTTATTTATTTATTTATTTATTTATTTTTATGTATTTAATTTTATTTGAGTCTTTAATTTTATTTGACTCTCTTATTTGACTTTTAAAATCCTTCTTGAGCTCTTCCCAGAAGGCTTTTGGGACTTGAGACCAGCTCATATTCCCCTCTGAGGTTTCAGATGTGGGTATATTGACAATGTTGTCCTTTCCTGTGCTGGACTATGCTTCTCTCTCACCCAGTTCCAGAGCCCTCCTGATGACCTTCTAACTTGTCTCTGGCATCTGTGGGCTGAGAAGTCTAGAAACTGCCACTGCTTCCAATGATTCAGTCCCCCGAGTCCAGCTCTGGTTTTACTGGGTCCAGTTCTAAGCTGGCATGGCCTGTGCTATACTGTGTTCCTCTCTCAGTCTGTTGCAACAGACCCATCCTGTCAACTTTTCAGGTTATCTTGGGCTGGAAATCTGCCTCACTCTGTCTCTTTGTGGGTCCTGCCACTCTAGAATTTGTTCAGTCACTTTTTAAAAAGTATTTGAAAGAGTTTGTGGGAGAGCTCAGGTAAATCCTTGTTTTCACTACACCATCTAATAATCAGTGGATTTTTTCAATGTCTATTTTGCCTTCTGGTTCCTGGATATCATGGCAGTTTTCCCTGATGATTTCTTGAAAGATGCTGTTCAGGTTCTCCTTTTGATTATGGCTTTCAGGTAGTCCAATTATTCTGACACTGTCTCTCCTGGATTTACTTTTTAGGTCAGTTGTTTTTCCATTAATGTGTTCTACATTTTTTTCATTATTTTGAATTTGTTTGACTGATTCTTGATGGCTCATATAATCATTAGCTTCCACTTGCACAATTCTAACTTTTAATAAAAGGAGTTGTTTTCTTCAGTGGATTTTTGTATCTCATTTTTTATTTGGCCAATTCTACTTTTTAAGCAGTTATTTTCTTTTTCAAGCTGTTGACTCTTCTTTCATAATTCTCTTGCACCATTCTCATTTATTTTCCCAATTTTTCTTCTACTTCTCTTCTATGATTTTTAAGCTTCTTTTTGAGCTCTTCCGTGAGTTCTTTCTGGGCTTGAGATCACTTCTTGTTTTTTCTTTGGGGTTTTGCCCATAGGTATTTTGCCATTATTGTCCTCTTCTGAATTTGTGTCTTGGTCTTCCCTGTCGCCATAACTTTCTATGGTCAGATTCCTTTTTTTGTTTGTTTGTTTTGCACACCTATTTTGGCCTTTTTCATTTCTTTCAGATTTGAGCTCTTCTCTCAGGGTCAAAGGGACACTGTTTCAGGCTTCTTGTGCCAGTTGATGTAGTCCCTGGTTGTTTACCTGTTCCTGCACTGATATTCCCCTGAGGCTGACTGGGGACCCTCATGTCTGCTATTGAGCTGAGGGGGTAGGTAGCTGGTGCTTCTGGAAGCCATAGAGTTTTGGCAGCTTATTTGGTGCTAAGCTGGTGTCCTAGTGCTAGTGTCTGGTGTGTGCTGAGGCTCACGGAGTATTTCTGCATTTCCTTGGGACTCCACTGAAACACAGGGCTCTCTGGCTACTGGAGCTTGTCTGTTTTCCCAGGGCTGTGCTAAAGCTTGTGAAAGTCTTCCCTGTTTGACATGAGCAGTTGAAGCAGTTGGAGCTTCTCAAGTCTGTCCATTCCCCTGCCTATGCTGAGGTGCATGGGGTGTCTTGGTTTTGGGGTTTGCCTGCTCCACCTCACTGGGGCTCAGGATCTCTCTCTGCTTTGCTAAAGTGGGGCATGCTACTGGCTTACTGGGATGCTTCCTGTCTTGACTGCATCCCCCTTTTTCCTAAGTGAGACAGATCTTTCTTGGAGATCTTCCAACTTTCTTTAGCTAAAAGATTTCTTCACCCTGTCTTTTTGCTGGTTTTGCTGTTCCATTTGTGGTTCTATATTATGATTGTTTGGATGTGCATGTGGTGGAGTTAGGGTGATTTACTGCTTACTCCACCATCTTGGCTCCCAGAAGTCTGTCTAACAACACTATTTCAACAAAAAAGTCATGGATAAATGTATATCAATGAGGATTTGATTACAAAAATGGATGGCTTTACAATAATGGACAAATCAATGACCTTTTGTATTTATTAGTTTCCTCACATTTAAAAAGTGAAGATCAAATTAGATGATCCCGATGGTAACTTCCTGCTCTAAAATGAGAAGATTCTACATCATTACGAAAGAACTTGCAGAACTTGGTGACTTTTTACATATATAGCATGACAAGCGGAAAAAAATGACAACTTTCTGGAAGAGTGGCATATTGATAGCATGTCAAAAGTCACAACTTAACAGGGGGATGTAACAATGAAGTTTTGTTTGTCTGTTTTTGTTTTTGTTTTGTTTTGATTTGTTTTGCATCTGAGTTTTGGGTACTCTTAGGACATTCAAGAAGAAATGTTTAGCAAACAGAAAGACTGGAAATGAACAGGGTGTCCAACAGTTTGGAAATAGGAAAACAAATTATTGTATATGAAGATAAAAGAATAATGTTGTATCATAAAACTAACAAAAAGGATAATTTTAAAGGAAATTGAGAAGACCTCTATGAACTCATGATTAGTGAAATGAGCATAATTAAGAGGACAATTTACAAAATGACAACATACAGAAAATAAAAACAACTATGTAAAACTTAGGAATCTTTAATTCAATGTTTAAGCGTGGGTATAGAGCAGGGGTGGGGAATCTGCAGAGTGGAGGCCACATGTGGCCTTCTAGGTTCTTGGGTGCATCCTTTTGACTGAGTCCAAGTTTTACAGACAGATTCTTTTAAGGGGATTTGTTCTGTGAAATTTGGATTCAGTCAAAGGGCTGTACTTGAGGACCCAGAGGTCCACATGTGGTCTTCAAGCCACAAGTTCCCCACCCCTGGTCCAGAGGATTAAAAATAGAACACACCACTCCCTTCTGCCAGAGAGGTTGATGGACTTAAAATACCTAATGAAACATACATTTTTGGACATGGCCATTGTGGGAATTTGTCTTGCTGCACTATGCATGTTTGTTACATGGTTGTTGTCATTATTTTTTTATTCTTTAATAAGTGGACAGTGGACAGGAAAGAGGCATAGGTTTCCTAGGCTCATAACAAATGAGTTGATAAGTACATAAATGAATGAATATTATCTGAAGTGCTTAGGAGGCAATTGTAGATTTAAGCCTAGAACTTAGAAGAGAGGTCATAGCTGGGGATATCCATCTGGGAGTTAGCTCAGATCACAACTTTATTGCTTTTCATTAAAAAGTCTTTGAACTCATTCTCAAAGAGGCAAGTGAAATTGAGAGCATGAAATTCTTGAAATATAGCACTCAGTAGAGAGAAAGTCAAAGAGCAAAACTTGGGAAACTCAGTATAATGGTGTTGGAAGGTGAGTGAAAACAATGTTTTATGAGGTGAAAAATGCATGGCTAGTAGTAAGCAAATGGAAGCATTAATGCATATAAACTCCTTGTGAGAATTTTCAAAAAGAAAATGGGAGGGCAAATAGGATAATAACCAGGTAGGACAGACAACAGGGTCAAATGAAGGAGTGTTCAAAACAGGCGGAACCTGAGAGGATTTGAAAAAGACAAAAGTTAATGAAAAGGAGAAACTGTAAGTGGTATTAAGACATGGTACAATAAATGAGGCAAAATCCAAGAGGAGATGGAGAGGAATATTTCATGAGTGTAGAGACAGAGGTAAACTTTTATCAGAAGAGAAAAATCAGTAGAATAATACAGAAACAGAAATACTTGAATAAAGTCAAGATACTCATGTATGGTGGCATCAGTATTTTTAATAAAGTAGGCATTAAAGTGCTGTTGATAACAATGGAAGAAATGGAGAAAGTAAAATAATTTATGTCAAGGTTTGGGTTAGAAAGGGATAAAAATAAAACTATACTCTTTCTTACAGGTTTGTTTGTTTGTTTTTTTTTGAGTCTTTGGTTTGACATATTAAGAAAGAGGCATCAGAGAAATTAAGCCTGTGAGCAACCAATTTTAATGGTATAGTTATCATTATCATTATTATTTTATTTTATTGATACAGATTTTGGTGTCTAGAATCCGGAAAGTGACTTGTCAATCAACAGCTAATGAACATTATTTATTGAGGGCTTACCATTTGAAAGGTACTACATTAGAATGGTGAGGGATACAGAGAGGTATTAAAAAGGACCCTGCTTTCATGAAGTTGGTAGTCTAGCTAGCTTATCAAGATGAATTGCTGCTGTACTAATTTGAATTTTCAGTGCTTCCATTTTGAAGGCAGGTAGATGTCTCATCTCAGGTATTATATACAGCATTGAAGCCTCCATTTAATACATATGCCATATTCATATTCATCACTTTCGCAGTCTGTTTTGCATTTTCCCAAAAACCTCTGGCATCTTCTGATGTTGTAGGTATCTTGATTTTTAGCTGCATAAAAGAAAAGTACCTGAAATTTTCAGTTCATATTTCATATCCTAGGGCACTTAAGATGGAGAAACATCTGAGCTTGAGTCAAGAGGGCACCTACTCCAAAATGGGAGAGTCAAGAAAAGATGACAGAAAGCCATCTCACATCTCCAATAGGATTCAGACAGTAATATTTCCAGAAAATAATAGACCTATGAGCATTTCATTGGCAGGAAATTTGCTATTCAGTCTAGTCCCTTTCTTCCATCCTTACTAATCTGCATAATCCATACTAATCTGCATACTTATATACAGTGTGCAGCAGACATCATTTCTAAACTTCTCTGTCTAGACTTTCAGTATTGTAATAACCTGATCTCACTTTACCCATCCAAATTTTTATTTCTTTCATTGCCAAATATGATGCATCCATCCCAATTAAGGTGGTCCTCTCACTATTCCCATGTATAGTATGCTCAAGGTCTTTCTAATTATGTCAAAAAATTTATCTGCTTTTTGTTTTCTCTCATGGTTTTCTCCTTGCACAGATTTACATATTCACAAAGCAAGAGAGGCTGAATTTGAAGCCAGTTTCTCTGATTCCAGAGTCAGTCCTCTTTCCACTGTACCCCACTTACTTTCAGATTATATAATCTTAGAAGGATATCATCTATAACCAATCCAATCCAATCCAAAAGGAAACTTAAAAGCATTGAATAAATTAGCTGAAAGGGATATCAGCAGAGTCCTGTGATACAAATACACATGCACACATATATACACATATGAGTATGCTCACACATGTATGAAATATGTATGTATATAATGAACACATATACTATGCATGTTTGTATATGTCTGCATGAGTGTGTGTACTTCAACTTAAAACATCACAATGAGTACTAGACTTAGCATTGAAGAGTAACATTTCTACAAATTGTAAAGGCTACCTCCCAATAGGAAAGCTACAGCCAAGGGTGTGCTGGAGCCAGATTTTACCATTTCTTAGCTTTAGATCTATGATTCTGTCACATACTTCTCATATTAAAACCCTATGATATTATGAGAAGCATCACTGGCAATAAAAGATATGGAGAAAAGGGGAAGTGAAGTAGAAAAAACTCAAGAAATTGGGAAAGAACCACGATCAAAGCATTTTGCAGCTAATGAACAATTAAGTGGTCAATGATGACCCTCTGGCCTCTTCACCTTTTCCTTAAAGACATGGGGTCCTTTGGGGATTTGACATAGATAGGGATCCCTCAGCCCTTTGGAGTAACCATTAGGTGTGTTCTCCCCTTCTCCAAACCCTATTCTGACCCTATCTCATACTACCAATGTAATTATTAATTTGGGGGCAAAGTCAAGATTCAGCTCTGATAATCACTATTGATTATAGAAATGCAAATTAAAACAACTCTGAGGTAGCACCTTACATTTTTCAGATTGGCTAATATGGCAAAAAAGGAAAACTTTAGATGTTGGAGGAGTTGTGGGAAAACTGGGATACTAATGCATTGTTGGTAGAGTTGTGAACTGATCCAAGTATTCTGGAGAGCAATTTGGAACTATGCTCAAAGGGCAACCAAACCCTTTCTCATCTTCATTCTTTGCTCCTTATCCTGGCATAATCTATGAGCTCTATGCTGAGAAGACCAGTGTTTCAGATCATTGCATAACACAGTAATACTGAATTTGTCTCTAAAGTGAAAATGGAAATTCAATCTCATTTAAATAAAAGAATTTCAAAGAAGTATACTTTGCCCCCTCTACCATTTCGCATGATTATGTGATGCCTACCCATTATTTAAGGGGAATTACAACACTCTAGATACTTCAGGTGCTTTTGAAACAGCTTCATCTGTCTTCTGGGTAGTCCGTAAGTGAGAAGGCTGTAGGGGCATCAGTCACAAGAACAGAAAACCAGGCAGGGCAAAATGTGATATTAGGTTTTATTTAATTAATATTACAGATCTATATCAGCACTGGTGCTAAGTTTGGAAAAGGACACAGTATTACTTTAGGCTTTTCCTCCTGTTCTAAATTAATGGTTTACTTAGTTTCTTCTCTGGATTCCTCAGTCCTCTCTCTTCTGCTCTCAAATACAGCACACTGTTGAAGGTCTTATGCAATAACTAACCCTAGTTTCATATTCAGAGCACAATTGTTTACAGGTGCCCTTGGCTAGTCAGCATTTTTTGCTGTAATCATAGTTGCCAAATTTGGGTATTCCTCCTCCTCCACTTCTTGCTGTAAGAAGGAAAGAACAGCTGGAATTATTAATCCAGCTATACTTTTGAAAAAGAAAAAGAAAAAAGAAAGCACAACCGTAGCTTTGATTAAAATCTTGAAGAATGACAGAGATTCTTTTTTCCCCTCTCTTCTTGCTAATTTGGGGGCAACAGGAAGAATTCCATGTCATTCACAGGCCTGTTTAAAGCCCTCTAAGATAGTCTCTATTTTTCAGCCAATACTAACTTCCTACAACCCCTCCTCCCAAAAATTCCATTGTTCATATTACAGTTATAGATTTAGAGTTGGAAGGAATCTTCAAGGTCATCAAGTCCATTTTACAGATGAGGAAGCTTAGGCCCATAAAGATTCAATTATTTTCCTAGGGTCTCATGGCTAGTAAGTATCCAAAGCAGAATGGGAACCTGCATCATCCTGATGCCAAGCCAACATTCTATCTAATAAAGCATGCTGACTTAAAACTAGATTTGAATTTGGCAAAAGTCACACTTTTGCTTGAATACAGAATTTAAATTTATACTACTCTTATTTATCATAATTAATCTATACAGTTACTCTTTCCACATCGTTGGGGTTTGGGGCACGGTGCCTCCACAATCTGGAAAATCTATGCAAAAATTTTTGGCCCTCCCTTTGTACCAGAGAAGTCTGAATTATTATGGTATTAAAAGATAAAATGTGTTGAAATTATACATTAATATGCATGTATTTTTTGCATTTCTGAGTTGCTAAACTTTTTCTGTGTTATCTGCTGGCCTTCACGTGTCATCTGTGGCTTCTGCAAAACTCCTCCAAAATTCCCATTTAATTTCTTATGCTGAGCTGTGATATATGAAAAATATGATGGGGAAAGTCACAATGTAGATGGCATGAGTGTGTAGTTCTACAATGCTGGGTTACTTTTTATATACTTATGCCACAAATCTAGCTGCCCCATTTCTAATATGCGAAATAAATTGTAAGCAGGGTGGTGACCATAACTTGTCTTAAGTAATTACAATTATCTCTTCACTGTCCTCCCTACCCCTAATTTCTCTGACTTTCCACTGCAATCTAGAGACTGACCATGTTAATTTTCTTAATTCACCGGCCTTGATACAACCTTTCTCTTGGTGATTGCATCCAATTTCACCATTTCAGCTATCACTTCTGCATCACCATCAAAAAGGTAAGACTATATTACAGGACATCAGATTTGCATTGTAGTGTAGATCAAGTAAGATAGTCTGTATAAAATCTCTTGCAAACCCTAAAGCAGCTACATAAATATCAAATACTGTTATTATACAAATAATTATGATGCAAAGGAGAATATGGCATGTATATGAATTACACAGATAAAGAATCTTTAAAATTATGATGAGTAAAACATAATTTCTGACTGAAGAAAGTACAAGTGTCCAAAATTATGCTTACCATCTTTTGCATGTTATCTCCTACCCCCTTGGCTTTTCATGGGCTGCTCATGGTCCAGAATATCCTTTCTCCTACTTCCACATCTAGGAATCCTTAGCTTCTTTCAAGACTACCATAAGTTTTGAGTTACATTTCTGGTTGTTAGTATTCTATCCTTTTTCAGATTACTTTGTTTGCTTATCTTTATATATAGTGTAACCCATAAGTTGAATGTAAGTAATAAGAAAGAGAATATAAGCTTAACCATAAAGAAGAGTTGAGAAAGTGCATCTCCTTCATATCATTGTAAAGGTGGAGGACTATGAGTAAGTAATGCTGTAATTACTGTCATATGTAGTCTGCATGTTGGTTGGTTTTTGTTAAATGAAAATTCTCTTTTTTTAGTGGAATATCTCAGATACTGCTGGACTCCTTGATTCTGAGACATTTAACATTATTATGACTTGAATGGAGACAGGCATTATACAATTTATTGACTATGTGAAGATGGGAGAAAGGACTAGCAATTTATATAAAAGAATTAAGTTAGGGAAAAAAAGATATTGAAAAGTTAGAATACTGGACCAAATTTAATAAGATTTTTTTAAAGAAAAAGTATAGGGGCAGCTAGGTGGCTCAGTGGATAGAGCACTGACCCTGAAGTCAGGAAGACCTGAGTTCAATCTGGCCTCAGACCAAAGACATGACACTTACTAGCTGTGTGACCCTGGGCAAGTCAGTTAACCCCAATTGCCAAAAAAATGTAAAGTTTTACAGAGGTTCAAAAAATCAATTTCACAAATATATGATGAGGTAGATATGAATTTTGTGTACAAGTCCTGGAAGTTTTACTCAACTTAAAGTTTCACATAAGTCACAATGTAACATAGCAATCAAAAATATTAACTTAATTGTGAGTTTCATCATTGGCAGGATATTGTCTAGAGCAAAGGAGAGGATCTGCTATATTCTTTGCTGCCCGTAACATACATAGAGGTGTGGGTTGTGTTCTGGGAACCACATTTTAGAAAGGACATTTACAAACTTGACGGCATTTTAGAGGGGATGATGAGAGTATTGGCAATGATAACATGCAAGGATCAGTTTGAAATGTTTTGATCAGAAAAGGGAAGACCTAAGTAACACATGACTGCTCTCTTCAAGTATTCAAAGAGCTATCATAATGAAGACAGATGTCATGAAGAACTATGGAAACAGATGTCATGGTCAATGGAAGCTTTGTTATTGGATAAGACAGAACCAAGTATGTTTGGAAGACATTATATATAGGGAGAGACTAAAAATAAGAGATAGAGAAAATTATTGATGGGAAAAGGTCCTGGAAGAAATAGAAAGGGATGGGATCAAACGTATAAGGAGGGTAGTTAGAAATCTTTGCGAGGTGGAGGTCCAGGTTATTATCTGAAATTGGAACAAATGTCAATCAAATCATAGATTTAGATATGGAAAGAAAATCATCTAGTTAGATCAGGAAGTCATCTAATTAGATCTTCTCATTTTATAGATGAGGAAACTGAGTTCCAGAGAAATAAATTGGAAAAGATGGATGAAAACACAGAGCAGTTTTGAGGCTTACAGGATGGAACTGAGGTTTCATAACAAGTGGACTCATTCTTCTCAGTAAAGTTGTGGGAAGGTCATCAAATAAGAAGGGGCACTGAACAGGGGGAGGTGAGGCATAGAGAGAAGTTTTAGAAGAGCTGCCCTGGATATTATGGTAGGTAGTCAGAGATAAATAAAAATATCACCACATGAGTACATAATCAAAATTAAATTGTCTCTATTAGTAGTGGCCTAAGTTGACAGTGACTCATGGCTACCTATAACAGTATTTGACAGCGTGGACAAAGAAGTATTAGAGGGAGATGGTATGAGTGGCCCAGGTTGAAGAATTGGCAAGGTAAGAATGGCAAGACAAGTAATTTAATGGTGAAAGACAGTGCTTTGTTGAGCTAATTAACTTTGGAGTTATGCTATGGACAGAGGGAAATAAGGCCGTGTAAGCATAATACTACCATATATAATATATATGCATATTTATACATAATATATGATATATATGTGTGTGTCTGTGTGCATGTAGAATAAATGAAATGAGAATAAATACAAATAAAATCAAAGTAATTAAATATGAAGGATAGCCCTAGAAGCTGGAGGGAATCAGGGAAAAAAATTAACCTTCATATAAGAAATGGTTCTTGAGCTATGTTTTAACAGAAGAAAGAGATTCTGTGAGGTACAGATTAGGCTTGTATATTCCCTGAATGAAAGACAACCAATGCAAAGACAAGGAGATGGAAGCTGGGGTACTTTGTGTGAGAAACCAAGAGAAAGTCAGTTTTGCTGCTTCATTGAGTACAGGAGGTAGAGTAGTGTACAGTGAGACTGGAAAGATAGATTGCGTGGGGACAGTTTGTGATGTCTTTAAAAAAATAAAGAAAGAGAGGCAGTTAGGTGGCACAGTGGATAGAACTCTGGCTTTGGAGTCAGGAGGATCTGAGTTCAAATCTGACCTCAGACACTTAACAGTTATGGGCAGGTCACTGAACTCTGATTGCCTCACCAAAAAAATAAAAAGAAAGAAGTTTTTATTTTATTCTAAGGGCAATAGGAATTCCCTAATGCTGATGGAGTAGAGGTCAGATGATGTGAACTGAGATCTGAGAAATGAGATCTGAGAGACTTGAAGGAAGAGATACTAATGCAGAGGAAGATGAAGAGAAAAAGGAAAAACATCCTATCAATAATAGCTATTCAAAAGTAATGGATTGTCTTGGGAGGTAGTAGAATTCCTGTCACTGGAAGTCTTCTGGTGAAAGTTAGATGGTCACTTCTCAGAGATTTTGTAGAAGGAATTCCTTTTTGGTTACAGATTTGACTAGGTAACCTGCTAAGTCACTTTGGACTGAGATTCTGTGATTTTCATCCTTTCCCCTGAATTTTAATTTGCCTTATTTAGTCCCTAGCAAAACAGTGTGCATAACAAGCTGTTTATTAAACTTTTAAAAGATGACATTTTTAGAAAAAGCAATGCAAGATTTACATTTAGGCTAGGGACTAATTGGTAGGGCCAAGTCTTCTTCAGTCCAATAATATTTATAATGTATGATGTTTACTGATATTAGTTGTTGTCAATTGCTAGTTTTGAATTGCAAGGCAATCTAAACAAACGATGGCAATTTCTTCCTTGGTACTAGGCCAACAGTTCTATTATTGTTATTAGGAAATGCTAGTACCTAAACACCCATTAGGTCCAAAGTTTAAGTTCTCTCAATACATTAGAGCACATCATCCTGTCACTATTGCTTTTTCCATGAAAATACAATTCTTTATTAAATTAATGATTTAACATTTACTTTTGAATCATGAAAATTTATGAGATAAAAAATATGTAGCAAATTAAAGAAGTACAAGAACCTAAATTAGTTGACCATAGTGGGTTTCCATTTTTTCACCTGAAAAATGAGATTAGGCTAAAAAATAATCACTTTTTTCATCAAATTTTAGCTTCAAGTTATGAGACCTCAGAGGACATAAAATCCATCCCCCTCATTTTTTGTTTGAGGAAACTGTTTCTTTTGGGGCCTAAATTGTAAAGTCTCTCCAAGTCTTGGGGTCAAAAAATTTCCTAAGTTGTTTGTTTGCATGTTACTCTGTTGAGTGGACACAAATTAAGTGTATTTTAGGTATAAGGCTCTGTACTAGAGGCTGGGCTAACAGTGATAAAAACTGGTAAGACCTTTGACCTCAAAGAATTTACAAGGTTCTAGGGGAAAATGTGAAATTTTAAAGAAATAATGATACAAAGTAAAAAGTGATAAAGGCAAAGGAGAGATACAGAAGAAAGGCAAGAAAGGCTCTACATAGAATGATGGACTGGGAATCAAGAAGACCAGAGTCTGAATCCTGTCTTACACACTAAGTAGCTGAAAAACACTGGGCAAATTATTAATCTCTCTCTCCCTCTCTCTCTGTCTCTCTGTCTGTCTCTGTCTCTGTCTATCTCTGTCTGTCTCTGTCTGTCTCTGTCTCTGTCTCTATCTGTCTCTCTCTCTCTTTCCCCAAGTGCCTACTATATGCCAGAAACTGTGATGAGTCAAATATAAATACAAAACATGAAACAATCTTCAAGGTACTTACATTTTAATGGTGGACACAATGAATACATAAATGTACTTATTGTATATCCCCCATTACATATGTGTGTATATATAATACATTCATATATAATATATACACCCATGTATATATACGTGCGTGTGTATACATATACACATATATTTACATATATATAGTAGAGGCTTAATTTCCTCATCTTTAAATGGATGTGATATTATTATCTACATCACAGAGTTCAGTGAGGATCAAATGAAATGATGTATGGTAATATCTCCCTCTAATCTCATGTCCCAAATCATTGACATGTAGGACCCACAGAGGGACAGCTGCTAGTATTCTCAGAGTTATTGGGGTTCTATATACTTTATCTTCACAATTACCTAAAAGATTCATTTAGTTCTTAGCAAAACATTTACTCAAATAGTATAGCAAAAATAATAGTTACAAATATTTCTCCAAATAACCTCATTATACTCTCCCACAGGTATATACAAAGTCCATGAGGAGAACTGTAGGTATAAACTTATGAGAAAATGGGAGTGAAGCCCTATATAGAGAACACATATGGACAAAGCATCACACGTCTCTAGAACTATGGGATCTCAGTGTCATTTATTTGTCCAGAAGGTTCTCAGTTTGCTGTGGAGAATAAAATCTGTGATAAATGAGTTGTTCTTTATTCAGCTGGCCTGGTTCCTCAAAGGACACAGCATTTCAGAGAGATAGGTAAATTTGATGGTAAGTTCATTAAAATATTTCATTTGGATGCAAACTTGCAACTGACAGTGGTCTGAACTGAGCAGTTTATTAATCTTCTTGTCCTCATTCCCAAACTATCTTGTAGTTAACCACTTTGAATACATCTGTGGTTATTAACTGCTGATAGATAGATAGAGAGATAGATAAGATGTTATATATTGTTTCCCCCATTCTAACAGAAAATCCTCATGAGTAAGGATTATTTCATTTATTGTATTTGTCTCCTTAACACCTAGCATAGTTTCTGGGACATAGTAAATACTGAATAATTCTTGTTGATTGATGTATCTATCCAGGCTAACACCCTAAGTGGACTAATCATTAGTAGGTAACACCTTCCAGTAACTTACACTTAAATGGAAATTTCCATGAAGAATGATGGCAAGTATTAGAGGGTATAGCAAATTATCTAAAGAGGGATGAAATCTCACTCTGTTACATCCTAGTTGAGTGACCTTGGATAAGTCACTGAACCTCTCTTGCCCTCAGGTCTTTGTTCTGTTTTGTTTTGTTTTGTTTTTCATCTGTAAAATGGTAGAGTTGGATTAAATGGCCCTTGAGGTTCCTTCCCTCCCTAAGTGCCTGATTTTCTTCTTCTCCAGGAAGTCAATGTTAAACTTCCTGATCTCTCTTTTAGCATTTGTTAAAAAACAAATCTTTAGCATTTGCCACTATTGATCACCCTTCTTGGAAATTCCTCATTTTGTCTTAGTTACATTGCACTCCTAGGGTTCTCTTCTCATCTCTCACATGTTTTCTCAAAGAATCATAATCATAGAATTTCAGAGTTAGAAATGACACTAGAGGCCAACTATCCCAACTTATACCCTCCCCAAAGTATCTTATTTATAATATACCCAAGGGGTCACTCATATTTTGTTTGAATACCTCCAGTGATGTGAAACTCACCACCTTCTGAAGCAGTCTATTTCATTTTTGCATAGTTCTACAGGATTTATTTCCATAGCTAGCAAGCTTTTCTATCCACCAAGCTTAAATTCACCTCTTCATTATGTCTACTCACAGCTCCCAGTTTTGCCATCTGGGACCAAGCATAATTCCACCTCCACAACCTCTTCAAATGAATTACTTTTCTCTGTGTCCATATGAAACATAACACTGTGTCCAGTGACATAATACTAGTACAGGCCTCATTGCCACCTGTCCTCATTATTTCATTTGCCTCCAAAAAAAGTCTTCTTGCCTGTGATCTATTTTTTTTCCTATTCCTTCCTTTATCTGGCTGCTAAAATAATATTTCTTCTTTACAGACTTGATCCTATTACTTCTTTGCTCCAAAATCTTCAGTGGCATTTTATTACCTGCCAAGAAAATTTCAAACTACTTTGCCTGGCATTTGGGGCTTTTTGCAACTTGGCACCTTCATCCCTTTCTAATATAATATTACTTACCTACCATGCACAGCATACTGCTGTTAAACTGAACCTCCCCTCCAAACACCCTTTGCTCACACAATTTCATTTAATTTGGAATACCCTTTCTCATCCTGTTTGCTTCCTCATCCAAGAAGACTTATCCATTCTCCTGGGTCAGAAAAGAAAAAGTTACTGTGGAAAAAATATATAACACTTTTTTGGGGGGGGAGGGCACCTCTGACATACTTTCTATTTTCTGAATTAGTGTCATATTCTCCCACTACACCATAAGCTCCAAGAGGAGGGTGACCTTGCTTTATAAAAACTTATCTCATTCAATTCCTAAATATTTGCTATTTGAATGATTATGGAATGCTTTTATCAAGCTATAGAACGATCTACAAGGGAGGGGGGAGATTTGCTTTGGTTTCAGCAGTTACTCTTTCTTGGTTGCCTCTAACACAGAAGTTGTTTTATTCATCCCTATTTTATCTCAAAAATATCTGCTAATAAATTTATGAGTATGTGAGGGAGAAGAGTAGTATGTGAGTTAATACATTGAGGAATTGGGTAATACATCCCAATCTTACAGTTATCTCCCTAAAGAGTTGGGTTTTTTGTTGTTTTTGTTTTTGTTTTTGACCTGGTCATCTGGGCCAAACTTCTAAGTAACCTGAATAAAGAGTAGTGAAAGAGAACTTAGAATGAAACATTTAAGTCTGTGTCTAGACTTGTCCAGGGTCATATTAATATGTTGTAATTGACTTTAGACAAGTCCTTTAATCTCTCTGGGTCTCTATTCTCTCATCTCTTGAATGAGAAAAATGGACTAGATAGTCTGTTAAGATCCCTCTTATTTCCAACATTCTATGATCTCATATGCCTGAACTCAGGAATTTCCCAACTATATTTAACAGAACCCAATTTTATAAAGTGTATGATTTGCCAACATCTCATATGAAAAACCACACCCACTGTATAGCTTTGTTGTCCCCAAAATAGAGAAAAGAGTAATAATTAACATATTAAGACTCAATGAAATTCATCTGGCTTCAAATTTATATTAAAATACTGTTGGCCAGAGAATCCTCTATCTTGCAGTCCACTAGAAAAAAGAGATGTTGTTACATCATTCTAAATCAGCAACTTCTTATCAGAATATGGTGATAAAAGCATCCCAGATCTCATCTACAATGCTTTGCTCCTGATAACAGTTAAATAAAGTTGCCAGATGATATGATATGTCATCCCCTGTTTCTTTTCCCTATAACTACAAATTTCTGGTACCTTCTCCCTTCTCCCACCCAGTGTTGAAGACCCTGAGGAAAGGTTTCTGTATTACCTGGTGTAATACTGATTCCATAGAAGAGCAGAAAAAAGATAAAGAAAAACATCTTCATGGTGGATGATTCCTTTGTAGAAAAACAAGTATATAGATTGACTTAAATAAGAAGTTACTGTTGCAAAGAATTGGTGAGTCCTTTCATTTATAGGATTTCTGTAGAGTTCAAGTAGTTCTGACTACTGGAGCTTATCAAGGTGAGGACACAGTTCATGCATAGCTAAACACTGTTATGGCCTAAGAATTCAAGAGTGGGTCCCTTAATTATTTTAGTAAGACTACTACATTTTCTTTTTCATTTTATTAATAATACTTAATAATAATAAGTAATAGTAGTAGTAGTGTTCAGTAGTTTCAGTCAAGTCTGACTTTTTGTGACCACATTTGGGGTTTTCTTGGAAAACATACTGGAGTGGCTTGCCATTTCCTTCTCTAGCTCTTTTTATTGATGAGGAAATTGAGGCAAACAGGGCTGAGTGATTTGAACAGGGTGATATAGTGAGTAAGTGTCTGAGGCCAGATTTAAACTCAGGTCCTCTTGACTCCAGGGCTGTAGTTCTAACCAGTCAGCCACTGAACTGTGCAGTAGGAGTAGTAGTAGTAGTAGTAGTAGTAGTAGTAGTAGTAGTAGTAGTAGTAGTAGTAGTAGTAATAGTAGTAGTAGATCTCCCTTTAAACACTTTAAGATTTATATACAACTTTGTGAGGTAATTAAATAATTACTATCCCCATTTTTACAGATAAGGAAATTGATATTAAGTGACTTGCCTATGATGCCACAGCTACTAAATATTAGGGGGTCCCCAAACCCTACTCAACTTGTGGTCATTTATCTTGAGCAATTAATTTTTCAGGAATCAAAATGAGTAATATATCTACAAGTGCCAAAACATCAAGCTAAAAAGTGATGGGAAAGTGAGATTATAGAAATTCATTCAAATGTCTTAATATTGTTTACATATAACAATCAAGATTATGTTTCTCAATATCCAAATGTTGAGTGTTATGTACACAATATATGCTGAACAGGTCCTTCATTTGTTTGGTCAAGATTTAGACATATACATAATAAATACCAAACTCCTCAATTGTCTAAGACTTCCCTCCATAATAGGTCCCTATTAAACACTCTATCAATTCTATATCATTTTCTATTATTTAAATATGCCCAGATTCTCGGCAAAAGCCAGTTACTCTAGTCCATGATGTCTTACATCAATGTATTTATTTTCTGTCAGTTGAAATCTTTCTTATCCATCAAGGCCCAACTGAAATACCACTTGCTCAATAAAGCCTCCCTTGATTTCCTTCCATGGATGTTATATGTTCATCCTTTTCATTTCTATAGCACTTTCTTTGTACTTATCTGGTGGTTTCAATTTTGCTATTTAAAGAAGTAGATGTACACTTGCATTATCTTTTCTACTAGACTGTAAGAAAAGAAAAGATCATAGATTTAGATTTCGAAGGGACCTTATAGGCCATCTAGAACAACCCCCTCATTTTACAGAGGAATAAATAAACCCCATTGAGACTGTTACTTGTCCAAAGTCACAAAAGAAATAAGTAGAGGTCAAAATTCAAACCCAGACTGGCTGAGGAGATTTAATTAATCTGCACCCCTCATCAGCCCAAAGCACAAGGAAGTCTAGAAGAGACTCTCATTTGAAAATTTTCCCTTTCTGAAGGATGAAAGATGGCAGAGTAAAGGTAGGGAATCATCCCACCTTTCCCAAATTTCCCTTCAAATAACATTAAAATGATGCCTCAAAATGAATTCTAGAGTGACAAGACCAACAAAAAGGCAGGTTTCAGCCTGAGACAAATAAGTTTTGTCAACAAAGGTTTATCTCACTAGAGTAGGAAGGAAACACAGTCCACCAAGGGGTCAATGACCCAAATCCCTGCACAAGGCAGTCAGTAGAAGACCATGCCTGGCACAAGACAGCAGCAGGCTTTGTGGGCAACTAAATCTGTGGCAGCAACTTCTGGAGCTCTTAACTGTAGATGGCAAGGGGATTGGACAATTGGTCAGAAGGAAATTACAGGGACTTTTGAAGCACTGGGTGCAAGACTCTTTTCTTGCCCACACTCAGTTTTGGTTTGCAGTCCCAGGACAAAGAGGAACTAGCACACTAGAGATCCTAGCTGCAAGGGAGTAAAGAAAATAGTCACAGTTCCAGGGTAGAAAACAATACTTGTGGTCACTCACAGACCAGACTCCATGCCAAAAGAGCAGTGATCATGCTTTTCCTTAAATCATACCATGAGAGGAGAACTGAAAACTTAGATTCCCAGAACCAGCTCTGAAAACAACAGAACAAAAAACCTGAAGATGGCAAAAGTGTCCTCCCTACCTTATAAGCAGAGCCTAACTTTATTATATTTAAAGTCAAGAAATAAGTTGACCAAATAACAATAACAAAAAAGAGCTTGATCATAGAAAGTCACTATGTTGACAAGGAAGCTCAAAACATGAACTCATCAGAGGATAATAATGTAAAAATTACTACAAGCAAAGCCACAAGGAAAAATCTGAATTGGTCTTAGGCCCAAAGAAAAGAACTCAGAGAGGAGCTCAGAAAATATTTTAAAAATCAAATTAGAAAGGTAGAGGAAAAATTGGGACAAGAAATGAGAGTGATACAAGAAGCAAACAACATCTTAAAAAACAGAATAGGCCAAATGGTAAAAGAGACACAAAAATCCACAGAAGAGAAGAACTCTTTAAAAAGCAGAATTGGCCAAATGAAAAAGGAGATAAAAAAAAGCTCAATGCACAAAAGAATTCCTTAAAAGTTAGAATTGAGCTAGGAAAAGCTAATGACTTTATGAGACATCAAGAAACAACCAAACAAAAGAAAAAAAAGAAAAAAATAGAAAATATCAAATATAAAAAAACAAAACAAAAACAAACAAACAAAAAAAAAACTCACCTGGAAAACAGATCAAGGAGAGATAATTTAAGAACTATTGGACTAACTGGAAAAAGAGCTTAGATATGCATTTTTTTTCCAATAAATTATCAAAAAAAAATGCCCTGATATTCTAGAACCAGAGGGTAAAATAGAAATGGAAAGAATTCACCAATCACCCCCTGAAAGAGATCCCAAAAGGAACATTCCAATGAATATTATCACAAAGTACAGAACTCCCAGGTCAAGGACTAAATACTACAAGTAGCCAGAAAGAAACAATTCAAATATCGTGGAGCCACAAGCAGGTTAACACAAGATTTAGAGCTACTACATTAAAGGATCAAAAGGGCTTGGGGTATATTCCAGAGAGCAAAGGAGCTAGGATTAGAGAAGATGTTGATGACAGTGTGATTTTGGGTTGTCAGTTCAGTGACTTTTAACATATTCCTCCAACTGGTTTTGCAAAAAATATTATTTGAACAGCAAATCTTCTGAATATACCTGCATTGAAAACTTCCACCCCCATGACATTTCCGAGAAGAGAAGAGAAGAGAAGAGAAGAGAAGAGAAGAGAAGAGAAGAGAAGAGAAGAGAAGAGAAGAGAAGAGAAGAGAAGAGAAGGGTGGGGTGTTGATAGAAGGGAGGACATAGTGGGGGAGGTAAAAGTCAGAAGCAAAACACCTTTGAGAATGGACAGGGTGAAAAGAGAGAGACTAGAATAAACTGGGGGAAAATATGATGGCAGGAAATACATAATAATCATAACTGAAAAATTATAGCAACTTTCTCAGATAAAGGCCTCATTTCTCAAACATATAGAGAACTAAGTCAAATTTATAGAAATAAGAGCCATTCTTCAGTTGAGAAATGGTAAAAGGATATTGAACAGGAAGTTTTCAGATGAAGTAATCAAAGCTATCTATAATCACATGAAAAAATGCTCTAAATCACAATTGATTAGAGAAATGCAAATTTTTAAAAATCTGAACTATCACCCCATACCTACCCGATTGGCTAAGATGACAGAAAAGAAGAATGACAGATATTGGAGAGGATGTGGGAAAATTAAGACATTATTATCAAAATGTTGGTGAAGTTATATACTGATTCAACCATTCTGTAGATTAATTTGGAACTATGCCCAAAGGGCTATAAATCTGTGCATACTCTTTGATCCAGCAATAGCACTACTAGGTCTGTATCCCATAGAGATCATAAAGAAGGGGAAAGGACCCACATGTACAAAAATATTTATAGCATCTTTTTTTGTGGTGCCAAAGAACTGGAAATTACAGTGATGTCCATCAATGGGGAATTGGTGAACAAATTGTAGTATATGATTGTGGTGGAATAGTATTACGTTATAAGAAATGATAAACAGAATGCTTTCAGAAAAGCCTTGAAAGACTTACATGCAGCAATGCAAAGTAAAGTGAGCAGAACTAGGAGAACAGTGTACATGAGAGCAACATTTTATAATGATCAACTGTGACTGACTTAGCTTATCTCAGTAACAGTGATCAAAGACAATTCTGAAGTATTCATGATGAAAAACGCTATCCACCTCCAGAGAAACACCTGAAAGAGTCTGAATTCAGATCAAAGCACACTTTAAAAAAAAAAACTTTTTCTTTTTTTTGTTTTGTGTTTTCTTTTACAACATGACTAATATAGAAATATGTTTTGCATGATTGCATATATATAACCTATATCAAATCACTTGCCTTGTCAATGAGTCGAGATAAGTGGAAAAGAGGAATTTGCAACTTAATATTTTTTCACCTTAACCATTATTCATTTTATTGTTCATTGCAGAAAAACAAGACATTTAAATAAAATATTCCAGAAAAGGATATCATGATTTACAGTTCAAGTGTAAAGTTTCATCATAATTTTCCATTGTGTTTTGCCAGTGTACACTACATCACTGATCAACCCATAATCACTCTGAGAGTAAAATAATACAGCATGGTAGTCTTCATTAATATTTCTTGTGTTCAGTTTTGCTTTTTCATATTCAACAGAATAATGTTTGATAATCATTAAAATATACAATTCTATTATTTCTTACATAAAGCAAATACAAAGCAGTGAAGGATGCAAATTAAACAAATTTAATGTTTATGAAAAAGAGCAACTTTTATATTGAAGAGACATTCTGGAAAAAAACTACATATTTGTCACTTCATTCTGTACACAAAAAGGATACTGTAAAAGAAGATAAGAGGACTGCAGACAAGATAGTGCTTGTCTTTTAACAAGGCACAAACTTCAGAATGAATAAAATCACAACTGACTTTATCCCTGTGATTTAAGCCGTGTCTCAAGTAAGAAATACATTTCCTTTCTAAATGTCATGAGAATCTAAATTTTCATTTAATACTGTTTGTGAATTTCCATTTATATATATAAGAATTAAAATGTCCAAAATGCAGATTTTCAAATCACAAAACACAAACTAGTATTTTAAATCACAATACTGCTTGTTGTGTTTAGCCTATTGGTTCTTTAGATAACTTCACATTTATTAAAAACATAGAATATACTTCTTATGGATCAAGTGAAGCATTATTAAGATGATAGTAAATTTTTTGGGGGGGAATGCCATAGGGGTAGAAGTTTTCAATGCAGGTATATTCAGAAGATTTGCTGTTCAAATAATATTTTTTGCAAAGCCAGTTGGAGGAATATGATAAAAGTCACTGAACTGACAACCCAAAATCACACTGTCATCAACATATACAACAGGATACACTGTCCCTCCTATACCTGATGTTGGACAGTGCATACTTTCCATCCAAATAAACATTCAATTCTACATGGTCACATGTAATACCCACTACATCTCCCTCCCGTGGGAGATCGTTTGCAGGCAAACTGTTCTTTTCCTCATTGTTGTGGTAGAGGGCTCCGTCATTCCTCATCACAAAGCTATGAACATCTCAGCTGAGTGGAATCTAATTCAAATTAACTTTCTGAGTTGCGACTCCAATGCCCCAGATCGCTGTGGATTGGATTTTGAATTCTAAGTAGTTTTTGTTCTGATGCAAAGGCGCATTGACTAAACAACCTCCTGTCGCACATGTCCTTCTTCCATTTTGACATTGACAACAGCTGTTCCCGTGTGCTGCGTGTCCAGTAGCACGGCTTTAGCGGGATGTGGCCGGTCCGTGTGTCGCCGCAGCAGCACAAGCAGCAGAAGACTGAAGCCGCCATCGTGCTGGGTCGTTTCTGTAGGGGACTGCCACCAGGGCGACCCACCGGGTCCGCGGTGCAGGTATAGGTGCAGGTTCAAGCTCAGGCTCCGCAACTCAATATTTACAAAACAAAAAACTGTTTAAAAAATTTACATGTAACTGGACAAAAATAAATATTAAAAAAATTTTAAAAAGGAATGTGATTCAGAAGGATTGTGTTGTTGTTGTTGTTGTTGTTGTTGTTGTTGTTGTTTTGCAGTTCTTTGTGTGAGATTCAAAATTAGGTGGTACTGGGGTAATAAAAATACTTCCCTATGCTTTGTATAATTAAACTTTTGATGAAGAAGCGACAGAGATTCCTATAGAACCACTTTCATTGAGCTCCATGGACTTGCAGTAAACTCAATGCAGTTCAAATGTACATAAGGAATGCCTATAGTGTGCTCACCCCTCCTTCCAGGAAGGTCAGTATAAAAAGGGAAACAACGTGTACCTTGAGGACAGGGATTGTTTCCATGTTTTTTTTTTTTTTTTCCTGAGGGAGGAGTTTTGTAGATTCAGCATCAGCACACCTCAACCATTACTCTTGATTACTAGTGTCCTTTTAGATATCTGTCTATTTTCTGAAGAACCCAGGTCCTCTGACTCGAGGCAGTATATTTTTTTCTGTTGCACCACATCTTCTCCCATCACACACAGGTGGTTGTCTATCCCATCTGCCTTGTTGACTCTGCCTACCTTTAATACTGATCCTGTGGACAGAAGAATTTTTCAGAAAAGTTTCTTTTTGATTGAGAATTTGCTCTATAGTCTGAAATTTCAGGCTAGACATTTCTTAATGCCCCCCCCCCACACACACACACATTTTCCCAGCTACTCTTTTGTAGAGGCTGGTACCTGCTCAGACAAAATTTGGGATAAACAGTCCTCATTAATTTCCTACACCCATTTTACTCATGGCTGCTACATATTTTTCCATCTTTCCTAACCTTATTCTTTGCCCTTCATTCTTTCTCTTCACGCTCTAATTTGGCCCCCAGCAAGCCAAGGTAAGCCATATAATACACATCTACTTTCAAATCGGTTGATCAGGTTCAGAAGAGTGAAAGATTTCTAGTTAGAGGACCAAGATTCAAATTCTTACTTTACTACTTACTGCCCATGTGACACGGATGAGTCATTTAACATCTCTGCAACTCAGCTCCTCATCTTTAAAATAAGGAAGAGTAGGATGGAGTAGATCAAGGGTGGAGAACCTGCAGCCTTTAGGCTACATGTGGCCTTCTAGAGCCTTACGTGTGGCCCTTTGAATCCAAACTTCACAAAACAAATCCATTTATAAAAGAATTTATTTTGGCAGGTAGGTGACGCAGTGGATATAGCACCAGCCCTGGAGTCAGAAGAACCTGAGCTGACACTTACTAGCTGTGTGACACTGGGCAAGTCACTTAATCCCAATTGCTTCGCCATTAAACAAAAAACATTTGTTCTGTAAAATTTGGATTCAGTCAAAAGGCCACACTTAAGGATCTAGAAAGCTACATGTGGCCTCAAGATTGGAGGTTCCCCACCCCTAGACTGGATGGTTCATATGATTCTATCTGGATCTAAATCTGGTCCTATAATTAAAACAATATACATATATACACATAGATATATGTATATGTATTTATATATATGTATGTGTGTACACATATACATACACATACACACATATATATATATTTCTTGCCCTCAAGTAGCTTTCCTTCTACATGGTGGATTAAGTATGGTGATATACACATTTCTATTCTCAGGATTGCACTTTAAGAAACAATGACAACTGTGGTGTAGGCTCACTCTAACTACTTCTCTGGGTTTGTTTGTTTGACCCAAAGAGAAAGGGATTCTAGGAAGAAGTTCCTACTTCCAGTGAAGCTTTAAAAAAAATTGTGGATTTCAAGAGGAGTTTAGGAGGTGTCAAGCACAGAACAAACCTGGGGGAGGAAGCCAGAGACTGGAAAGAAGGACATGGGCTTATTTCTATTTTGCCCTAAAGGCAAAGACTGATGAATCCACTCAAGGTAGGTGAAAGTTCCTACGTTGCTTCACATGAGTAATTATAACTACTTCCTAACAGCAAAATTACGCTGGCTCAGGCTCATAAGTTCCTAATTAGTTAGTTCTTAGTTCCTCAAAGTTTTCAACATAGCCTCTCTTTGCTAAAAAAAAAAAAAAAAAAAGTAGATAAAAATTAAGAACCTTCAAGGGAGAATTTGGTGCTCTTGTTTACATTCTTTGCCAAATACACAACTGTTGAATTACTGAACCTATTAATGTAGTACATGTAGACAGTACATCTGTGAATGAGTGTAAAAAATAAATTATCAATTCAATCCTGTTTTTTTGCCATCCTGGACTACAGTTTCCTGTAAACTTCATCTGTTTCCATGAATGAACTAATGACTTAGTTGACTAAATCCCCTTCAGTAACATCCCAAGATTTTTTTTTCCCCCAGGATGTATCTGAAGCAAATTCACTGGCAGTTTATGACAACTAGGGAAGATGGTTTCCTTCTCTTATTGCCTTGGACTGGCATTTTTGCTCCTTTTCTTTATCATAATGACCTTATTTTAAGAACTTCTTAGAAGAGGAATATGCAGTAACATCTTAGGATGTTACTGAAAGGGATTTAGTCAGCTAAGTCATTAATTCATTCATGGAAGGAGATGAAGTTTACAGGTACACAGGTAATGTGTGTATCCCAATCAGCAGGAAGGGTCTTGATATATGGAAATACACTGGATACAAAGACTTACTATTATCTGATGATATTAAATGGGTTGAGTATAGCATTAATTGATGTGTGTATCTTAAATAAGGATGTATGAAAGAGGTCCTTTCTCTAAGTCATTGAAATTTCCAGAGTATAAATTATAGTTACTACTTCAACAAATTCCTTCTCATGCTCAAGAAAATCTGTACTAATTATTTGCATTATTTTATATCATATATTACAAAGTCAATTTAATATGTTTTGTGTAATTTTCCCAAGTACCAAAATTGATGGCTACAGCTTTTTTAGTAATATATATATATATATATATATATTAGTTACATATAACATATATATATTAGAAGCTAAAAATGTGGATTGCTATTGTACCAAGAATACTAGTCTTCTGCTCTTGAGTCATAACATTGTATTTATTTTATATACTTATTCATGCACACATTCTCTAATCCCTATATAATGTAAAATTATTGAAGGTTTAGGTGATCTCATTCATTTTGTTGTGTCCTTAAGAGCATGCTGGGCTCATGGTAGCTGCATAAAAATATTTGTGTGTGTGTGTGTGTGTGTGTGTGTGTGTGTATGTGTGTGTGTGTGTTTGTGTTCAGGGATCTAGAGAATTTTCATGGTTATTTAGGTACTTTTGTTAATTTCCATTGCGCCGTAAGTTGCTACTGACCACTCAGGCAATATCCATCAATCAGGAGAACAAGAAAATTTGGAATTATGAAATTCAACTCAGCCTAATGCAGCTTTTCTAAGCAATATTAGGGGGAATTTATACCGATTGCATCCCAGAAGAGAAACTCTTAATGGCAATGGACTTACGCTGTATCGACATTCCTACACTAGCACTGGAAATTGAATAATGGACATTCCTAACCATCTCAAGGTCTTGCTCCTTTGAGCTATCCTTTCTACTATGGTTGATGTGTCTGAAGCAAATCCACTAGCTGTTTATGACAACTAGGGAAGATGGTTTCTTTTTCTTATTGCCTTGGACTAGCATTTTTGCCCCTTTTCCTTATCATAATGACCTTATTTTAAGAGCTTCTTAGAAGAAGAATATACTGAAAAGTTCAGATGGGTCATTGGATTTAGTTGATTAAAATACTCCTGCTGAAGCTCAGATAGAAGTATGACTCATGAGGTAAGGATACATTTCTCTGACATAAATGATGTATCAAACATAAAGCTAATCCTGTCAGATCAATATTTACTCTGCCAAGTACAAGGCACTTAACTTCATTTTACAAAGGTTCCATTTATAAGTAGAAGGGATATTATCCAAGTTAAGTGTGTTTAGTAAAGGAGGTGATTCAATCATGCAGTGAGAAGAAAGGGAATCAGATGGACAACTCAAGTGCTACATTGGAATCTTTGAAATAAAAAAAATGCATTTTAGAGGTTTATTGTGTGGTTCAGTTATAGCATTATAAAATCATGGGTTTAGAGTTGGAAGGAAAATGAGAGATCATATAGTTAAAGATCTTCCTTTTACAGCTAAGGTAATTGAGGTCCGGAGACTTGCCCAAGATAACACAAGTAAAGTAGGAATCTTTAGTAGTGATAGAGGAAAATGTTTTCAAAACTACACAAGATGAGAAAGCATTGGTTTGTTTTAATTTGCAATAATGGAGGAAGTATTCATAACAATGAGATCAATAAATCCACAGAAGTATTGAAGTATGACTGATAGAGTTAAAATGCAGAGAAAAGAATGGAATGTCACGGGAGAGGAAGAAAATAATATTATTGATGGAGTCTTTGAAAAGAACAATAGGATTTATCTTCAAATAGACTGTAGGAAGCAACTCTCTCTCTAACCAGATTGCCCTTTGAGAACATGGATGGTGTCTCATAACATGGATATGCCTCATAAGAAAGTAAAAAAAAAAAAAAAAAAAAACTAGGAAAATTATTTGACAGAAAATGCTTGAAGTACTTGTTTACTTGTCATTCCCATCATTATGTCTTGTACTTCATCTACTCTTGCTCCCATCATTACACACCCCTTTCTGGGTCAGAGATCAACATGTATGAGAACTGATGGAAAAGCAAAGAATCTTCCAATTTGACAAACTCTTTCTGCACTAGATATAGACGCAGCATTAGAAGAGTCACATCTGGGTCTGGGTGGTCATGGGGGATTTACAAGAATGGGCCCTTAAGGACTATTTCCTTGGCAATAGACATACTATAAGAAGATAGCAATGTCCCATAAAGCTGGTACCAGTAAAAGGACCCATTCATTTCTAACTCTTATTGCGCCCTAAACTCTAGCAAAACTGGTCTACTTGTTGTTCCCAATATACGAAATCACATCTCTCACAACTGGCCTTATCTACTCTATTGTTAGAATATTCTCCTTCTTGTCTTTTCACTTAAAGAAACCCTACTTTCCTTCAAAGATCAGCACAAATGTCACCTCCTTCAAGGAAACTTTACTAATTTTCCCAATTATTGGTCTCTACCCAAGATATCTATCTACCTATCTATCTATCTATCTATCTATCTATCTATCTATCTATCTATCTATCTATCTGTCTGTCTGTCTATCTATCTATCTATCATTTTTAACTATATATAGACTTGCATATAGAGATATCTATGTCTATATAGATGAGTGTCTGTGTGTGTGTGTCTGTGTGTGTAACAAGGTGTTTCCCCACATGTAGTAAAGTTGTTTTGATTTGGCTTACAGGGAGGTAAAATAGACATAACTCATCTCTCCCCAACTTTCTCCAAGGGAAATTTTTAATTTTTGCCAGGGGAGGGGGTAAATAGTAGTTTGAGGCCAGAGATAGCTGCTCTGCTTTCCTCAGAGAGGATAGCAGATTAGAATTATATTTATCTGTACCCTTAAATACTATTAGTATAAGGGATGTGATTTTTAGGTTCAATCCAAACTCATTATTATCCATTACTGAATTGAATTAAGATGACCTTAGAATGCCTGCTGAGTAAGATTTAAATTTCTTAGCCTGTTGACATTCAATGTTGTCCATAATCTGACATTATCTGACGTTCTCAGCCTTGTCTCATATTCTTTTCCTCCTCCTATTCCATGCTCCAACCATACTAAATTATGTGCTATTCTCCATTAATGCCCATGCTTTCTTGCCTCTGTGTCTATAAAAATGAAGAGGCACAAAGCAGATAGATACAGTACTTTTCTTTTTAAATTTCCAGCCCTGTTGGGGAATCAGGATACAAATAGTAGTTTATTCACCAGGAAAATCTCAAGGAAAGAAATTATTGTTTTCATTCTGAACTCACTATGCAGCTGAATAAATAACTGGATGATATGAAGACCTTTCTGATTAGGAAATCCAACATCCTTACTAATTAATTCTTGTTTTTAGCTTGTCTATGATGATTTGTAATGCTTGGAATTGTTATGACTCTCCACTTTGTTTTAATTAATATTTTTCTCATGAGAGTTATTTACAAGAAACCACATGCATTGCCCATGGGTACATCTAGGAAACAACTGTCCATTGCTATTAGAACTTCCATGTTACTTTACAGTTAAAATGCATTCTTACAAAATCCTTTTCCAAAGAAGATATATGAAGTAATGAGGCACTTAATTGACAGTTCTGATATATCAGTCCTTCAAACACAAGGCTGACCCTGTAAGATCATGTTTTCCATATTGCACCTATGATCCCATTTTCCCACCAGTAATTATTAGTATTTGGATCACTGGTGCCTCCTCCTGGTTGCCTGCTGCCCTCACGTCTACTTTCTAACCCACCTTTCTAATACCCACATGATGGGAATTTATTTTTTTCCTAACTGCCTTACATACTTCTCTGATAATGCCTCACAATCCTTCCTTAATGTTTTTATTTATTTGTCTTTTAAAAAATATTTTTAGTTTGGTATTGTCTTGCAGGTTTATTTCTCTTTGGAAGTTATCTTTTCCCCTTAGCTGAAAAAGATGTAGTATATCCTACTTGAACTCTGTAGACTCCAAGCTAAGACAGTAAAACATGACTGTACCCAAAATGCGATGGATTGCTTGGGTAAGATGATGGATACAGCAACACTAGAGATGACCAAGCTGTCCATGAAAAATCACTTCTTCCTCAAGGAATGTGTGATTGTGTGATTCCAGATATAGGGAGGAATTAGATGACCTGACCTCTGAACTCCAGTGAAAATCAGAATTCTATAACTATGAATGCAACTTCTAAAGCAGCAAACACCATGTTAAGTAAACTTTCCTCCATTTCTTCAGGTAGAAATAGCATCCCAGGTCATTCCTCCACAACACACATCTAATAATACAGTGGAATGGGTCACATTGTTTTCACACAAAAAAATGGTGTCATAATTATCCTCATAGTATTGGACATAATTCCCACTTTTATTGCATACACACACATCTGTAATAGCAAAACATTAAAGTTTAAACACAGTGATAAGCATGAGTAGAGAATAATGGACTTTAGACTTAGCAGCCCTGGGTTTGAATCTTGGGACCAGAAAACAAAAGTGAATCTGCATTCAGAGGACTTGGTTTCAAATCATGCCTCTGATACTTTCTACTTGTGTGACATGAAATCATTTACCTAATTTTCCAGACCTTATTTTCTTCGACTGCAAAATGAATGAGTTGGACTAAATGATCTGGGGGAGTAGTATGGCATAATAATTAGAGAATTGGTCCTAGAACCAAGAAGCCTTAGGCTCAAATTCCACCTCAGATACTTATTAGTGGTGTGGCTATTGACAGATCACTTAAACTTAGGAGTATCTGTCAAATGAGGGGGTTAGGCTTGATGGTTTCTATGGTTCTTTCTTCCTCTAGACCTATCATTCTATGACTATATGTTTAATAAGATCTCTTTCAAAAGGTCATAGATGAGCTTTCTAAGAAAAAAGCATCAGGACCAGATAGATTTATAAGTGAATTCTACCAAACATTAAAGACCAACTAATTCCATTACTAAAGAAATTATTTGGAATAAGAGCCAAAGATGGAGCTCTACCAAACTCCTTTTATGAAACAAATATGATGCTGCTACCTAAACCAGGAAGAGCAGAAACTGAGAAAGAAAATTATAGACCAATTTCACTAATGAATATCAATGCAAAAATTCTAAATAAAATACTAGCTGGGAAACTGCAACAATATGTCACAAAGATTATACTTTGTGATTAAGTATAAATACTCAAGTCAACTACAAAAGACCTATGAAGTAAGATCAAATCCACCTCCAGATAAAGAACTGGTAAAAAAAAAAGTAGTATGATTTTGCATACATACACACAGATATACATTATGAATGTGTGTGTGTATGTGTGTAAAATGGTCAAATGGTGGCTTTTTCTAGTGCAGGCAGGATGGTGTAAAAGGAGGTAGTTTGAAGCTTAAAATGTAACAAAAATAGATTAAATTAAATTTTAAATTAAATTTTAAAATCTCTTCCAGCTCTAATTCTAATGATGAGACTATTATTTGTGTCATTAATAAATATAAAAATGACCAAGACTCAGTAGCAAAAAAAAAAAATGTTTAATTGCCCTTGTCCTAAATAATTGCCCAAATGTGATGTTGTTGGAAGACCAATAAAATAGAAGTGAAAAGAGTTGGTTTCCAGTTCTTTTTACAGCTCTGCCATTAATTAGATTTGTGATCTCAGGGAAGAAACTTGACCTCACTGAAACCCAATTTGCTCATCTGCAAAATGAGAGAGTTGAGCTAATATCCAATGTCCCTTTTAGCTCTAATCATCTCTTATCCTATTTTAAAAACAAAATATTAGTCTATAATACTCACTTATCAATATTTTTGGTAGATAGCTGATGTTGACATTTCAGCAGCAGTGATGACATGAGGACAAGAAGTCTCATTTGTCCAGTTTACCCAGCTTCAATTAATTGAATCATTGCCATAAATGGCGCTTTCCTCTTGGTGCCTGTACCCAGTCTCATTCTTTTGACTCCTTTGCATGTCAGACTACTTGGGCTAGGTTATAATACTGAAGTGACTCTCTGCTACTCCAATGGATCTATGATATCAATGTAGTTATTCTGTCCTATGGTGGAGATTGCAACCATTCATGTCTGCCCATTCTGTGTCACTCACATTCATACACAGCCAGCACTTCAGTTGATGCACTGATCATTACTCCTTTGGGCTATTTAATTTCCTTCTTCTTTGTCCCCCTTTGCTCAAGTCTTTCCATACTCCAATCCCATATCACTCAGTTGCCAAAATGATTTTCTTAAAACATAGATATGACCATGTCACTCCTTTACTCAATAACTGTCAGTGGCTCTTTTTTACCTTCAGGATTGCATAGCAACTCCTGTTTTTGGCATTCAAAGGTCATCTTAGCTTGATACCTCCTTATCTTTCCAGACTTCTTATACTTTACTCAACCCCTCTCCTCCTAGTTACTGGTGCCTTCCTCTCTGTGATTACTTTCCATCTATTCAGTATATATTTTGTGTGTATCCAATTATTTACATGCTGTCTCCACCATTCAAACATGAACTCTTAAAGGGTAGAAACTGTTTTTTGCTTTGTTTTGTACCCTAAGCACTTAGCCAGTGCCTTGCACATTGTAAATACTTAATAAATGCTTTTTTGATGACCAGAATCTGGGAGTTGGGGTAGGAGGGGGCTTCCTTCCAGTATCATTACATCAAGAAGATTCCAGTGAAATACACAAATTACAGATTAAATATCTCTCACCATGCACTCATTATCTCAGATAAATTAAGTCATATATGAAACTGATTACAATCCAATTTTTTGAGGTCATAAGAGCTTATTTCCTACATTTCTGAAGAAGGAAGGTACTTAATAATGAATGAAATGAAAAAAAATGAAACAAAACCATTTTCCTTTATTTTGTCATGATTGGATCAGCCCTGTTTGTTCCAGGGTACTTCTTTCTGTAGAAGTTTGATGACATAAATTGTTTGAAGTCTATCAGATGCTGGAGTCTGGGAAGAAACAGTAGTCATGAAGTCACTCTGTCTTTTGCTCCTAGATAACAAGGTTCCTGAAAGAAACAATGTAAAATACATTACCTGAATTCTGGAGTCATTAAAAAAAATACTGTTCTTTTCCAGACTTTTACCCTGGAATTTACTTATATCTCTCCTTTCTGCATCTTATTCTAAGACAGAAGTAGTATGTCTGAATGGATGGGGGCTAGCCTTCGAGTCAGGAAGACCTACCTCATATATATCCTATATGAGCTGTGTGACTCTGAGCATGTCACATAACTGCATGGTAACCCTGGAAACCCTCTGTAATCAGAATTTCCAGATAAGTTGTCAATCAACAATGGTTTAATGAAATTACAGGCATAGACAGTTCATCTCCAAGTGAATAAAGAGATAGATAATACTAGAGAGATCAGCCACTGGGCAGACTCTGTAAGGAGAGTATTTGTGACTGAGTAGGAGGGGGAGAGCAAATTGAGGAGACTAAAAAAGTTGACCTCTGTTTTTCTCTCCATCATAAGGGGTTCTAAGATCCTTTCTGGGTCTGGCAGTCTATGAATCTATGATTTAATAGTATCCTGATGTGTGCAGGGAGCTTTTTTCATGTGATGAATCAGTAAGAACCAAAGACAGTACCTTTTTAAACAAGATAAGATTTCAGTTTTGCCTCTTGGATAAGACTACTATCAAAAGATAGATTACCTATCTATCTATCTATTCATCTAATGGTATCAAAATACTTTACTCTCTAGGTTGGAATTTCTCTACTTATTAGCATACTTATTTGGACTAGATTAGATATCTACTGGCTAAAGACCCTTTCTGTTAAGTAATTTTCAGGAATAACTTTTGATCCAACCTAAAATACTTGCTCCCTCAACTGTCACTATTGACCACTTTTTTTTTTGTTTTTGTTTTTTTGTTTGTTTTTAGTGAGGCAATCAGGGTTAAGTTACTTGCCCAAGGTCACACAGCTAGTATGTGTCAAGTGTTTGGTCTGAGGCCGGATTTGAACTCAGGTCCTCCTGACTTCAGGGCCGGTGCTCTATCCACCGCTCTACCTAGCTGCCCCTATTGACCACTTTTTTCATCCTAATCATAGCATTCTTTTTGACTTTCATAGCATTCTCCTTTTATGGTTCTATTACCTTCTCAGTCCTTCTCAGTTTCTTTTGCTGAATCAACATCTCATTCTGTTATCTAAGTATTGACCTTCTTTTCTTCTCTCTCTGTCCTCTCTCCTTTGATGAATTTATTAGCTCTCGTGAGTTCCATCATTGTCCCTATACAAATGACTCCCAAGCCTATATATCCAGCACAAATCTCCCTCCTGAGATCCAGCCTCACATTAACAGTCTGCTGGAAATTTCCACCTAGATGTCACATTGGCATCTTAAAATCAACATAAATTGAACATAACTCATTGTATTTACCTCTAAACCTATCCCTTCAGCAAAAAGTCCTTGTTTTCATGTAAGATACTACTATCCTTCCAGTAAACTTGGTTTGTAAGCTTGGAGTTTTCCTTTGACCTCTCCCTCTTCATCACTGCCAATAATTTATCACTTGTTCTATCTTGTCCATTCTATTTTCATAATAGCTTTTGCATGTGTCTTTTCTCCATTCTCAGAGCCTTTTACTCTTGTTTAAAACCTCATCACTTCTCACTTGTACTATTACAAAAGCTTTCTGATTGGTTTCCCTATTTCTAGTCTCTCTCTTCCCTAATCTATTCACTCAGCAGCCAAATTGATATTCCTAATACTTGGTCTGGTCAAATCACTCTTCTACTCAAAAATCTTTAATAGCGTTCTGTTGCTTCTTAAATAAAATACAAAATATTAGCTTAGTGTTTAAAGCCCTCCCACACACATAACTTGTCCTCAGTATGGTGCTAATTTATCTTCTAGTCATTTAAAATTACTCCCCTCACACATTTATTTTCCCCATACAGTATATTTCATCTTCCACTTCAGTGACTTTCTACAGACCAGCCCCTATATCTGTAATGTACTATATCCTCTTCTCTGCTTTATAGAATCCTTAATTTACTTTAAAGAACAACTTGAGGGGCAGCTAGGTGGCACAGTGGATAGAGCACCGGCCCTGAAGTCAGGAGGACCTGAGTTCAAATCCGGCCTCAGACCAAACACTTGACACGTACTAGCTGTGTGACCCTGGGCAAGTCGCGTAACCCCAATTGCCTTAAAAAAAAAAAAAAAACTTGAGTGTCACCTTTTAAATGAAGCCTTCCCCTAACTTCCCAGTTAGTAGAGCTCCCTCCCTTTTGAAATTACTTTGTAGGTACTTCTTGTATCCTTTCTGCATATATATTATATTCCCTCATCCTTGCAGGAAGACTGTTTCCTTTGTGTTGGTATATCTTTAGTACCAATCTTAGTGTTTTGCACACAATATGTGTTTCATATATGCTTGTTGAATTGAAAGAAATTGAATTCCAGATCAATCCCTGTCAGAGCAACTGAACAATTCCTCACCCTTTACCCATCAATATTCCCATCTACCCATCCAAATTACCTGGTGGACCTTGAATTAGAAGGAAGAGAAGAAACAAATTATAAGGAAGGAGGCTCATGCCTGGAGGAATAAGGCAGCAGGGCTGACAGGCTAGGAGAAGAATGGTGGTCAGAAGTATTCTTGGTTAAGTAGAGCTTATGTAGAATAAGGAAACATGCATGCATCAGTGAACACAGCTGTAAGAACAACAAACAGAGCACAATTTCCATTCCTTCCTTTTCCCACCCACCCTTTCATCTTCCCTTCCTGACATCACAGCCTCCACAATTCCCCCAGGATGAGAACTGAGTAGAAATGAGTCAGGATACCCCCACCCCACACAGAAGACATATTAAGTGTGTTCCCACTGGTGTGGAAATTCAACCTACCCCCAGAACTATATGACAATTGAGGATGTAAGAGTCAAACCACCTTTGCCTTTATTATGTGCTGACATCATTTTTTTTTGGGGGGGGGCTAGGCAATGGGGTTAAGTGACTTGCCCAGGGTCACACAGGTAGTAAATGTTATAAACGTGTCTGAGGCAGTATTTGAACTCAGGTCCTCTTGACTCCAAGGCTGGTGTTCTATCCACTGCCCCACCTAGCTGCCCCTGATCATTTTTTTTTAATTGAAGTAATTAGATTAGCAGCAAACATAGTATAGCAGATAGCGTATTTTCTCTGAAGTCAGAGAAACTAGATTCATGACCAATTTTTGATATGTATTTCTGATGTGGCCTTGTGCAAATCATTTAACCTGTCTTGGACTTGGTTTTCTCATCTGTAAATGAGTATTTTGATTACTTCTGAGGACCCTTACCATTTTAGATTTATTACCACATAATCTCAGAAGTAGAAGGAACTGTCTAACCCAACCCACGTCTGAACAGGAGTACTTTCTAGATTATTCGTGACAAATGGTGATCCACTCTTAACCTTTAGACCTTCTGCAAAAGGGAACCCACAATCTCCCAAAGCAACCAATTCTGCTTGGAAGACCTATCATTAGGAAATATTAGGAAAAATTATTAAGAAATATTTCTTGCTATCAACCATTAATCTTCCTGTCTGCAGCTTCTACTTAGTGTTACTAGCTTTGTCTTCTAGAGTTAACAGTACAATTCCAATCTCTTATATGCTTGACATCTTTTTGATTACTTTAAAACAGCTATTATTTCAAAGAATCACAACATCCGGAGCTATTAGGGGACAGGCAAAGGAAAGGGATAAACATTTATTTAGTGTCAAAAAAAATCACAAATTTGGAGTTGTAAAGGGAAAGGGGAAGGAATACACATTTATAATAGTGTCTACTGTATGCCAGGCACTGTGTTAAGCTAAGGAACTTTAGAAGCCATCTAACCCAACCTGTACCAAGCCCCTCTCGACAATATTGCTAAGTGCTCCTTGAACACCTAGAAGTCTTGTTTTATACAGGCTAAATATCCCTCCTTCTTCAAAATTCATGATTTCGTGTCTTTTCTCTCCAGAGCTTTTTCAAACAAAATGTTTTCTAGCCATGCCTGCCCCATGCTCTAGTTGTGTTCTTTAATTTTCATAACCCTGAGATAGGACTTCACATTTATCACTGTTAAATTTCATCTTTTCAAAGCTAATCATTCTAGTTTATGGATAATGTTTTGGATACCAATTTTGGCACCTCCTGTGTTAGCTATCACTCCAAGCCTCCTGTCTCTTGTCAATTTTATATACATCTAGTATGTATGTTCAAATAAGACACTAACAAAAATGTTGAACAGTATAGGGTCAATAACAAATCAATGGGACAATATATTAGGTAACTCTCTCTAAATTGATTCATTAAATGACTGCCCTCTGGCTTTGGCCATATAATCATTTCAGGATCCATATAACTCTATCATCTAGTCAAAGTATTACCAATATATAAGTATTTAAAAGAAAGCTTATGAAATTCCTTGCTGAAATCTAGGTATGCTATGCCTATGCCAAATTCCCAATGTACCAGTCTACTAACCATCTTAAAATATTAACTCAGGCAGTTTATTATGATCTGTCTTTGATGGAATCAAGCTGGCTCTTCAGGATGACCACTTTTTCCCTAAATCTTCCAAAGCAATCCCTTTTATACTGCCTTTTTAAATTTTGCTAATAATCAAAGGCACGGTCACTGGACTGTTTGTAGTTTGAAGAATCCACTCATTTACTTTTTTGAATAATCAATATATTTTCCCCTTATCCATTCTTGTGGCCTCTTTCCCTTTCTCCATGACTCTCAAAGAATAATGACAATGGTTTAACAATCACATAATAACAACAGCTGGAATTGATATAGTCTTTAAGTTTTGCAAATTACTTAACAAATATTATCTCATTTTATCCCCATTTTACATAATGAGGTTAAAAAAAAAAGTTAAGCAACTTGGTCAGGGTTAAACAGCTGGTGTCCAAGGCAAGACTTGAAATCATGTCTTTATGAATTCAAGTCGCCATTCTATTCACTGTGATTCTTTCAGCAACCTGAGATGGAATTAATACGGGCCTACTGCCTTGGCTTTTCAAGGGCAAATACATGTCATATTATTATTTTCATAACTATCTTGGTCTTCAGCTCCCTGTTAATTAGTTTCAAATCTAGCCTTTCAAGCACTAAAATCATAATAGTTGGTGGAAAAAAAAAGCAAAAGGAGTTAAGTAGTTCTTTCTTCTCTTGATCACCTGCTATTCTCACAGCTACCCCAAGCAAAACTTTAATATTCTCTTTTATCTCCTTGCATTCAAAATAGCATTAATTTTGTTGTTGTTGTTGTTTTCTTGAAATTCACTACCAGACTTTTCTTTTTGGAAATTATCATCAGTCTTTAATACTTTCTAAGCTTTAATAGCTTTGTTATAAGTCTTCTAACGTCACAGGAAGCTAGGTGGCACAGTGGATAGAGTTTCGCCTTGGAGTCAGGAGGACCTGAGTTCAAACCCAGCCTCAGACATATAACACTTACTACCTGTATGACTCTGGGCAAGTCACTTAACCCCGAATGCTTCACCAAAAAAGCAAAAAAAAAAAATCTTCTAAGGTCATGCCACTATTGCATTCTTGTATCATCCACGGTTATCTTCTCTTACTTCCAAATTCTATGTTAAAAAAACAAATAAAAGACTTCAGTTGGTTTATGACATCTTTATAACTAGGGTCTGTAAACTTTTAAAAGATATTTTATAACTATTTCAATATAACTTGTTATGATTTATGCATTAAAAAAGCATTCTGAGAGGTGCTGGGAGAGTTAGAAGGAAGAGACAAAGTGATCTAGCAGACTTTAACTCAAGCATTTTGCTCAATTTGGATACAAGATGAAAAAGGCACAAAGATGCTCTGCGGCTAAAGGGCTTAGGACAACCTGTGATATTGAGCTAAAATACCAAAATAGGAGATGCCAAATTTTAAAGGAACGGCAAGAAATACTTCTGTATACCCACAAGGTTATTTATGAACATAGTACTCATTTTAAATCCCACCTTTTCCATTGATCCATGACTTTGTGCTGTCTGATTCTAAGTCATAATGGTGGCTAAGTTTCATTGAATGGTGGGAAGTGATGAAAGTCATTTTGATTGCAGGAAGTTGAATAGGTCGATCAAGGCAAGAATGTCATAAAGGCTCTGAGAGAAATTAGAAAAAAGGTGGGGAGTAAATTGAAACCCAAGATTACTATCTCTTTCATGGATATTATTTCAAAAATATCACTCCTTTAAGTACATCTTATTTATTCTAGTCATAATTTCCTGAACTGAAAAGACCTTCACTCTCCCCTATTCTTCCTCCTCTCTCCTATTCAGTCTCCCTGCCTAATTTGTAAACTAGGTCATACAGAAATTTGTCTGCCCCTTTCCCAAAGTCAAATAGCTGTCAGATTTATGTGTCAGAGTATTACCACCTACCTCATAGGGCTATTAGCAAGAAAACATTTTGAAAAATGTAAAGGTATATAAATTGTAAAGCACAGTATCTATGTTTGTTACTATTATTACAAGAAAATAAAATGTCTGTAGAGGCAGTATGATGTAATGAATAGAGATCTGGCGTCAGAGGCAGAAAGACCTGGGTTCAATCCTTGCCTCTGACATATACTTGCTGTTTGACCTTGGACACATAATTTGACCTCTTAGCACCTCATTTAGATTACTAAAATTATCTGTCACATAGCAAGGGCCAAACTTCATCTGTGGAAGGAGTTAACTCTTTGGGAGATCTCTACCCATAAACTTACAGTTCTGATACAAAACAAATACATGAACAAATGACTATATTGCTGGTCTGACAATGAGGGGCAAAAGTTATGGCCAGGGGGCAGCTGGGTGGTGCAGTGGATAGAGCACCGGCCCTGAAGTTAGGAGGACCTGAGTTCAAATCCAGACTCAGACCAAACATTTGACATTTACTAGCTGTGTGACCCCTGGGCAAGTCACTTAACCCCAATTGCCTAAAAAAAAAAGAAAGAAAGAAAGAAAGAGTTATGGCCAGGAGACATGCAGGACAGGTTAGAAAAAATGAGAGGATTCTGTACCTCTCTCACTTCCACAGCCCCCAAACTCTCAGCAAACAGAAGAATCCTGGGAAATTCTAAACTACAATGACACCCTCAACCCAGAACATTCTGTGAATATGTGTAACCCTCAGAGCCTGAAGGATCAGAAGAAATCGTCTGAGGCTTCATGATTTTTACATAGTCCTAAGTATTGTTGTTGTTGTTCAGTAGTGTTCAGGGTTTCTTTTTTTTTTTTTTTTTTTGGCAAAGATACTGGAGTGTTTCGCCATTTCTTTTTCCAGTGTGTCCCCATGTTACAGATGAGTAACTGAGGAAAATAGGGGTTAAGTGATTTGCCACAGTTACTAACTGGCTAATGCTGGATTTGAACTCAACTATTCCTGACTCTAGGCCTGGTGCTGTATCTCTTGCACCACCTAGCCACTCCTATATTCCCAAGTACCCTTAACTAAAAGATCATTAGGGGCAGCTAGGTGGCACAGTGTATAGAGCTCTGGCCTTGGAGACAGGAGGACCTGAGTTCAAATCCTGCCTCAGACACTTAACACTTACTAGCTGTGTGACCCCGGGCAAGTCACTTAACCCCGACTGCCTCACCAAAAAAACAAACAAAAAAAAAAAACTAAAAGATCATTAAATCTGACTAGCCAATCTTTATCAAATGATAATTATGAGAGGAAGTACATTTGTGGGGGACTCATAAAGTATGACATTAAAATGATCCTTCCAAGACCTGAGAGTCACCAAGATCCCTGAAGAGAGAAAAGTTGCCTGCTACTCTTTGGACGTCCAACCTATCAATGTAAACAGAGGTTCAGAGAGTATCTGCAGAGTACACTGCATATAAATAAACTATCTACAAGACTTTTAATACATTTTAAAAGAAATTTGTGTAGGGCTATGAAATAATAATAAGAGCAAGGATCTTATTCTCAAGGGCTAGTTAAAGCTACTGTGTTTTGGGGGAGGAGAAAAATGAATTATATTGTGGTCCCTTTCCATTATAGAGTCTAAGATCCACTGTACAGCCAAAGAGCCTCTTTCATCCAGCTCTGCCACTCCTTACCTTAGTATTAAGTGACCTTACTAACAAGATCACTATGTGTCTTCGCACAAGGCCCTCAACTTTTCTGGATGTTGGTTTGCTCATTTGTAAAATGAGAGGGTTGAGACAAGATTACCTCTGAAGTCCTTTTCTGGACTTTAAATCTATGTTCTCCTTCAGATAAAGTCATAGCGGTGCTTAAGGTTTGAAAGATTAAGTTTTAATCTGTTCAGAACATTTTGAAAATATTTAAAGTCCCATACTTTTTCCATGGAAGAGAGGGATGACTGACTTTGTCCTTCCTTTTGTCAGAAAGGTCAAGTGCCTCACAGAACCTTAATTGCAAAAAAAAAAAAAAGCAGCATGAAAAACACAACAACATTATTTTACCAGTTGAAATTACTCTAAAGTCTTCTGTCAACTCCAGGAATTAGTTTAAAAGTGTTGACTGTTTTCATTCAGTCTGCCAACCAGCATGAAGCAGACCACCTGCTGTGAAATAAGGGAGTAGAGACCAGCAGTTATTATAGCAGTAGCCATAAGTTTATTGCTTATTGGTACTAAACTTAAATCTTAGTAATTTTGAATTACTGAGTTAGCTTAGATTTATGGAGATGCACAATCATTTAGAACGGCATTCATTCCAGAAGGGTATATTATCTAAACCAATTTTCTTATAGTGATACAATTGCAATACTATAGTTATGGTTGTATCAGTGTTTCCATTATAAAGTCCTATTTTCAGGGTTTTATAATTTGGCCATAAAAATTCTCTCCTTGTGAAAACTTGGCAAACAAGGTCTGAGCCAGAAAACTCAGATTTTTTTTGTTTGTTTGTTTAAATGAAATCTGGGGCTGGGGGAGTATGGGTGGAAGTTTATTCTAATCAGCCATCTTTATGGTCAAAGTGTGAAAAATGCAACAAAATATGATAAACCATGACTGTCCATCAACAAAGACAAAATGAAATACAAAGTTAAGATATTCATAAGAAGTGTAGTTAGTGGAAATGGATGATGATTCAGACATGAAGGTCTAACAATGAAGTGTTCGCTAGGGGAAAGAATGATGCTCTGGTATTCTGGAGATCTAAGCTAATGATTTTTCCCTGTATCTAGGGAGGTCCTTTCTGTGTGTGTGTGTGTGTCTGTGTGTGTGTCTGTGTGTGTGTGTGTGTCTGTGTCTGTGTCTGTGTGTGTCTGTGTCTATGTATGTCTATCTGTCTCTGTTTCTCTCTATTTCTGTCTGTGTTTCTGTCTCTGTCTGTCTCTATCTCTGTGTATGTGTGTCTGTCTTTCTCTCTGTCTCTGTCTGTCTGTCTCTCTGTCTCTCTCTCTCTCTCTGTGTCTCCTATATTTCTTCATCTGTCTAAATAAAAATGATAATACTTTCACAAGGTTCTTTCAAGGACCAAAGTAAATGATATGAACAGGCTTTGAACAGTTAAAAAATAATATACAAATATTGCAACACACACTAACACTCCCTCAGAACTCTTATACCAGAAAGGCAGCACTGGGGCTATTATCAATAGTGCATGGGATAGGAACTCAGGAAGACCCAGGTTCATCTCTGCTGTTTGCTGGCTGAGTGACAATAAGCAAATCTCTTGTCCTTTCCAAGTCACAAATCTCTCATCTGTAAAATGGCAATAATAATAGCTCCTGGTAGAGGGCATTGATAGAGAAAGTTCCTCACATGAAGTTCCCTGCACTAATAAATTCAAAGGTAGGTTAAAAAAAATAGAACTATTTTATAGAGTTATTTTGAGGATTAAATGAGTTAATGTATGTAAGTTGCTTTGCAAAAACATTTTCCACCCAATAACATATCACACACTGTCTCCTACTGCTAAATATAGAAAGAACTTTGAATTTAAAGTCAGAAAACCTAAGTCTGGATCTCATTTATTCTTTGGTACCTATGTGAATGAATGAATGTATAGCGCAACCTTGAATATGCATGATAGAATGGACTTATCTGTCAGCCAGAGGAATCACTACATTGTCTGCTGAGCAAGAACTCAGTGGATTATTATTATCATCATCATCATCATTATTATTATTTTAAAATACCCTCAGTTCTCTTTCCTGTTGGTCACAAGGTATAAGAACAACTCTCTGAGTTCAGGAAGGCCAGTGGAATAGGTTGCTCTTTTTCTAAGTAGGTCAATCTCTGAGTGAATGGCTTCCTAATCAAGGTTATATCTGATATGGAGATATATCCTCTTTGTCAGTCAGTCAGTCAACTAACATTTATTAAATGCCTACTATGGCAGGTACTGTGTTTGTGTCTTCTTTTCTTCAGTACAAAGCAGTGTGAGATTTCAAAAGGCAGCTAGCATCTTCCCCCTTCTCAGGCACCTAAGCAGTGGGATTTAGGCTACCAGAGAAGTTGTGACAGGAACAATGACAAGAGCAAAGGCTATGGTGGAAGAGATTTAGCCAGAAAGAGAGAAATAAACAGTAAGAAGAGTCCATTTGACATTATTCACTCTGTACTCAGTGGAGGAAAAATATAAAATAACCAATTAGAACCCTTGTGGTAAATATTCCAAGGAAACTTATATGTTAGCCTCTCAACTCAATATAATTAATTATTCTATGATTTTATTTCTTCATATTTTCTTTCTGTGTGGACATAAAATAACCAGCCCCTTTCATGATTCATGTTTATATTCTTTGTACTTTTTATTTCCTCTCATGAGCTGGTTAAAAACTCTCTGCCAAGAGCCAAAAATAGAACCTGAGAAATGTACATGTATGTGTGTGTGTGTGTGTGTGTGTGTGTGTGTGTGTTGTGTGTGTATGGGGGCGGTTACTGAAGATCTGGAAGCCTAGTTCTCTTATTGAGGAGACAGGCAAGGAAGGAACAATTTAGGAGATAAAGAAGAGTTCTATTGGAAAGGACCTGAAACAATTCAAAGAAAGAAAGAAAGAAAGCAAGAAAGAAAGAAAGAAAGAAAGAAAGAAGGAAAGAAAGAAAGAAAGAAAGGGAGGGAGGAGGAGAGGAAGAAACATTTATTGTTTTCTATGTTCCAGACATGTTGTGAAATGTCCAGGATACAACTACAAAAATTATGATCTTTCTCTTACAGAACATACATTGTAAAAGGAGAAAATAAGTGGAATTGTTCAGGGGAATTGTGGCTAGGAAAGGGTATATTGACCTGGGAAATCATAGAGATGGTGAGTGGAATTTTAGGGCCAATGATGGTCACATTCTTACCAGGAATGATGCTGCTGATTAGATCACTGTTCACAGAGCAAGAGGCAGAAGGCAGGGAGAATAGAGGAAGGTGCTGCTCGGCAGTATAAAAGATACGTGGCCAGAGTGCAACATTAATAATATTAACGATGATAATAGCTAACATATGTCATGATTTAAGATTTGCAAAATGCTTTACAAATATCATCTCATTTTATCCTTACAACAACCCTGGGAAATTGGTGTTTTTATTACTCACACTTTACCAGTGGGTAAACTGGAGTAGACAAAAGTTAAGTGACTTACAGAGTTACACTAGTAATAACTATCTAAAGCTGGAACTCAATTCAAATCTCCCTGACTCTAGATCAAGCACTCTATGCACTGCAGCATTTGGTCCTGGTGAATTTTCACCAGGCAGGTGTGCAGAAGCCCAGGATAAGAGTTGCAGTGCTGTTGCTGAGGCAAAAGGTGGAGTCCAGCAGGAAAGTTACTAGAGAATGTAACCTTGTCCAAAATGATTCTCATTTCTGAGCCTCAGCCTCATTATCTGCAAAATAAGGAGGTCAAAAAAAATGATTTCTAAGATCACTTTTATTTCTAAATGCTTGAAGTCTATCTTGATGGTATATTTCTTAAAAGATATGTCATACCTATTTCTTCTATATTACTAATAACTTCTAATTTAGTGTTCTGCAGATAGTATAACGATAGGGACTGACCTGTGCTGTGGTTTCATTGGCATAGGGAATTGAAGATGAGGAACCTTTCTTTAACAATGCAGGTCTGTACAGTATAGTTTGAGAGGGGTGTGTGCATGCCAGTATGTGTCTTTTCACAGGAAAAAAATCCAGGTTCATGTTCCATCTCTGACACATACTGACACATACACGTACTCTCTAAGACAATGGAGAATATTTCATGGTTGGAGAATTGATTGACTCTATAACTTCATCCATTGGGGTAGGGAAGTACTTAGCATGGAGATTCAATCCAATCAAACTGCACAACATTTAAGACACTTTCATTGTCTATGATCAATCCTTGAGAGAGAAGTAGAACAAGTCAACATGTCTGATATGATTGAGATTACTCCCAAGGGCCTCTTGGAAATCTTACTTAGAATTGTACTTGAAGTTGACAAAGAAACAAAAGACCAAAAGTCCAAGTTCATAGGTATTTGCCAGGCTACCCAGTTTAAGGGCTAGAACCTTCTTGCAAAGATGTTCTGTGATCACTGTCAAGCCAATCTATGACCTGGGTCTGGAGGTTTGCCCAAGAGTGATTCAGAGGATTCTACTAGCCACGGTATGTTCTCTTTTTGCCTCTGTCTCTATGTCCCTTTCTGTGTCTCTTTCTATTTGTCTTTCTCTTTCTTTGTTTCTGTTTCTCCTTTACAGTCTCACTGTCATTTGTTTCTGTCTCTGTTTCTGTCTGTCTCTGTCTATCTGTCTCAGTCTCTCTGGTATCTCTCTTTGTCTCTGTCTCTGTCTCTGTCTCTCTCATTGTCTCTCCCTCCCTGTGTCACTGTCTCTGCCTCTGTCTCTCTATCTCCATCTCTATCTCTTTCCATCTCTGTCTTTTTGTCTCTGCCTCTCTATTTCTGTTGTTGTGTCTTTATCTCTGTCTCTTTCTCAAATCTGGAGTGAGGGTGAGTGCAGAATTTGGTCCAGGTTCTCTAGGCCTTCCCTAAATGTGTTCTGAAGATATGATATTATCAGTGGATAAGACATTTTAAAAAAATAAAAAGCATCTACTTTGCAGCTATGCCCTTAGAACTATGGGACTCTTACATTTGAATTTCAACTAAAACCTATCCATATGTGTTATGTCTCCCAATAGAATGTGAGCCCTCTGAGAACAGGGAAAGTCTAACTTTTCTTATTTGTAGCGTCAGCATTCAGTACAGTGCTTTGCACATAGCAAGTGCTTAATTCATTCAGAAGAAGTGGAGCTTTCACCAACTACCCACCAGTTTCTCAATTTCTGGGACATCCTACACAGAAGGTAGACTGAGAGCAGCCCAGCTGTGGTTTGGGTTTATCCATTTCTGCAGTCTAGAAGTATTTGGAATGAGAGCTTTGATGAGAAAGTGAATCTTAATGACTTAGAATAGCTGCCTGATTAGTCTCCATTGTCTCCTTCATTGATGTGTAATCATTTTAGACTCTTCTCTAAAGGGGCGATCAGACTGCTATTGCTTATAATTTAGTTGCTCCATATAAATTACTCTACTTTAATATTCCCTTTTAAGATGAATGCCCCCAAAATGTTAATGTTTTCTAATTATCATCATGTTCCTCTCTGCTCTATTTTGGTAATGAGGCTTGGAGTGGAAAAGAGGGGAGAGGAGGGGAGGGGAAAGAAATACTAAAACAAATAAATAATGCAAATAAACATCATTTTTAAAATTAATGGTTTTATAAAAGGAAATAGGTTTTATTAAAGGTAGTTGTGATTACTTGGGGACTTCTTTCTGTCTGGTAATAGATTAACATAGAAACAATGACATTCTGGTCGATGGAAAATTTACTAGTTTGGCTTTAACATTAAACCAAATTAATACTGATTATTTTGCCTCTGGCTGCTAATTATCACTGTTCTTCTGAAATACTTAAACTTATAGCGTGTGCTGATCTACATCTATGTCAGATTAAACAGTCTTTTTTTTCATCCCTTTTTACTTTCTAGTATATACATATACCATTAAAATTCAATAGATAGTAGAAAGAGGAAAGAGAACAAGTTTAGGGGGTGGGTGCTATTCATTAGATGCTAATTTGGGGGGCATCAAGCATTTTAAGACCTTAGGGGTTTGCTGTAACTCTGGGATGAAATATCTTAGGATAGTAGCTTTGCAGAATTGTTTCAGATAAAGGTAGCATCTCACAATATTTCTGAAGTTTGTGTGTTTCTCTACTCTGTTGCTTTCTTTCTCCAGACCTGGAACAGTCACCTCTAAACTATATCTCACCTCCTTGGAAGAGTTAATCCCCTCAGTTTTGGAACTCCACTCTGGAGCACAAGTGTTCTGATTGGTAAGTGAGTATAAAACACATCTAACCCACTATAATAATATACCCTGCCCCAGACCAAATTTTTTGTCTGGCTGCCAGAAGGAGCCTTCACTCTTATCTCCACTTTCTTCCTCTCCCTCTGGGAACAATAATTAAATCCAACTACCATCACTTGTGGAAAGGGTGATTGCTTTATATCTCTATTAATTATCCTTGTGGATCCCCAGGATAAAACACCCTTCTGTGGCTACTATGTCATTGTATGAGTTGCTTCCTATCACCAGCACCTAGCAGAGTGTCTGGTACATAAAAGGCCCTTAATGCATTTTTTTTCATTCATTCATTTATTCAGTTTACATGAGCACTAAACTTGGAGTCAAATGATTCCAGTTCACGCTATAGCTCCTACACCAATTCAGCATGTTGCCTTCAGCATACAACTTGCCCTTCTTGTGCCTCAGTTACAAAATTGGAAGCTTTCTATTAGGTATTTCCTCTGCCAAAATACAGATGCCTGAACACTGAGAGGTGAGGTGATTTACCTCAAAGCTTTACAGGTTGTGGTTATAGTCTATCCTTTGTTCTCGAGGAGGACCATGGCATGAGGAAGATGACGACTTGGCTTGCAATTGAATTAGATTTAAGTGAAGGAGGGCTATGCAAAGTTATCAGCCTCACTTTGTCCTCTAGAGCCATCTGGGTCTAGTGGCCAGATACACTAGGTTTCAGAGGCAAACTTGAGTCTGTAGTCTTCCAGTGTCCCATTCTAACCACTACAACAGGATGCCTTCCTCACCTTCCTCAATGGCCTCTTAGAATTCAAGCATTAGTGGTTATCTCCATTATTTGAAACTCTGCATCTGAATACATTTCCTTTTTAAATGTAAATATATTTGGGCTCTTAAGCAATGTAATCATCAGTCATTAACATTTCTATTAGAATTCAAAAACGTTCCTCATCTTTCTGCTTCAGGTAAATGCTGATAGGGTAGAGAACAAGGAAGGAAAGGATTGTAGAGGTTGATGGTGTCATAGAACTAAGAGTTAAATGAGACTTTGGAGAAACTTCTAATTCAACTTAATCATTTTACAGATGATAAAACCATATAGATGAGAAGTGACTGAATCAAGGTCACACAGGTCTGAAGAATTCAAACCCAGATATGCTGACTTGAAATGAACAATTTTTATTTTATGCTGTAGGAGGCAATCTTGTTCAGGAACAGTTTGCACTATGGGACCTCCCTAGTGTCTTCCATCTCTGATATTTTGTAATTTTGTGACTCCAAATCCAGAATCCTTTCTACCATTAAATGCTACCTCTTCTGTCAGGCACTGAAGGTAGAGGGTGATGTGAGAAGCCTGGATTTCTTGTACAGATGATACATAGAAAAGGCTGGTAGTGAGGGAATTAAAAGGGCACTCAAAACAAATTCTATTTCCTCAATGATCTTCCCTATTACTGGCTGTGTACCCATCTTTCATTCAGTCAACCACAGGAATCTGTCTATCCACTGTTATCTCCCATTTGAAAATCATGTACATTAGCTCTTGATAGTCTTACATATTCTCTCCTTCAAATTCAGAAGAGGAGTTGGACCTCCTCCTTGCAACAATCAAGGTGGTATAATGGGAAGAGGTTTAGATTTCAAGTTAAAGGATATGAATTTAAATCTTTTTCTGCTACTTATTAACTGTGTGATTATAAGTAAATCACTTCACCTCCCTGCACCTCAGTTTCTTAATTTTTAAAATCATGAATTCTAATCCTGAGGGCCCATGAACCAATAAGAGATTGTGGGTACAATTCCAGGGATCAAAGAAACAGAGAAAGGGAAAAAATGCATTTATATTTTTACTAATCTCTAAAATGAATTTAGCATTCCTTTGACTGACATACATTAAAATGAATACATATGCACATACACACACACAAACACAATGTTAAGAACTCCAGTTTTAAATTTATGAAGGACTAGTCTCCCCCCCCCATACCTAACCCCCACTTTTGGAATACAGACTAGGTCTAGACATACTTTCTCCTGCTACTGGGCAATTTTGACTTCATAATTACTATTCTGGACCGGACCTCAGCAAAAGGTTTGTCTGAGATGGGAGGGGAGACTGGGGGTGGGGAGATTGAATGAGGAAAAGTGATTACTTTTTTTCCTGACAGCAAAATAGTACTCTGACCTGCTATTAGTTCATAGTGAAAGGAGCACAAATGATCCAGTTTAGTTCTACCTTTTGGAAAATTTATAAAAATATTAATAATAAAAAATAACATTACCTCATAAGTTAGCTCAGCCCTAGCCAGTCACTTTTGGCCCGCAGCTTGAACCTTAGTACTTCCTTTGTCTATGTGTACCAATAGCCAATACTGTTCTGTGTTCTTGCAGCTTCTACTCTACTGCTTCACAATTAAGGACATTGTATGAGTTAAAAGTAGCTAAGATTGATCTTATTTTTATCTGGAAATAGCCAACTTGAAACTATTTAAATCAGCAAATAGGCAGCATAAAAGAACAAATAAGCTTTGGATTTACCATATGATCTCCCGATGGAAAAAAAATATTGAAGAAGGCTGGAACAAAAAGATATGAAAAGATACCCCCTATCCCCCACCTCCCTTTGCAGAGGTCAGCTTCTGTGGATACGGAACATTGCATGTAACATAGGTTTTGTTTTGTTTTGTTTTAATGCTTTGATTACTCTTACTGATTTTTTTCTCATCTTATTTTTCTGTCTTTAAAAATCATCTGTTATAAAGGATGACTGTCTGGGATTAGGGAAGGGGAGAGATACAGGGTGAAAAAAAGATGATTAAAAAAACAAAAAAAATGTAAAAAACTACTAAAAATTAAAGTGGAGGAGGGGAAAGAAAATCACATCATCTGTTTCCATCTTTCAGGGTAGATTCAATAATGTCCATAGAGGTCCCAATATCCAAGACAGGAAAAGGTAATTCAAGATTCCTCTAATGCTTTGCTACCTGGCTCTAGTCTCCAGCTCAGACATCCATTCCATCTTCTCTTGTTATTTTTCATTTGCTCTTACCTCACTTTCTCTTATATCATAATTACTGACACAAGTATTTCTGAAAAATTTTCTCAAAACACAAGAGACATACATTAAAGTTTAATCTGAATTATTAAGATTTTCTCCATCACTGTTTTAGGTCAAGTCAATCAACAAAACAAGGCCTGATTTGTAACATTTGCTGATTTCTGAGGTATAAAATGCTTATACAGAAAATTTGACAATCAAGTCTGGGGTGTGAGCTGACTTCAGCACACCCCTGGTAGAATATATTTATTCTTTCCTCCCCACCCTCCACAATGCAAGCTTCTAGAGTATAAGGCTTCTGTCATATCTATCTTAGTAGTGGACAACATTTAGTGGGTCACTTGACCTAAGTAGGTGATTAAATAAATATAGGCTTAATTTAACTGAATATCTAGTCCTTTAGCTAAGAAGATTAAGGAAGGGTGAGGAATTCTTTAGAGACAAAGACTCCAGTACAGTACAACTTCAGAAATGTAATATGCTTTTCACCCACCCCTTCATTGCTCTGTTTTTATTTTTCTCCTTTTATCTTGATTCTGTTTGTAACAGATGCTGATGGAGTTTTTGACATTGAGAGTGCCAGATCTATCATTAATGTGTTGCCAAACTGGTGAAGATTTACTAACAATATGTTTTGCCTGTATCCGTTTGCTGCTTTTAATAGAGAGACTAATTTGAATAACATCTGAATAAGAGAGATAATAATAGTACCCTAGAAGGGAGAACCAGATTGGAGTAATGAGGCACTGACCTGAATTTTCACCCTGAATGAAAATTGAATGTATTAGAATAATTTGGGAAGCTTAAAAAGTCCTGTCAATCTCCCTGCCTCCCCTGCACTCCCTTAAAATTCCTCCATTTATATCTGACTTGCTTCTGCACCTCCTGGTTTTAACTGGAATCATGGGATATAATCATAAGCTGGCATTCAAAAAGCATCAGAAATTGTGCAATTCAAACCATGTTTTTGAGGGGTTTAATGTCTAGTGAACACACCAGGTAGTCTTTGAAAAGCAGGTAGTTGCTAAATTCTCATCTTTGTGTATGTATATTGAATCATCCTGAAGCAGGCAAGATAGATAGATAAAGTATTCATTAAGTACTTACCATGAACCAGGTGCTATGGTCAGTTGGGAGATTCCATTGCAAGCAAATACAGTCCTTGACCTCAGGAAGCTTCTATCATAATTAGAGAAGACAACACATAAAGAGGAAATGGAAAGGGGCAGGGTGCCTTCTTGGTAACATAGTGTTAAGACAGACAGGAAATGAGGTGGAAGTTCTCCTATTAAGGCCCAGGATGGTTTCAGGGGCAGAAACTAAAGGTCTGGAGAGGAAGAGGTAACAGCTAGAATGGAGATATCATGGTGTGGAGATTGAAGGCAAATGGGAAGGCACAAGGAGAACTAACCCCCTCAGTTTCTCCCAAATCTTCTCTCAGAACTATTCTATTAAATTAGAGATCCTTTGGGGTTACTAAAAAAATTCTCCTTGAAAGAGTCAAGTATCATTTTAAATGAAAGAAAGAACAATAGCAGCAATGAAACTAAATGCTACAAAAGTAGGATGACGATGTTTGGCCCAAAGAAGAGAGACAAGAATGCAGCTCCCTTTCTTTCTTGCAGAGGTGAAGGACTAGGGCTATGGAATGTTGCGTGTCATGTCAGACATGTTTGATATGTTGATTAGGTTCACTGAACATTCTCTCTCCTTCTCTCTCTCTCTCTCTCTCTCTCTCTCTCTCTCACTCTCTCTCTCTCCCTCTCTTCTTTGTTATATAGGAATATAGGATAGTTGACTGGGTGAGTGAGAGATAATAGCTGGATAATGGGATATGTAGGTGATACAATAGCAGAACAAAATATATCAAAATAAATTTTAAAACAAAACACAAATACAGAAACTGATAAAAAAAAAGAGAGAGAGAGCATACTTTAAGTGGTATCTTTCCTTAGTGTCAGAAAATTAGCTTATCTTGCTCCTACTACCAAGAAACGGAAGTCGAGTTTTCTTTCAGCTGGATGAGAGAGAAGGCTAGCTAACTTTGGAGTATCCATCCAAAGAGAACTGCAGGCAGGACAGATCTGTGGGAGGTGCCATAGATGGGAGTCCTTGGACAATCTGAGGGATGAATGGTGCAATAATGTGGGAGAAGACATTGAAGGGAGACTGCCAAAGGCAATCTTTACCTATTTGACACCTTTGCTAAGGGCAATTGACCTGGATGGAAGTCACCTCCTGAGTCAAAGGCTATTGATGTCTGGTTTATATTCAAAGAATTATGAACACATTGACCAATTTGAACATATTTGCCAATGTTTTCATTATATGGTGTCACCATTAGAGGTAAAGCCAGTGTTTAAAGGGGATAAAATTCATTCTATAACATATACCAGAAAAGCCTTATATTTATTTCCATATATGTTTTCCTTCATATTCATCTCCATTTTGAGAAGATAATTTTTAAAATGTCTCTGAAACAATTCTCCCCAAGACACAAAAATGCACACATGTATGTCTACATCAAGGATATATCATTAAAGCCAGAGGGACAGCATGGTGTAATGCAAAGCTGGCATGGGAGTCATAAAGACCTGTATTTCAGCCCTGCCTCCAATCCACTCTAGATGGATGAGCCTGAGCCAGTCACTTAACCTTTAATGCTCCAGACCAGTGATACAAAAGTCAAAAAGAAATGAAGGCCACTGATACATTCATAAGGGCTACATGTTGAATTAATTTTAAAATGCAATAGTATCTATTTTTAATCATATTTATTTGTTTTATAAAATATTTCAACTTATATTTTAATCTGGTTTGGAGGTATGTGGAATGTTGGAGACCTCATGGCACTAGCGGGTCACCTATTTGACACTTTTGCTCTAGGCAACTAACTCTCTAGGCAACTAAGATTATGTTTCTGAATAGTTGCTGAGTTGCATTGGAAGAGGGAGATTCTTCCCTGGGAAGTTCTTTACATTGATGAAATCATACAAGTGTAGGAGTGTTGGAGGAGACAGAGAGACAGAGAGAGGCATAGAGGGACAGACAGAGAAATAGACATAAAAAGAGACAAAAGGAAAGAAATGGAGAAAGGGGCAAAGAAGGCAGAAGGGAAGGCAGTGAAGGGAGAGAGAGAAAGGGGGAAGAAGAAAGAAAAAATGTCAGAGAGAGAGAAGAAGGAAATAGAGAGGAGAGAGAGACAGAGGAAGGGGGGTGAGGAATGAGAGAGAGGAAGAAAGGGAAAGAGAGAAAATTATAGAATCTAATCATAGGTTTGGAGTTGGAAGAAACCTAGGAGGTCCTCTAGTCCAGTGGTTTCATTTACAGATGACAAAGCCATGGACCAAGGAGTCTGAGTGACTTGTCCAAGATTACAAAAGTATTTATTGGCTGGCACAGCATTATAATATTGACCCAACCAGACAATGGTATGGGCATCATTAATATAGTAATAATAATTGTTCATAATTATATTCCACAGTTTATGACTTAAAACACACTTTTCCCATTACAACCTTTCAAAGCAGGTAGTATGAGTATTAGTATTGCTGTTTTAAAGATGAGTAATTGACCCCAAAGTTTAAGCCAAAGGTCATAAAACTGGTAATTTTGGAGTTAGGAGCTTGATTTTTCCGAGACTTAGTCCAGTCAAAAAGTACACTGCTTCTTCTGAACTGAACCCTCCTGTAAAATATCTGTATGATAGCCATTCCAGCTACCTAACATCAGAGAATTTCTCCATTGTTAGACACAGGAGGCAGGGAATCTGACTCTTTAGAAAATGATTGATGGCATGGGAGGTTCGAAGGCTGAGGTGGGAGTTAATTCTCAGTGTCTCTCTAGACTCCTTCTGCCTCTGATTGTTTCTACACCTTACCTTGGCTTGACAATCTGACTCACACTAGCCATGTTTTGGACTTTACCTCCTGTTTGATGTTTGTGGTTCATTTTTAGACCTGATCCCTATATTTTTTTACCCTAATTTAGTAATCTGACCTTATTTCCTCATTGCTCACTAGATTTATTACAATAATCTTGACCCTGAACTGCACTCTAAAAGTAAATAAGCCAGCTGTAGAGATCTGCAAGAAGGGTCTTGATCTTGGATATCCAAAGTGTTAATACCATTCACTGTAATTCCAATTATAATCTTTTTGTGCCCTAATCCTAGGACAAAAGAAAAAAAAAGAGTGTTGGGAAATCTAGATTCTAATTAACTTTGCCAGCTATTGTCAGAAAGGACTATGTAACTTCTGAAGAATAACTGATGTTTAGTAAGTAAGGGAAAAAATACTAAAACATAATAACAGCAACAATTAAATATCAGTACAAATGGAATACAAAATTTCAAGTGAAAATATTAGTAAGAAAGAGAGGAAAAGATGACAATAGTTTTATATCCTCCAAATGGACCTTTTGGAAAAGATGACTGAGTGAGTTGATGTGAGGTGATGGTAGTGGTGGTTGTTTTTACCAACTTGTCAGTTTATCTGAAGTTGAAATTCGAAGAAGTATTCATTTTATTCCATCATCCCTTGTTCTCTCAAAGATATAGTATAAATAATAGAACCAAAGTTGGACCTGGGTTTACAATCTTGGCTCTAAAATTTACCAGATTTATTGCCATTAAGTAAAACTGCCTCACTTCTGAGTCTCAGTGTCCATATCTATTAAAATATGGATAAAATAAATGGAATACCATCTGACAAAGTCATTATGAGGCAAGTACTTGAGTCCTATTGTATATACGTTGAAGACTTGAATTTCCTAGTATTAAAGATGGCTACAAGATACTTCAGAGATGACAGTCTAACACTCCTATTTTATATATAAGAAAAGGGATAGAGGAGATTAAATGACTTACCCAAGGTAACACTGATATTTGCTCATAGAATTGTAGAACTAAAACCTGAAGGGACCTCAGAAACCACTGAGTCCAATCCCTTAATTTTTTTGCAGATGAAAACTGAAGCCCAAGGAAAATAAATGATTTGCTGAGGTCACATAGCATGTATTAAAGGCAGCATCTGAATCCATGTCCTTCAAATCCAGAGCTAGGGTGTTTTTATTATATTACACTGTCTCCGTGGTTTGAGCCTAGATCCTCTAACTCCTAATCCAAAACTCCTGCCACTGTACCAAATCCTTAATATACTGTGAATGGGACCAAAGCTTTCATTAGAGGCATCTGGCGGCATAACAGATAGCGCACTGAGCCTGGAGTCAGGAAGACCTGAATTCAAATGTGACTTTAGACACTAACTAGCTATGTGAATCTTGGCGAGTCACTTAAGCTGTTTTACTCACTGTAAAAATGTAAAGTTTTACTCAACTGTAAAATGGGGATAATAATAGCCCCTATATTGCATGGTTGTTGTGAGGAGTCAATGGAATAATACCTGTATTTGTAAGAAGCTTTGTATAGTGCCTGGCACATAGTAGGCAATATCTAAATGCTAATTTTCTTCATCTTCCCTACAGGTGGACTTCGGTACATTCAAAGTACTGATTTCCATAAAAAATAGCTAACCCAATGCATAATTCTGAAGTAATAACCTCCCTTTCTTTTTACATGCTATTCCCACCTCCCATCAGCCTTTCCTTTACACCAGGTTGCCCTTGGTCTCATAAATACTCAGTATCATGTTTTACCCGTTGCAGGTCCTTAACATCACACACAATAAACTTTGGGGCAGTGGGACTTTAAATCATCTAATATAGACAGCCATCAATTTTGCCTAATCAACAAACATTTATTCAGTGACAATAATGTAACAGACACTGTGCTAGGTATTAAGGATAAAGTCAAAACAAAAAGTCACTATGTTCATGTAACTTGAATTCTATAGGAGGAGACAACATGTATGGTTGGAGGCATATATAAAATATCCTTAGTATTCCCTCTGAGATAGTTCCCCAACTTTTACTGGAAAAGAGAGTGATTCCAAAGGGGTGTAATGTCTCTTACTAGTGAACAGCTCTCCTTCAAAGCAAAAATGACTTATAGGAAGGAGAAATTCCCTCTCCTTAATTCTGCCCTCTCTCTCACCTGGGTCTCCTCCACTGGCCCCTCATGTCTTATAAATTCTGTAACTCTTGAACTCTCTTGGGCTTAGATTTTTAAAGCTCCAGGAAAGTGGCTAATTTCCTCAATCAATGGTGTTGTCCCCTTTAATTACATAAAAGAAAGGTGTTTAGAAATCATAAAGAGATCAGTACACTAATTTTGTTTAAATATATTCTGTGATTGTATCAATTGAAATGAGGGGTAAAGCCCTCTTTTTACAATCCTCCAGTATAATTAAACATACATTGTTACCTGCAAACCAGTGAAAGTGTTTTTGTTATTGTTTTAGCCAAGTTCATGTGGCATAGTTCACAAGCAAGCCAGAAAGTAACATTACACAACTTAATAAACACCTGCATTACAAAGTTCTCATAGGAAATTGCTTGTCATTGGTCTTTGCGGTCTGTAACCAACTCAAAAACAATAAAGTAAAGGGAAAGAAAATTGAACTTCCCCTCTGAAAAGGAAAAACTGATATTTACAAAGATGTCAGAACTACTAGGACTTTGTTCACAGTAATTAGAGACCTGGGGTCAAAATCAGTCAATTCATCAATCAATAAACATTTATTAAGTGCCTATTAAGTGTGCTAAGTGCAGAGGATACAATAAGAAGCAAAAGATAGTTTCTGCCTTCAAGGAGCTTACAATCAAAAGTAAGTCACACCTTCACCATCCACTTGTCTTGGTGCTTCTGTAAAAAACATAGAATAGCCAGTGCATGGACTAGGCCAGGAGGCTATGATACTCACCGTCTCCCTGACTCACTAAGTAATTCTCTTTTGGAACCCCACACTCAAACCAAGTTTAATCCTGAATTGCGGTATGGGTGGATTTCCTCAGAGATCCCTTCCACACACCAGGGATCCAACTAGAAGTCTGAACTCACTCCTCAATCAGACAAGCAGGTTAACTTTAAAAGGAAAAACAAGCTCAGAAATGCTTCCAAGAAGTATAGGACTGCTAAAAAAGGGTTAAGCAATAGGAACTAATTAATAGACCATGTAACAAACTTTACCCTTATTCAACCCCATGAATGCAAGTGCCACTTTGGGGAGTACTTCAGTTTACATATACAAAATACATATAAATTATTTGGGGAGGAGAATGACATCTCAGAGGATCAGGAGAAATCTTCATATATAAAGTGGTAATTGCTTAGTTTTGAAGGAAATCATGCAAGCTAAGAGGAAGAAGTGAGGAATAAATGCATTTCAGGCATAAGGACAACCAGTGGAAATCTATGGAGAAGAGACATAGAATGTAGTGTATGAAATAAGAAAGTCAATTTGACTGAATTGTAGAATAAATGAAGGGGAGTAATTTATAATAGGAATAGAAACATAGAATGCAGTTAATTTACATTTGATCCTAAAGGTAATAGGGAATCAATGGAGTTTATTGAGCAAAAGAGTAATGAGCATTAGAAATTTCACTTTGGCAGCCATGTGGCAAATGAACTGGAGACAAGAGAGGATCAAGGATAGGAGACCAACAGGAGAAAATTACAACAGTCCAGGCCTGAAGTGTTGAAGGCATAAATTAAGGCATTGAAAATGGGGGGGGGGGGGAAGGTGTACTAACATAAGAGGTTGTGTGGAGTTAGAATTGACAAAACTTAGCAACTAATTGAATATGTGGGATAAGGGAGAGACAAGCATCAGCTATGACTTTGTTAACCTGAATGACTTAAGAATGATGGTACCTTAAAAGGAATAGGAAAGTTTGGAAAAAGAATGAGTTTTGGGGGAAAATGATGAGTTTTGTTTTGTATATGTTTGCTTTTTTGCAAAACTGATCCTGGTTACAAATCTCCCTTTTTGAGTCTTAACATGAAATAAAACAAAGGGAAGATAGGCATTAAAGGTCCCTCTATGCAAACCAATCTCCAAATAAGTTGAAATAAGAAAATGAGAAATACTTCCTAAACTTTGGGCTATACTAATATGCAAGAGAACTTTTTTAAAAAAAGATCATCATTATTTTTAGTCACCAGTTTGACTAATGGAGCTACTAAAGCTGAACCTCCACAAAGGGAAGAGCAGCAGAAGAGAGTAAAAGATGCCTAGAGCAATAAACAGATTTTAATTTAAAAAAAATAAAACAACAACTATCCATCTCTCCAGTGTCTATTTGTGATGGATGGTCTGACAGGAGAATCTTCACAAAATTCAAAGTAATAAACAAAGCAGAGAGCTCTTAATGTTGCCCAGTGACTTGAGTGACTTTGGCTTTCAGTGTTTTCCCAATTTGAGAAGTTTTAAGCATTATTTAAGAACAAGATGATGGAGAAGTCTTTTTGCCACCATTTCTTTGATTTTTTGTATTGATCATTTCTTTCAAAACAATGTTTTAATGACTCCTCAGCTTGTATTGGAACTGTTGATGGTAGTACTTGATTTCCAGAATCTGAGTATTTTTATTACTCTAATAATTATTTGATCAAAGATTTAGATTTAATCTCTACAATTAGCAATTATGACAATGACAGATTTATATCTGGAAGTTACCTTAGTTCCTTAGTTCATGTACTACAATCTTCTCAATATGCTGACAATGAAACTGAGGCTCAGAGAAGTAAAGTCTTGATCAGGCTCAGGCTGTGGCAGAGCTGAGACTGAAACCGAAGTCCTCTGACTCTAAGACCATGGCTCTTTCTACTACATCACATAGGCTCCTAAGAGAAGCACGAGTTCTTATTTGTTCTCATGCTATCCTTCAGTCCAAACTCTATACTCCAAGTCCATTGAGTCTTTTCAGAATTTCAGACACATTGCTCCACATTCAGCTCAGCCTTCCTACCTTTGTGCCCTTGTTCATGAAGCCCTTCTCAGGATTTACACTGTCCTTTCTTAACTTCTCTTCATCTCTGCTTCACGAAATTCTCCCTATCCTTTAAGATCCAATGCACTAACCACCTCATCTTTCAGCTAATGCTTAATCCCCCAGACAAAAGTGATCTCTCCTTTCACAGAGGTTCCACAATCCTTTGTTTGCACCTCTCTCATGCAATTATCATGTGCTATTTCATATAGTTATATCTGTATATGTTTGATCTCCACTATTAAATTAGATAGTCTTTAAGTGAAAGGGCTATGTCTCGTTTTTTCCCCTTTCCATTCTACCTGAAATACCCAGCATAAAGTTTTGAACACAGCAGGTACTCAACATTTGTTGAATTTTAATTTCTTTTCAATCAAATTTTCTTTTTTTATTTATTGTGAGCTTAGCATTCATCAACAAACAATATTTCAAAGTACAAAAAAACAGACATATAAGAAATTCAATTTATGTTGCATAGTTGCTATTGAAGAAATTTATTTGTATTGTATTTAGAGAGGTAATGAAAAAAAAAACTGTTCAATTTGTGTCCCTGCCCATTTTGTTTCATCTATGTATTTTTGAATACAATTCCATATGAATTTTATTTTATTATGCAATCATTTATTGTGTTTACTACATGCTTAACCTTGTGGAATAAGCAGGTCACACCATTCCCAGATAATCATTACAAAGAAACAAAAGAGTTCAAAATGTGAAAGGAAATTAGGAATTGCATTAATTGTTAGTTTCAAATTCCCACTAGAAGAAAGTAAAAATTTACCAGGTTTTAGTTGCATCCCTGTGAGGGGCTTACTCAGTTCATTGCCTATTATTTAATATGCTATATTTTTGCTTACTTCCCTCTTCAAATCCCTCATACTCCACCCCCCTCATTAAAACTGACAATGAAACTATCAAATAGTATGTTTCTTTCTTTTTATTCTAACCTTTTCAAAATGTCTAACCATTCCCTTCCCACCTCCTCCATCCTTGGATTCTTCCAGTTTGATACTCCACTGATTAGCAAAACTAACAGAATAAGTCTATTCTTTGCACAAAGTTTTTTATTTCAGAAATTGTTTCCTGACCTACTGTGTTCCCTTATGAATTCAGAATCCTGGTAATAATAGAGTTCCTGTCATTCTCTTGGGTTTTTCAGGCAGCTAAGTGTCAACCTAGGTATCTGTCACAAGATATGAAAAGGAGGCATACTCCTGATATGACCAGCACTTAAAATGTTATATAATGCAGATAAGTTCACAATAAATCTTGGTACCCGAGTCAGTCTGTCAACAACAAGGACAGAGTGCCCACTTCCTGTGGAATACTGGGCACTATGGGGGTGGTGCATTGGAAATAGTATTATTACCCCTGATAAATTTATTCTATATAGCCATTGCATTTTATGTGGTTCTTATTATTTGCTATCTGTACTTTGTTTGACTACTGTTCTTTTAATGCTATTGACTTATAAATCATTTTCTCAGTCCCCTAGTACTCAGGAATTACTATTAATCTATCTCCCAAAAGGAATAAATTATTTCATACTCAACAAAAAGATAAGGCCTCTATAATCAATAAACTTTTGTGGAAGGGATGGGGGTAGGAAGGAAGGAAGGAAGGAAGGAAAGAAGGAAGGAAGGAAGAAAAGAAGGAAGGAGGGATGGAGAAAGTGAGGGAATGAAGGAGGAAGAGAGGGAGGGAGGAAGGGAAGGAGGAAAAGAGGAGAGTAAAGCGAGGGAGGAAAACTCCGTTGGTTTCCTAGAGTTGTCAAGATAACTCAAGGAAAGCACAAGGGGAGGAAGGACCCCTTGTAGCAAATTTATGGAAGGACATGAACAAAGGTGTTAAAGGATGGGCAGGATTTCTTTTTACCTTTGCCGTTATTCCCTTCCTTCCTTCCTTCCTTCCTTCCTTCCTTCCTTCCTTCCTTCCTTCCTTCCTTCCTTCCTTCATCTTCTTTCTTACTTTCTTTTACATAACCACATCAGTAAAAACACAGATCTATTGGAGTAGGGGGAGCCTCAAAGTCACAAGACTAGTTCCATAAACTACATATACCAATCAATCTTACAACTTTTGAGTTATATTAGGACACAAAATTATGTGGGTTCCTCTCTAACCCAGAATTATTAAAATAAAAATTGCAATTAAATTATTTTAAATTTTCTGGTATTAATTCTGATGATCAAATAATTTAATTGTGCTTATAAATAGAATAGCAGCAGCAGCAGCAGCAGTAGCAATAGCAGTAGCAGCAACAGCAGCAGCAGTAGTAGTTTTATGTTATCTGGATGTTTTTCTTTTGATGTCAAACTTAAATTGCACTGACCTTGGAATCACAACTATTTTCAAGTCCTAACTGTAGTACTTACTGATGATGTGAGGACATGGATAATGAACTTAAAGATTCTGAATTCTTTAAACTGTTGATACTAGTATCTTCCCTACTTATAGGGTGGATTTGACGTTATATTGGGAGGTACAGAGAAAACCCAAATAAGTGATTAAATGAACTGTTCATTCTGGTCCTATGTATGCAATGTTACATAAAAGCAATATTCATACATAAAAGATTACAAGCAAAGAAAGAAATGCTTGCATTAAATGGCACACATATGATAACCCCCATCCATCTGCTTGTAGATATGAATGTATTATGACATGTTTGATTGCTTATTTTACCCCTTAAGTAGGCTTTCTTTCCATCTAGCCACAAGACCAATCTCATTCCACATAAAATTTATATGAAATATAAATAGTAATCTTAAAGACCATATGAATGTCCACTCACTATGTTTTGTGTATATGATAATATTCAAGACTAGCCCACCAAACATTTGCAGAGATAGCACCTTGTCTTTCACCAACTAATATTCAGGAAAGTTCAAAGTAGGGACTGGGAAGTGGAAGACCAGAGATAACAGCTCAAAGCCAGAAACATTAAGACATGAAGGCACAAAGACTGGGCCACTAAGTTTAATATATTTCCCCATAGATGCTTTTTGTTTTATGTCACCATAAAACCAAAAACAATCCATAGAAGTGGTGTCACCTGAGGAAAATAGAAAGACATTTACAGGTACAGTAAAATGAAGATCACCAAAGGAGCAAAGATATTTTCTTAATTTCAGACTAGTGAACCACACAACACATATTCTTGATATGTTAATAAATTAAAACTAAAGCAAGACTAAGTACATGTGCCTTCCATTTCAGTGTTCAAAGGAACATAGTTTATTTGTTTTTATTATATGTTTGTTTTAAATAAGGCGTATATCCTTCAATGGTGGGACTGACTGTGGCATAGAATGAAAATAGTGTTCCCTACTCACTGCTATATGATAATACAGAACTCAAAACCCAAGTCCAGTTGCATAATATATTTAAAGTTCTCTGGAAACTTTAAAGTGTTGTTTAAATTAATTATTGATGGTAGCAGCAACAGTAGCTGTAGGAGCAACATTACCTTAATTTCAATCTTTACTGTTTTTTTTTTTTAATATTCTGGTTGTTGGTAACCACCATCAAGTTCTGTAACTGCAAAGTTCTCTGTGTTCTTAAGAATCAAGATCCTTAAATATGCCATTGTCATTTCAGGCTACCTATATAACATAGAATGTTACATTATTTGTTTGACAGAATTGGGGGGTGGGAAGAGTCCCAGTCCAATCCACAAATAAAAAAGAATCACCACAATAACACACCAGAACAGCTGTCATCCTATCTTTGCTTGAAAATCTCCAAGGGATAGGAACCCATAATCTCTCTAGGTATTCCATTCCACTTTGGGGGACTTCTAATTGTTGGGAAGTTTTCCCTTTTTTCACTTCCCACTCATTTTTCCCAGTTGAAAGTGAGAAGTTGCACAATCCGAATTTGCTGCTGCCCCAAGTGGGTGGGGCTAACTTCCTTTGATTGATTACCTGCATCTTTAAAACGTAACTATTTGTCCCTTCACAAGTGCTGATCTTTTGTTTCACTCTTTTTTATCCTTTGAACTTTTTTTACTAATGTGAGGAAAGCATGAATTGAACCAGTAAGAAGGGAAAGATTCTCTTTTCCCGACTCCTTTTTTATCCAAACTCTGAGAAATGGGACTGATGGTGTTTGTTTTTTCTTTTGTGTTATTTGTCTACCTTAGTTTGAGGTGCCAGAGGTGATCCCCACTGACCTGGTGAATTTGAGCCTGGAGACAGGATTGCAAGTCTGGTGGTGTAGTCAGCTAGCTCAACAAAGAAACCCTGAGAAGCCAGGGTGACTTAGACTCTAGCTCAAAAATGAGTTTTAGTCTTGAAACTGGGACTATTCTCTATAGAAACCAAGTTATTAACCTGATCCCCTTTACCTTGGAGGTAGCTGGGTGCTATACTGGATAGAAGTTAGTCCTGGAGTCTGGAAGACCCAATTTCAAATTCAGCCTCAGACATTTGCTAGTTGTGTGAGCCCGGGCAAGTCATTTAATCACCATTTGCCTTAGTTCTCTCAACTGTAAAGTGAGGATAATAGCACCTACCTCACAGAGTTGTAAGGATCAAAGGTCATAATATTTGTAAAGCACTATCTAAATATTTGTTCTTTTCTCTTCCCTTCTCCTCTTCTCTTCTCTAGAGATTGATGTAGGAAGGAAGGAGAATTATGCCTCCCATGTGTTGGAGGAGTAAGTTTGTATATTTGTGGCTATGCCTTCTGAGTAAATGTTTCTGTGTAAAAAGCCAATAGGACTATTAATGGGTAAATTTAACTGGTGGGCAGGGGAATACCTCCTACAATTGAAAGAACATAAGCCATTTGCAGAATGCCTAGATAGTCCCCAATTTCCTTAAAAGCACCAAAGAACCCTGGGGTAGAGGTGAAATATAACCTATCTGGCCTACAAGTAGTAGGTCCAGGGTATACTGTGTTACACATGCACAACATACACACACATACACACACACATTTACATATACATACATAAATTGGAGATGTGTATGTATATCTAAAATTGAAGAAACATGTGTTTGTCTATGTGAGATATATGTATAAACAATATGTACATATATGCAAAATTGGAGGTGTGTATATATCTATCTATAGCTTAGAGATACTTAGAGATATATATTACATATATACACAAATTAGAGATATATCATATACACACATATGTGTATAAATAAATATAAATTAAAGGTATGCGTATACGTGTATATATATAGATATATGGGGCAGAGAGAGAGAGAGAAAGAGATTGTACATATTTTTGTGAACCCTCCTCTCTTGCTTACTTCCTTATTTTTGTTGAGGGTGAGGTGATTAGAACAGTAAGTGGTAGTGGGAATTTAGTGAACCACATTGACCCCAACCACATTGACTCAATTCTGGAGCTAGCTCAGTTCCCTTTCTATTCATTTATGGATCTAGTCCAATTTCTGTCTTGTGAGAAAACTGCATCCAGTTGTGTGAATTGTGAAAAAAAAAACTTTATTGCATTCTTTGAACTTAGCCCTGTGTGTCTGGAAAGCTGGACTGCCTCCACCTGCTGCTTAGAGACCCTTAACTAAGGACCTAGGTTACGCTGACTAGAAACTTGGTCAGATCTGAAGGTTAGAAATCAGATTACTCAATTGGGTACAGAAATCTATCTTACCCAACAAGAAAGTAGGAGGAGTAGCGGATAAGAGAAGGTGGGTGATAAAAGGGAGGGCAGATTGGGGGAGGAGGTAGTCAGAAGCAAAACACTTTTGAGGAGGAATACAGTGAAAGGAGAGAGAGAATAGAATAAACAGGGGTAGAGGAATAGGATAGAGGGAAATACAGCAGCAATAGTAACTGTAAAAGAAATGAAGAAAATTCCTCTTATAAAAATCTAATTTCTTAAGTATATAGAGAAATGAGTCATTTATAAAAATAAGAGCCATTCCCCAATTGCTAAATGATCAAAAGATATGAACAGTTTTCGGATGAAGTAATTAAAGTAATCAAACCTTTCTATAGCCATGTGAAAAAATGTCTAACTTACTGTTGATTAAAGAAAAGCAAATTAAAACAATTCTGAGGTACTGCCTCATACCTATTAGACTGTCTAATAGGACAGAAAAGGTAAATGATGGATGGTGGAGGGGATGTGGGAAAATTGAGACACTAATGCATTGTTGATGGAGTTGTGAACTAATTCAACCATTCTGGAGAGCAATTTGGAACTATGCCCACCATCATAACCTTTGACCTAGCAATACCACTACTAGATCTATATCCCAAAAGAGATAAAAGAAAAAGGAAAAGGATCCATATGTACAAAAATATTTATAGCAGCTATCTTCTGGTAGCAAAGAATTGGAAATTGAGGTGATATCCATCAATTGGGAAATGGCTGAACAAACTATGGCATTTGATTATGATGGAATACAACATTGTGCTATAAGTGCTACAGGAAATTATGAATAGGATGCTCTCAGAAAAACTGGGAAAGACTTACATGAGCTGACACAAAGTGAATTGTACTGTGTACAAAGTAACAGCAATATTGTACAATGATCAACTGTGAATGACTTAGCTGTTCTCGGCAATTCAATGATTCAAAATAACTCTGAAGATCTTAACGATGAAAAAATACATCCATCCTCAGAGAAAGAACTGATGGTATCTGAACATAGATTAAAAAATGCTTTTATTTCACTCTTTATTTTTCTTGAGTTTTTTTTGTTTATTTTTTTGTCTATGTTTTCTTTCACAACATGACTATTATGGAAATGTTTTGCATGACTACACATGTATAATATATCAAATTGCTTGCCTTCTCAGTGGAGGAATGGGGAGCGAGGAAGGGAAAGAATTTGGAACTCAAAGTTTTAAAAATGAATGTAATTTTTTTTTACATGTAGCTGGGTAAAAAATAAAATACTAAATAAAACAAAACAGAAACCAGATTACCTAAATTTGTATCCTGGTTAATGGCTTTCTTTTAATTTACTGGTCTCATTTGATTAATTGTTTTTAACATATAAAAATCTGTCTCCCCCAGTATTTGAGGTCCAGTACTAAACTGAGGAGGTCTGGTCTTGATTTGTTAGCAATTGGCATGTGTTGCTTAATAAATTTATATGTTCAGAAGCTTGAACCTTTATTTCCTCAGTCAAAGGGCAGCAACATCTTCTTAGATAATACCACCTAGGAGTTGCCATCTGCTTCTCATGCTCATTCCCTCTATCCAATCAGTTGTTAAGTTCCATTTCTTTTAACTTCATAAAATCTCATGTATTTTCATTCACCCATTTTCATCTTTGGCACAGCCACCATCTTGGTGGCAGACCTTATCACTTCCCATCTAGAATATTACAGTAGCCTACTCTTGGTCTTTCTGCCTTAATTGTCTCCCTAATCCAACCCATCTTCCACTCTTCTCTCAAACTGGTCTTCCTAAAATGCAGGCATGACCATGTCACTACCCTATTCAATAAATTAAAGTGGCTCAGGAATGTCTATGACAACCCCAACTATCAGTGCTCCCATAATCTACCCTTCCCAAAGCAGGTCTGTAACCCACACCCTAGGACTGTAGCTGGCTATGAGGCTACAGGGAAGCCCTAAAGAAGGGAAATAACCCAGAAGAAAAGATGGGCCTTGCATACACTCATATATGTACTGATTCCATAGCTGCTTGGTTTCCTAGACTTCCTCTCCCTCCACCCCTACCACATCCCCCAATCTAAGAAAAAGACCTTCAAAGAGGCTATATATTGGTCCCATGGAAATGACTGATGCTTTCAGGTTTGTACTAACCATCACATCCTCCTTTTTCCATATGCATAAAGGTATACCTATCCACACATGCTTTTTGATATAGGCTCCATTTTGTCTGTATGTAAATCCTCAGCCTTTTCATAATTTTAGGACGAAATTCATGCAATAAATAAAAACTTTTTTTCCCCTTCCATCTGCAAAAGAAAAATAAATTTGTGAAGTCCTATGACTTATCATGGGGAGGGGGGAAATGACCTTAACAAGCCACGCATCTTCTATATTCCATTTCCATCCCCAAGAAAGCAGTGTCCATCATTTATCTGGGATCTACCAAATAAATATCTTTTCCAAAGTCTTTTTTGTCTTATTATAAGAGAATTTGCCCTGTGTCCAGGCTTTAACACTGCCTTTCTGTGAGCAGAGTTTTATTCTTGGAATTGTAGGCAATAGGAGGAGAGAGAACTCCAAGGCTAGTAAGCTTTCCAAGTAGGGGCTAGAAGTCTGGTTACTGATAGCCTTCAGTCTCCATCCCTGTAGTCCTCATTCTAAACTGATGGAAGAACCACCGTAGACCTTTGGGATCTCCCTATCACCATTCTCCCAGTCAAGTCTTCCCAAGAACAAAAGAGAACAGTGTCCTTTAGAAGCTGGAAGCTTCACGGGTCATAAACCCTGCATGTGGCAAAGCCTTCTCTTGCCATATGCTGAGCATCTGACTATGTACCATGCACTGTGCTAAGAATTCTGGATATTCAGTGAAACTACAGTATAATCTAGGTTAGTGGTAAATGACTGAAAAATTTCACCTGTTTTTGTTTGTTTGCACAAATACCTCCTTCTTAGTCCTCCGGGGAAAAAAGGAGTTCCACAAAGCATTTTAGAGGCTAGTATCGGGTTATTTGTTTTTTTTTTTTTTTGTAATTATTTATGAGAGTTGTACCTCACACATCTTTTCCACAACACTTTCAATGAAAGATGGGTTCACATTCATGAACTTGCTGAAAAGGTGTGATTTAAAATTTTAAATTCAGTTTGAATCCTTAGAGTCAAGTCTCAAAATATTTCCACCCTGACCTTAGGCAAGTCTCTGGGCTCTAGTTTTCTCATTTATAAAATAAGGGGGATGAAATAGATGATCTCTAATGTCCCTCCCAGCTCTTACTCTTTGTGAGCCTATGATTTTGTAGGAACAGAAAATGTCATTGAAATAGTCTCCAAAGTACTCTTTTCTGTGATTTGGATTTTGGAATTTCAGGTCTTGCAGCCATAAAGAACCTGAGGAGGAGGATTCATTGACCTCCATACATTTTTTCAGTTTTTTCCTTTTGACTCTTTCTAAAGCTGCAGAAGGATGGTGAAGGAAGAATTACGATAAACAATAAAATATTGAATTGGGTTGAATGAGTGATTAGTGATCTCTTGTTATCAGAGCTTTTCAAGATTTGAATGCAAAGTGACTGATATTAATTTAAATACTGATCACAACTAGGTCAATTATGCAAGCCATATGGGGTGGGGGTAGGGCTAAATATACCTTTTTTCCTCCCTGAACACACACACACACACACACACACACACACACACACACACACACTTACAAGCTGCAGGCATCCTTCACTTTTACATGTGTTTGCTAGCTGTCTCCAATATATATTCAGATGTTATGCTATTTTAGATTTGGTTTAACATGTCACAGACTTTATGTGATGAGACAGGAAGTGTCACTCACATGCAACTTTGGTAACCACTTTGAGCACCCCAAACACACATCTTGTAGCATACCAGGCTATTGGGGAAATGAATCAGGTTGCTGCTTGATCTCAGCATCTGAATTGTCTTTGGATCCCTCTTCAAGAGGCCTATGTACTTCTTAATCTCTGAGTTGTGCAGTCCACATCAGGCTAATCATAACATTCATCTTCCAAAGCCTAGAGTCATTTGCCAATTACCATCTGCTGCACATTTTAAAGTCATTCCTGTAATAGAGTGGCCAGACTGGGACACATTACTCTAAAAGTGTCATGTCTATGTGTGGATGCTAGTTTTAATAAGTTGAATCTAAAGGGATTCATTTAAAGGGATGCTGTATGTAGGCATTTCAACCAGGACAACTGTGTTCCATTCTTTTGTCTACATTTAGATTTTCTTTAGACTCATACTCATTCATGAAATTTCTGGACAAATTAAAACTCAAAATGAACTACAAGACAAGGTTAACAGTACCTTATATTGATCTAGAAGTCCATAAAATTTGGAAATACTTGATAAAATTCATGAATTAGAAATGATCTCAGACATCATCTAGTCCAAAGGATGATGTTATCACGTCACATTACTAACAAGTGGTGATATAATGCAAGCTTGAACACTTCTGGTGATGGAAAAATCACTACTTCCAAAGGCAACCCACCCCACTGTTGGACTACTTTATCAATTAAGAGTAATAAATAATTACTAATATTAATTAGTATTATTAGCAAATTAGTAATAAATAAATCACTCTACATGTTTAAAAAAAAAACAACTAGGTGGTGTATTAGATAGAGTGTTGGGACTGAAGTCGTCTTCCTGAGTTCAAATCTGACCTCAGACACTTAGCAGCTGTGTGACCCTGTACAAGTGCCAACTCTGCTTGCCTCAGTTTCCTCATCTGTAAAATAAGCTGGAGGAGGAAATGGAAAACCACTTTGGTGTCTTTGCCAAGAAAACCCCAAATGGGGTCACAAAGAATTGGACATGAATGAAGCAACTGAAAGACAACAACAAATTTATTAAGAAGTTTTTCATAGTATTGAGTCAAAATCTATTTCCCTTTAACTTATACTCATTGGTCTTAGTTCATTTCTCTGGAATCACATGGATTAAATATAATCCTTCACATGAAAAAGGGATATTTTGATAAATGTTGCATAGTTTCATAAAAATCAAGTTCCAGCAACATTTTTTTTACTATAAAATAATATGAAAAAGACCACCAGGAAAAAAAAAATCTCACATCACTGTTTTAAGATATGCTGAACAGAAGGCACAGTCTGGGGGAGATTAAGTTCTAATTAGGTAGAAAGATGTCACTGGACTTATGAGGAAGGTGTATTTGTGGAGGAAAGTGAGAAAGCTTTCCAGAATTCCCTTTCCCCTTCTGTGAATCTGATCAGAATACTATTTATCTAGATACTATAGTTAACAATATTTCTACAGAAACAAAATTTATTTTAGTCTATCACAGTCTCACAAGTATCTTATTCCTTTACCCACCACCATACTCCATGCACACACAACTTGAATGTATTTTGCTGGCCAATGATGCCTGATTGTCTTGCCTTTGTTCATTCACACAGGCCCCCATGAGTAGAAAGCACCCCTTTACCATCTCTGCTATTGAAAATTTTCTCTTCCTCCAAACCCTAGTTTCTCTTATCTGGGGATCTGAATGTAATGGCTCTCACCCCACCCCCAAATTTTCTTATGGTTCTCTGTCTGCACCAGCCCTTTCCCTCTTTGTATTCTCCCTTATATCATGTTTATCTATACACGTCATATCCACCCTGTTCAATTTTAGCTCTTTGAAAGCTGGGACCATCTGGTTTTTCATTTTTTGTAGTTTTCGGCACTTCAAACAAAGCCCTGTCAATTGAGTACTTAATAAATATGTTGTAAAGGGAACGTTGGCACAGCTAGGTGACACAGTGGAGAGAGTGCTGTGTCTGGAGTCGGGAAAACATCTTTCTGATTTCAAATCCAGCCTCAGACAGTTACTAGTTGTATAACCTGGGCAAGTCACTTAACCCTGTTTGCAGTTTCCTCATCTGTGAGAGCTAGAGGAGGAAATGGCAAATCACTCCTGTATCTATGCTAAGAGAAACTCAAATGGGATCATGAGGAGTTGGACATTACTGAAAAAAAAAATACATGCAAATACAGTATTTTGTGGACCTTAGACAAAGAATCATAGTCTGAATTTGATAGGATCTTACAGGTTACCTAGTAGAACTCCTTCATTTTAGAATTAAGAAACTGAGAGCCAGAGTTTTTGGTCCAGTTCAGGAGAGTCTATTGTTAAATGTTCAATATGAGCATATAATAATAATAATAATAATAATAATAATAGCAGCAAACATTTATATAGCACTTATATATCATGCACTATACTAAGCATGTTACAATTATTATCTCATTGGAACTTCTAAACAACCCTGGGAGTCAGATGTTATTATAAGCCTCATTTTATAGATGAGGGAATTGAGGCAAGCAGGTTAAATCACTTGCCCAGGATCACACAGCTAGCAAATGTGTGAGGCTAAATTTCAACTCTGGTCTTCCTGACTCCAAGCCAGGTGTTCTATTCACTGTGCCTCGGAAATTGGAAAACTACAAATCAGAGCCTTTTAAAAACGTTTTCTTGATTTGTAGGCTTAAGAAAGTGATGGAGACAATGTTAATAATTCAGAGTGGAGAACTGGTTGCTAAACACTTGTCAGCACACTACTGCTAAAGTTACACAGGTAATGAGAGACAACATTTGAACCAGGGTTTTCTGACTCCAAGTTCAGTACTCTTTCCAGGGTACTGTACCTAAGAACACTCTCTAAGCATCCTTGTGAAATAAATGTAAGTTGTAAGCATCACCACTGTGATTTCCAGGCTGATTTCATGAGGCTCTTTCACACTCTGGAACAAGCCTCCTTCCAAAATTTGTGTCTACATTCATGACTAAGAACCTCTGGTGGTCAGAATGGTGAGGTGAAGTTGCGTTTAGTTTATCAATTCGCTGTGGATCTACATTTTATTGTCCCATTAAGAAGTGATGCATACCACTAAAATTATTTTTTTTCCTTTTTCCATATATAAAATTAACACCCAGCAACAGCAACAACAAAAACCCAAAACACTCAAGCACATAAAACGTAGGTCAAGATCTAGCACCAGATTTTAACCTTTATCATGGTACAAAGAATTTTAGAAATTAGCCAAGAATATGCTTTCATGACAAAAGGAGTGAATCACAAACTTTTTAATTCTATCTTATCACTGCTCTCCCAGTGAGTTCTGACATGGCTGATAAGCTGGGGGTGGGAGAAGGCACGGAAAGGCAGAGGTCTAACTAACTCCCTGGGGAATTTAGGTAAGTCTGGTTGCTGGGAGGAATACTGAGAGGAAAGTTAAGTGATCTTGTCTGTGTATAAGAAGGTTTTGCTTCTTTCTGTGGGGAGGAAAGATGTCTGGAGTCTGAAACATCATTATGCATGTGAATCTATGGGGGACTGGGGAGGAATTATAAGCATATGTTTTAGAATAAATGTTTTTGTTTTTGTTTGTTTATTTTTCCTCACTGTACTTATATTAAAACGGGCAGGACTTATTCATGGTAATATCTACAAGGAACATCTACAGAAATAATAAAATAGGCACTTCCTCCAGAGAAATGCAGTGATGCTGCCAAGGTGTTTTTTTTTTAAATTTTTCCCTTCTTGAACCCCAGTATGATAGATTCATTTAAAATAGGCCCTAATGAATTCAGTTTACTTTAAAAGTGGTTTATGCTTTACATTAATTATAATTACACTTTCTTGGCATTTATACAGCAACTTTTCTCTAAGGAGATTAAGGTATTTTATAAAACTGAAATAATCTCAGAATCACAAGATAATTGATGTTCAATTCATCATTCTATCATTCATTCTCCATTTAGCTACTTTATTAGTTCATCTTTCTTCTTTTTCAATCTCCCCCATTCCCTCTCACTCCTTAATGGTGTCAATTATACACAAACCTCACAGGGCCTCTGCCATCTGCATAATAATTCATTAACCTTTACTTTCTAGCTTATAAACTCAGTCTCCCTCTTCCCTTGCTCCCCACTTCCCTACCATGTATTATCAGTACTATAAAATTCAGTTAAAATAAAACTTTATAATTATGCAAATATTATATTCCATTAAGATAATTAGCACAATGACTAGCCTATAGTTGTGTCTCAGTTCCATTGTGGAATCTATGGACCTTTTCAACTTCAGTTTTGCTTCTTTTCTTTATTCTCTTCTTCTTAGGGAGCAGATTCTGCTTTCTTTTTAGTTCTGTGACAAAGTTGAATTAGTCCAAAAGGCTGGCTGGCCCTGTCTGATGGGCAGGAGAGACCTGGGGCTCTCACTTTTCAATTCAGGGTCCCTGCTTTTTAGGGTGGAGCTCCTTCTGACCATATTTCTACCAGGATCTTTTTCCCCTCCTGTCTAACGTTGGTATACATAATAACAATGTTTTATATTCAGATAGTGTCTGTCTTCTAAGGAGTTCATAGTGTTTTGTGAATAATGAGTCCAAATCCTTCTTGCCACATAGGGAGGGGTGGCCAAATAAATGTTTCTGATATTGACAATATGTTTCCTCTGGAAATAGGTGAATCACACTATCAAAGACACAGTCATCATGGTGAAAATAAAATGACACATTGCTGAGAATATTCAAGCCCCCTGAGATGGAATGGCTTAGCCAAATCTGGGCAAGACCAGTGGAATTGGTCTTCCAGCATCACTTACTGTGTATTCATTTCCACTACTCAAGCAACTTTTTGCTGTATGCACAAGATGCTATTTTCATGTAAGTGGTGGTGGTGGCAGCAGTCATCTATCTGAATAAGTACTAGTAAATCTGGAACACCACTGCCTCTGAAGAATTAAATATGAGCATCACAAAGAGGGCACCAAAAAGGCACCTGAAGGATGTGAACAAGCTACAATACGTAACTGACAAGGAATTCCAAAAAAAAGAATAGGAGTAACAAATTACATGACTGAAAGTAATGGGTTGGTCAAGTGATGGGAGCAAAAAATGGCAGATACATAGCCAGAGTACTTCTTTGGGACCCTTAGAATGTCCAGAGAAAGCAACAAAATCCTCCAGCACATTGGGTAGAACTGCTATGGCAACTTTTAAAAAAAACATTGACAAGAGTCATACAGGATGGGCAGAAGTAGATTGGTTGCTATCTTCATTACTTGTGACAATTCCTAAATGGATGAGATCACAGATCCACTAGAGTACTATTTCATAAGATCATAGATTCAGAGCAGGATGGGGTTTAGAAGAAATCTACACCAACCCCCTCATTTTGCTGATGGAGAAATGAAGACCTAGAAAGATGGTGTGGCTTATAAAGTGACAGAGGCAGGATTTGAAATGATGCTCCAGCTTAAATTTATTCTTTACTCTAGTGGATGTGTTATTATTTGCTTTCATGCCTAAATACCCCCAGAAAAGTTTTTATTCTTAGAACACCCAGCTTCCTTCAAGATTCAGGGTAAGCGCCTCTTTCTCCATGAAGCCTATCTTATCCCCTCCCCCCCAGCTATAAGTGTTTCCCCCCAAAGTAAATATTATATTGTCTACCTATTTTGTAGGTATACATGTATATACATGTATGCATATATACATGTATATGTCTCCCCATGGTAGACCATAAGCTCTTGGAGGGCAGATATTGTCCTTGTATCCTCAAAACTTAGTACAGTTCCTGGAACATAGGATATAGGGCTTGGACCCATGATTTCATTGATATGGGTAAGAAAACATCTTTAGCCAAGGCAGGCCATAACCTTCTCTGCAACTTATATGGTCTTAGAGCAGGGGTGGGGAACCTGTAACCTCAAGGCCACATATGGACTTCTAGGTCCTCAAGCACAGCCTTTGACTGAATCCAGGCTTCACAGAACAAGGATTTGTTCCCCATTCTTAGAGAATTGCCTAGAGCTTTGAGAGGCTAAGGCCTCTTCAGGGTCAACCAGCCAGTATGAGTCTGAGGAGAAATTTAAATTTAGATCTTCCAGGTTTTCAGGTCATCTCTTTTCCACTAGCCCCACTGTCTGGCACATAGTAGGTGTTCATATATATATATATATTTTAGTTCTGGAATCATAAGTGATAGGTTCAAATCCTGACTCTGATACTTACTACCTGTATGACCATGGGCAAATAACTTAATGTCCCTAGTCTTAGTTCTCTCATCTGTAAAATGCGGTTGTCTGTTTAGATGGCCTCTTGCATCCCCTGAAATTATGATTCTATGTAAACCCCAGCTAATTTCCAAGGGGATAGTCACTAGTTTCTCCATAGAAAGAAGAATGTTTCAGGAATAACTCAGGAAGACTGTCTGTTAAATAATAAAGAATGATTTCAATCAATGTTGGCATAAGGAGTACCCTGGTCAACAGAATCAAAGAGCCTTGAAATATTAAAGTTCCTATGTATTTTTGGAATGCATGAAAGATTTAGGTGGGTATGTACAGTGTAGAGGTGGTACACTGTCTATGTCTAATGGAATGTCTAAGACATGGAGATGATGTTGATATAATTGTATAATTACATGTAATTTGGATCTAAGATTTTTACATAGTGATGGTCTAAAAAAAACAATGACTGATATTCATAATGTTAGTATAAAAGAAAAGAGGGAGCAGGTAGATTTGGAATGAGAAAGGAGAATCTGGGAAAAAAATGACGAAGGATGTGAGAAATGGTTGTTCATCAGGAATAGAACAAATGGTCCCCAGACCCATAGTTTTCATTCTGGGAGTTGCTCTGCTTGCAAGCTATTTTAATTATGTGTGATGAGTGCCTGGAATGCACTGCCTCCTTCCATGTCATGGAATAATTAGCTTCCTTCAAAGAACAACTCAGATCCCAGCTGCTATAGGATCTCTCTTCTTATTCTTTTTTGTTAGTACTCATACTTCCCACTAAAATTACTTTGCATGTATTTTGTATACATCTATCATCTCCATGTCTATTTATACATAAACATTATATGCAATATACTATACATTTTTTTGTTGTTGTGGTTGTGCTTGTTTCCTCTCAGTGAATGTAAGTTCCTTGAGAAGAGAGCTTGTTTTTGGTTTTTTCTTTGAATCCACAATGCCTAGCACATAACCAATCAATAAATGCTTGGTGAATTGTGGGGGTTCTGGGTGGGTAGTGTAGGTTGAAGTAGGCCATTCTTTTCTTTTTTAATCATGCCTTTTGTTTCTACCATCACAGATATTTCTGGAAATGCTACAAACTCCACCCTCTTCCTCTCTCAGGTCCATAACTGCACTGCTATTGACACCCAATACAGAGACATTGCCTGACAACATATATACAATATTCTGCACTAGTAATTCCCCATCTTGCTGCCAAGAGGAGGAAGGTGTATTTCATTATTTGTTCTCCAGGATGCATTATTTCATTTTATTTTTCTTTTCAACTGAAAAGTCAGACAAAGAGTCGTTTTTGTCTCATTTCTTTAGTGTTCTGCTTTGTGACAAGTTCACAATTGCATTCGAAGCCTAACCCAAGAAAAAGGAAGGGCTAAGATGGGCTCTACCTTCCACATTATCTGCTATGTACAGACTATATATCCAATATCCAAGACAATAGAATCATAAAATGTAAGAGTTGGAAGAGACTCTTAGAGATTAACCAACCGTTCCATTTTCTAGACCATGAAACTCAAAGGGGAAATTATTTCCCAAAGGTCACACAGTAATGAGACTGGAAGACAAATGAAGCTTTCTTTATTACCAAGCCAATACTTTTTCTTAGTATATGCATGCTTATATTTTTATTAATTGTTTATAATAATAATAATTATTATTATTATATTTGTATGAATAAGAACATCAATACTGATAGAAAAAGCCTTGCTAAAAAATGAATTTGCAAATCTGGCAGAGGAATTAAACCAAATGTAGACACTGAGAAAGAGAAGAAAATTTGATTATCATCAGCAACTGGAGTGATAACACATTATTATTAGTTAGATATATTGTAACTAGAAATTAGATTTGGTAACAATTCAGCAGGTGGTATTTCTGGACTCCTGCCATGCTGTGGGGAGATTTCTATTCCAATAATAAATCACTGAAATGTGCTTGGCCAAAGTACCCCATCTTGTTTTGAGTTTATACCATATTTGGCTGAATTATTACACAATAACTACTAATAATTATTTCTTCTCTCTTTCAGGGTTGGGGTGTTCTCTTCAGGACAGCTGGGTGTTTTATTTGGCTAACCAATCAGCCTGCCCTATACAGTTTCTGGGAGACTTATCATCCCTTCGATGATTTTGGCTGTTTCTAGTACCACTGCAAACTATTCAACAACCTTCTAGTAATCTCAACATCATGTTTTGCTAATTTTATTTCCAAAAATCAGCCACCCTGTGAATTTCCAATAACATGTTTTTTTTTCTTTCTTTTTTCTTTTTTTTTTAAATCTGATCTGAGACTTATCACATAAACATTTCACAACAGACATTGCCAAAATTAGGAATCTAGGACTATGCATGTGGTTGAGATTTGGCAAAATGTTTTTCAACACAAGACACTTGGGCTAAGCTATTGCAAAACTTTTATATTTTAACCATTCAAATTAGCTTTCAAAACCAAAGTTGGAAAAGCAGTTAATGTATGTCTACAAACTTAAACTGATACTCATATGTGTTAAACTATGTTTAATTGATTTTCCACTTTGGACACTGAGAAATAGGATTTTTGATGCTCTTGAATAATTCAGAAGTTTTATTCCTACGGCCAGTGAAAGAGGGAGAGTATGGAATGAAAAAAACAAAACAAAACAAAACTCCAAATTATTCTTGTTGCAAAGGTCAAAAGGACAAGCTGGCCACAAGTTGGTAATAGGGCAGTAAATCTGGACTCAGTGTGGTCTTAACTAACTGTGTTACATTACCTTGTTGAAATCTTCTTGCTTAAAAAAAAATGCATTGCTAGGCAGTGAGCTGAAAAAAAAAGAAATGGGGGAAGTGTTAATTTTTAAGCAAGTTTGACAAAGATTGAGTTTCATATGACAAATATTGTCAGCAAGACAGGATTCTGTCAGGGGAAGAAGTTTAAACATTAACAATTTCTGTCAGGCTGTTGACACAATCATGGCAGACGTTTCCCAAGATGCCGAGATGACTGCTGGCATTTGTCAACAATCCTGTCATAGTGACAGCAATAAGACCATGTCTGGAAACGTGACAGTTTTGGCTTTGTGCTCCCCTGAGCAATAGCCCAGGTGTTCAGAGAAAGTGTGGGAAAACCCATATTTCTGCATTGTCATTCGAACACAGAAAACACAGGAGGAAAATGAGCTGTCACTCCAATTCCCATGATGCCTTGCTGCTTAGCATAACTCCACAGTGCGGCCCTGGGTCCACTGGTCCATACTCTGACAGATAATTAAGAAAGCAGCAGCTTTTTCTAGACGGCTCTTCCTCATGATTTGCATTTTAGCCAGAGGCGACCAGTTATAAAAAAAACATGATGGAAAGATGGTAAGAAGCCAATTAGATGGATGGATGGCTGACTGACAGCTCTCTGGTAATACTACTCCAGATTTCAGACTACATAGCCTGGCAGTTTTCTACAAGAACCAACTTTTTTGCAGGTTGGTAAAGCTGTTAAATGTGGGGCTATATATAGAGCTAAATAATTTTTGCAAAGTTGTACATTTTCCTTAAATAAGCATGTATTCTTTTCAATCAGAGTTTGCATTAAACAAGTTTTCACAATTTAATCACAAGTTGCGTCACTGAATTTTAGCAATATTAAAATTCTAGACAACTTGCAGGCACATTAGCTGCGCCAGTGGAGAAGTGATTAAAAAACTGAGAACCACATTGGGCCAGCAAAGATAAAGTAAGTTGATGATTAGTGTCTGTGCAAATATGTCTTTTTAAACTTTGAAATGTGCATTATCTTGTTTTGAGAAATAAGAACTTAAACCCTAAACTTACCTCCCCCAAGCCCCCAGATTCCACATACATACATTTTCTTATTTTGGCTTTTACTTTTAAGGTATAAAATATGCTTGCTTTTTTTTTAAGTTATTCTAGCTAATTTAGGAATATACAATAAACTGTTAGTTGCTGCCTTCCAGTTTGGCCATGATATTTCAATAGTTCTTAGCCAATCGGAGTCTTCTTCTCTCCTAGTGTTGTCCAAGCGCTCTGTATACCGCCATAGAATTGGAGCACTAACCATGTTTTCTGTTTGCTTTGGGTTCATATTTTATTTCATTTTTAAGCAGACTATTTGGTATAGCAATGACACATCTCCATCTGTAGTTTGCAATGGGAGGATTCTCTTTCAAAGTCGAAAGATCCCCCAGCTTTACTTGGGATTCAGAGCTGCGGAGGGCAGGCAATTATTTCTTGATAAATGGATATTTCAGCAAGGAACATTAACCCAAACTAGGGTTGTGATGCGTGTTTTCTTCCTGTCAATAGGGAATCATCTACAAACTGAGACTGAACATTAAACCTGTGGGGGGTAGGGGAGGAGGAGGCTGATGAATAGATTTAAAAGCACATATTTCATGTTCATTTTCTGATTTATAGTTATTGTCAAAATGTGCAAAATATATAAATCATGCCCCAAAATGACTTAATGCTTAATGTATGTTTCAACCCATTCATGTTTTTTCTTCCTTTCTTCCTTTCCTTCCTTCCTTCTTTCTTCCTTCTTCCTTCTTCTCTTCCTTTCTTTCTTCCTTCTTCCTTCCTTACTTCCTTCCTTCCTTTCTTTCTACGCTTTCTCATAATTTTTTTTCTTTAGCTGCTTTATTCTTTTATTTTTATAATTATTTCAACCCTTTTCTTTTTTTTCTATTCTGTTTTTTATAATGCACTGGATTAGGTTTGGGAGTAATTGTTTTGTGGGGTCTTTTGGCCCTAAAGTTTATTTTTGTTTCCCCAACTAGTTTGAGAGCAATGCTAAAATATATTTGTCATGCTCACCATTACTGCTGTGGGTACATCTTATATAAATGGACCTGGAACTTTCAATAGCAGTTGAGAAGATATTTTCAACTCTATAGATTGGACTTTAAATTAGGTTGAACTAAACATACATTGTTTGTCATTAGAAACTATAAGATTTACCTGTTATGTGCAACAAAATCCAAATAGAACAGCATTATATCTTGAAGAGATTTTTGCTAGGTTGAGTTTTTCTAAAAGAATACACTGCACATCTATATCCTTATAAAACCTTGTAAAATAACTTAAATTTATCAACATATGCATATATCACAACTGATTTCTAATAAGGGAGATAAATTCTAGTGAAAGGGACATTTTGACCAATCAATTTACCATCACCACACAATCATTATTAAAATCATGTACTCAAAATTTCTGGCTTTGTGGTTATTTCTTCTCACTTTATATTTCATTCCTATTGAATGGTCTTCATCGTTTTCCTTAAAATTTAGTTCACTTTTGAATTCTTAGGATAAAGCTTTTTTATGTTTCATTTTTAAAAGCAGTAGAGGAAGTTTTGTATCTTCCTAAAAACTGTCTTTTATGTAAGTTTAAGGGAAATTACAAAAAGTTATTCCTGTTGAGTTTTTTAAATATAAACTTCCCTTCCTTTATAAAAATCATCCTTTTGTTTTGAATTTAATTGAATTTTTCTTTAAAAAAAAGTACTCCCTTGTAAGCACTGGATTTTTAGAAAGAAGAGCATGCTGACATTATTATTTATGAAAATATGTCCATTGCTTTGTGGCCAGGCACACTTGCCTGAAAAAAATATGAGAATATCAGACTCAAAATTCAAAGACAGTCAGATTATAAATGGCAGTCATCTCAACATTGAAATTCTAGGTATCAGTCTAAGGTTTCAAGGAGGTCCGATGCTGATAGAAATACCAACAAATTCCTCAACGGAAAATATTCAGTCTGCAGTCTTGAGTTTAGAACTTTGTTCAGAACTATGACCTTTCAGATGTTTGAGCAGAAAAAAGTGAGAAAGGGGGAGAGAGAGAGAGAGAGACAGAGAGAGAGAGAGAGAGAGACAGAGAGAGACAGAGAGAGACAGAGAGAGAGACAGAGAGAGAGTTTTATATGGTAAGCAGAAATGAAATTATTCTGGATTTGTCTCAAGTATAGATGAGAGGAAAATGGCAAATGAGATGATAAAATTAATTAAAAAGCTGTATATTCTGTGCATTAATAAGAGACAGCAGAACATGTCTTGTAGGTACATTTACATAAAATCCTTTACTAAGAAGGTTCAGAATAAAAAGCTATCCCCATGTCCCACCAGATGGCCCATAGAAACAAAGCATTGTGGATCCAGTATGTAAATGTTATATAACAAATATAAGTGCTTTTTTCTGGTCCCTGATGTTTTCTTTAAAGAAAAAAGACCACAAATGTATACTTTTTTGCCATCATATTATGCTTAAATTATTGTTCAGATTTCCTTAACTCCATCACAACACTGTGAACCCTCAAATAACAATATACCACATAGTGATTCAGTAGATAAGACCATGTGAGAAACACCTCTCCCTTCTACAGCTATGTTCAAAATAATTGTGAATTGATTATTCCTTACAAATCCTGAGTACCCATTCAGTTTTACCTATAGGTGTGATGCATCAGAAATGAAATTTTACCAATTCATATTTTTTTCAGGAAAATTCATAAGAAAAACAAAATAAGTTGACTCAATTTTATAGTTCATTAGTTAGCTAGAAATCCATCAAACTATTAGTTCTGAATTGCATATAAAAGTTTTCCATCTCTCAAGCATAAGAAAAACCCTTGGAGTTCAAGAAAACATGTAGAAGTACCACTTGTTTTTTTTTTAACTTTTCTTATGTCTGCAACTGATCATTCAATATAATCCAACAACCACTTATTAAACAATGACCATATACAAGACATTGTGCTCAGATAAGGCTGAAATAAAGTATACCTCCACCACCACCACGTTGAAGGAGCTTACAGGCTAATGGGGAAAGGATGGAACTTGAATAACTATAATGCAAGATAAGATGTGGCACATGCAAGACAGATTTGGACAAAGTTCAATGAAATATTTTAGAAGGGAAAGATCAGTTACAGTTTGGATGATTAGGAAGTACTTTATAGAGGAAGTAGCACCTGAATTTGTTCTTTAAGGAAGGGAAGACTTCAACAGGCAGAGATGGGGGCCAAGATAGGGGTGAGTAGGGGCAAATGAATTGAATTTGATTATAGGATCATAGATTTAGTTGAGAAAAATCTCAGAGTTTATTTAATCAAATCTTCTCATTTTACAGATGAGTAAACTGAACCCCAGAGAGGTTAAGTTATTTGTCCAAGATCACAGAGCTCTTAAGTAGCAGAATCAGGTTCTTCTGACTCCATTCAATTGTCTTTCCATTGTACCATTTTCATTCCAGGTAGAAGAAGGTGATATGAACAAAGGGGAAAAAATAAAACAGGAGATAGTCAAGCAAGAATGTAAGATAATGAAAAATCCAGTTTGACCAGATCAAAATTAATTCCCTTGGTTAGAGCAGGGGTATATGCTAAAGTCAGGAATTTGGCCAATGGCTGCACCAGTCTTTGGCTCTGTTCCATTGCCACAGACTGTCCCCTCCTTCCCACCAACTCTAAAAGTTATCTTGGAAATACATTCCATATGTCACAAAGGAGACTAGATGAGAGAGCGTGGGTGGTTCAACAGCATTTTAAAACTCACAGACTGGTTTCCTCTCTTAACCCTTTGAGTTAGGTAGTTATCATAATTTTAGAAATAATCACAAAAAGCATAGTGATGGCTGGCAATTATTTTTGAATGTATAAGGCTTTAAGGCTTGTAAATACTTCATACTTACTTGAGATTCACCACAGTCTTGTGATGTAGGTGCTATTATTATTTCCATACTTCAGAAGAGAAATTTGAGCCTTCAGAAAGGTTAAATAACTTACCCTGAGCTGCACAGCTGATCTGTGACAGAGGTAGGATTTGAACCAAGGTCTTCCATTATACAACCATACTGCTTAGGTGAGGACATTGATAGTCTAAAAAATATGTGAGTTACCTTTGGTCAGAAAGCACATAAGTGGCAGAGCTGAGCTTCAAACCATAACTCCAAGTCCAACCTTCTTTGAAAACCCATTTTTGCTGTTGAAATTTTTTTAAAAAATTGTTTATATTTATATGTGAAATGCAAAATTTGTATTGATATGTTTTAGTCTCAGTACTCTACTACTACTCTACTGCTAAATAAATCAGTCCAGCACTTATGTCTTCAACTTCTTCTTCAGAGTGAGTTTAGCTTTGTAACTTATAAAGATCTCATACTGAGAAGGAAAGAGATTGCTAGGTTGGGTCACTGGGTAAATCAGCTGAAGCTTTAATGGATACAAACTAGCCACTACTAGCTTGCAGTAGTTTTGGGCATATAATAGAATGGAACTAGCCTATTAACTTAAGCCTTGCGTTCACTCTTCTTATCTAATTTTTAAACAGTGAATAAAACAGCTGTTATCTCTACTGATTTACACCTTCAATTCAATGAAAGGCAGCTGTCCATTTGTGGTAGGGGTAAATCCTTTGCTAGCAGTAATGGCAGACATAGCAGTAGAATGGGCCAGCCTTGGAGACAGGAAAACATAGGTTTCCTGCCTCTAATACCTAGTAGTTGTGTGACTTTTGGCAAGTCAAGTAATTTCTAAAGGCCCAGATAACTCTAAGTGATAGATGAGTTGTTGGTAAAGAAAGTTACCCATTCTCCCTTAAAAGTGGTAATCATTAGAGGTATATTTTATGTAGAAAGTGATGGATTAGCAAAGCAAAATAATAATAATAACGACTTATAATTATTATTAAGTATTTCTTTCTCTGCGGGAAATTTTTAAAAAAAAATAATCTTCATAGTCCTATTTTGACTTATTTAGCATAATGTTATTATATATATATATCTGTTGCTATGGCATTCACAGTCATTCTCAGACTATCCAGATGCCAGGTGGACATGAAGACGCCCTTGCCTAGCTTTGTGAAACAAGTGTGTTGCTCCTCCTTATTCACAGGAAGTAATTTTGGACAGTTCATAATAAATGCAGGTTGAAAGCTGCTGAAGAGACTAAGGAGAGGTAGGCTATTTACTGACAGTAGGAATTACAATGCAGTCATTATTCAAACTGGGATACTATAATGAATAACATAAGCCATGGAGAGGAGGGCAAAGGATGGTAGAAAACTGGTACTGCCTCCTTTACCATTTTTCTCCCCAGTGTCAAAGACTTGAGGTATTGAATCACTTTCTATTCTGTTTCTAGTTCCTGGAATGCCAAAGAACCTATAATATATTTTGACTAGCTAGAGTGGTTTGGGGGATTTGTACTCAATCTCTATTGTACACCACCAGAGAAGCTGAAACATAAATTCTCTTAATGCTTGGACTAACTGCCAGTAGTACAAGTCAAAGCCTGTTACAACAAACCCCATTATAATAAAAATCTCTATGTAACAACAGCAAAACAAAAATTTTTCAAGTACCATCTGATTACCCAAATAAAATCTTATACATTCATTAAATGCCCAGTATTACTGCTGAAATTTAGGTAGCCATCTTGGAATTCATGGAATGCGATTTGGCCATAATGAAAATATAACTTCTTTGGATAGTTTAGAAAAATAACCCCTTTTTGATTTCGTGGGGCAGCTAAGGTGGCACAGTGGATAGAGCAGTGGCCCTGGAGTCAGGAGGCCCTGAGATCAAATCCAGCATAGCACACACTAGCTGTGTGACTCTGGGCAAGTCACTTAATCCCATTGCCTAGCCAAAAAAACAAACAAAAAATTAAATTACATGTATAAATATGTGCCTGGTTATTTTGTTTTTGTTTGTCAACGGGGGTTAAGTGACTTGCCCAGGGTCACACAGCTAGTAAGTGTTATGTGTCTGAGGTCAAATTTGAACTCAGGTCCTCCTGAATCCAGGGTCAGTGCTCTATCCACTGCGCCACCTAGCTATCCCCTCTCACCCCGGTATGTGCCTAATTTGATCTGTCATCAAATTAAGAGGGGAAGGCCTGGGTTTTACTGCTCTTTCTGCCATGTTCCAACCTCATTTTTGTCTTTCCTTCCTCTCACTTGGACTATACTATATAGTCTCTTAATTAATTGTCTTGCCTCAAGTCCTAGTCTATTCCACTCCATCCTTCACAAAACTACCAAAGCAATTTTCCTAAAGTTCAATCTGACCATGTTATCCTTCTATTTAATAAATTTCAGTAGCTCCCTGTTACCTCTAGAAGTGAATCTAATCTGTACCATTTGGCATTTAAGGCCCTTTACAACCTGGCTTCCACCTCTGATTCTAGGCTTATTACACGTTTTCTCCCTTCCAATTCTCTATGGTCCAGTAAAATTAGCCTTATTGTAGTACCTTACACATAACACTCTATTTCCCATCTTTATGCCTCTGTACTGGTTGTCTCCATTCCAAGAATTCACTCTCCTCTTATTTCCATATTTTAGAATTCCTACTTTCCTTCAAAATTCACTTTAAGCACTGCCATCTATAGGAAGCCTTTACTAATTCCCAAGCTACTAATTCCTTTCCCTTTAACTAACCTCATATCTATTGTGCACTTTTTTTTGTATTTGTCTTTGTATGTATATATCTTCTGAGATAATGTTAACTCTTTGAGAGTAAAGACATATCTTTGTCTTCATATCCCCCAAATCTAGCACAGTGGCCTGGCACATAGTAAGTGGTTAATAAAAACTTGTTGATTGATTGGTTGATAATGACCTTTAAGATCCATTCTTGTTCTTATATGGGTGTCTCCTTTCTCCTTCCTCTACTGAAGCTAATCAAATGTATGAAACATCTGGGAAAGGGAGCTAGAGTTTACTAGCAAATTTTAATGTCAGAAGTTTTATTTTATTTTAAAAGGACAGGGTATTTAAAATAGTATTTGTATCTTACTGTTGTATAGTATTTGAATCTTTGCAAAGCACTTTACATATCTTATTTCATTTGATCCAAATTAACATCAATTTCTAATTTATACCTATGAGCCTTATTAAACAATAGCAGAAGGAATAATGATGAAGATGATGATGATAATGATAGATTGACTTACATTCTAATAATTTTATTAACTACTAGAAAATACCATTTATTTTACCAACCTGTGCAATGGTCCATACAACATTAACTATAAATGAAAAATATCAAGACAGTTACTAGTCACAGGACATTGCCATCTAAACCACTTCAAATTAAGATAAGAACATGATGATGATGATAATTATTTATATACTTCATTTCACTTATTACCCAAAACAACCCAAAGAGGCAGATAATACAAGTATTATACTCATTTTACAGATGTAATAACCAAAAATTTAATCCAGATCTTCTGCTTTAAGTTTCGGCTCTGATATTAGTCAAAGCTGACACAGTAGTCTTTGTACCATACACAAATTTGGGCTCAAGAAGACACAATAAATACTCAAACCATCAAAGATTCTCAGTTTTTAACTGCATGCCATATCCCAAATCAATTGAATTAACTAGTTTCTTTTAGAAAGGTTTTTCAGGAAGTTAGCCTTTGGTTTACCAGAAATTCTAGTTAATTACAATACCCTATTCCCCAGAATTTCCTGGTTGACCAAAGTTTTGTTGTTTGTTTGTTTGTTTTCATTTATAGGTATAAGGGATGGAAGAAGAACTTGCCTGAAGTGCTTTTCAAATATTTGCCATGGGGATAATAACGCTCTCACTACCTTCCTCACAGAGTTGTTGTGAAGAAAGAACTCGGATAACCATGAAGAGCCAGAGAGATAGTATGAACTATTGAATAGACTGCTGGATTTTGGTGTGAGGAAATATGGGCTTAAATTTTACTAAGGTACTCATTAGTTATGTGAACCCAGACAGTTCTTTTAACCTCTCTTAGCCCCCAATTCCTCCTCTATAAAATGAGAGGGTAGGTCTTATTTAACTGTGATCCTGTTATATAATGTGTTATTATTATATATCATTGCAGATACATCCTGACCCCTCGTTAAATGACAGTATTTTTTTCCTACAAATACTTGTTCTATTCAATCATCCCCTTTATCATCTACCTCAGCACATCACCTTCCCCACTTCAGTAAGATACTCACGGAAATTTTAAACATGTTTATCACTACTTGGTAAGTTCCACCTCCTTCCCTTTACTTATACCATTTCCTAAGCACTGCCTGCTTGCTCCATGTCCTCCATCTCTACTCAAACTTCTACCTCCTCTGCATAGGTTATGCTGGATTTTAGCCATGAGTGAGGACTGATGGTGAGATTTGGTCTTATCATGCTATGCTCTACCCCATGCACCCACATCCTTCATCAGTCAGAAATAATCCTCTCTTTCTTATATATTGTATTGCATTGTTTATAGTTCCTATTTATTTATTCTACTTTGTAATATTGGAATTGTGATCATTTGTGTATATATATACATATATATGTATATATGTATATATACATATATATAATATCACTATATTGTAAGTTCAATGAGAGAAGCTAACATATATCATTTTTGAAAACCATAAGGTGCCCCTAGTGTGTCCAAGTCTCACCTCTGACCCATACTGGCTATATTACACTGGGTAAGTCATTTAGCCTTTCAGTGCCCCCACGTAACTCTTGAAGGCTATAACTTGGGGACCAGTTGCTGATCTACATGGATAGAAGAAATTTCTTCACCAAGGAACTCCCTACACCTATGCAATTGTATGTCCAGACCCTCCAAAATCTCCACCAACTATAGCCCAGTGCTCAAAACATACTAGCTACTAAATAAATGCTTACTGAATTGAATTGAATTATGTAAACATATGTGAGTTATAAATCTATAGGTGCCCCCATTGAATGTGCACTCAAAGCAGGGAGATGACACACATTCAAAATACAAATAATAATGTACACATACATTAGGAAAAATAGAACATATTCAATGTGTGATGGTTACATAGTATTATGAGAATTCTATATGGGGAAATTAATTAATGAATCAATAGATAAACATTTGTCAGGAGCTTACTAGGAGGCAGGTATTGTGCTAGGTTCTAAGTTTTATACAGATACAAAAGCAAAAGTCTCTGGCTTCAGAAGACTTCATGGAGAAGACATTTTAGACTCCTCAGAAAGGTTTAATTTTCCAATTAAAACGCATTTATCTATGTGTAGGGAGGATATTCACAAGCAGTAAAAAGAGTAAAGAATTCTAGATGAAAGGATCTACATGGGTCATGAGAGGATCAGAGGTGGGAAAACATGGTAAATATCCTTGGATGATAGATAGTCTATACTGTTGTTTCATAGAGTTCATAAAGGGGGTCAGCATGATGACATAAGTTTGTGCAAGTAATTTGGAAATTTATAATAGAAGGCCAGGAAGGAAGAAAGTTTTCTACAGCCAGAACCTTTCTCCAAAACCCCTCAAATCTCACCAGATCTATCATTGGTAAGAAGATCTGACATTTTCTGATTCTCCAACTTAAGCCAAACTTAAGCCTTTGAGATAAAAAAAAAATCTTTCCCAGAAGTATGTCCAGAAGTAGGAAGGCATGTCTACACTAGCCTTGATCACAAGGAATTTTCAGGGTGGCAACTGAGGATCACAGGCAAACCCTAATTGGCTGACCCGTCTGAACAAGAAAAATTCAGAGTTCTAAGAGCAGAAAAAATAAGAGAGAACAAGACCAAGGAGGCATTGAAATATGAAGATAAAATCAATACAGAATTGCCTGGGAAATCAATAGAAGGATAAAGGACTTGCAGAGTAGAAAAAAATATATGTCCTGTCTGCAGTACAAGGGAAAACTCTGGCAGGCCTGTTTCGAACATGTTGCAATCCTGTAATTAAAGCTCAAGGGAGGCATACATAGAAGGAATCTTAATAATCAAGTATAAGAGATGCCATAGAAATAGGTGCCTTCCTGTCAGTGAAACAATTCCACAGGCACATGCTAATTTTAAATATATATTCTCTGTAAATTCTTTGTTGAGTATGAAACTGCATCCTAGAAGCACAAAATAGTTGCAGCTGCCCACCATGCAACAGGTCAGTATCTACTTGAACAATGACTGAATCTGGTGGTTCCAATACTACCTTGGGCTGTCCATCAAGGTGGAAAATAATATTTTCCTAAATATTCAATTTATTACTCAAAGGTACAGAAGTTATGAGGAGAAAATCTTTCACTTTTATAGACATTTAAGGCAAGTGGGAGAGGTAGCACAGTATAGTGGGATCCTTTTTGTATTGTGGAACCCTTTGGCAGTCTAGTGAACCAATGGACTCCTACAAATAAGATTTTATAATTCGTAAAATATTGAAACACAGAAAAAATAAAAAGTTCATGGAACACTTGATTAAGAATCCCTGGGTCAGAGAATTTTTTTCATGGTGATTGAAGGGAAAAATGCCTTTCTGTTCAAGTGGCTTACCTAAAGCCAAGGAGACAGTTGGGTAATATAAGTGCAATGTTGGGGGACTATTTCCTTGTAAACAAAATCAGGTTGCTACCAAAAGATACCTCTAGGAGCCACAAAGTTCTCTTCTCTTAACTTTCTAGAGAACTTTTTATCCACTTTTTCTACTACTTGGGAAGAGCTGAACTTAAAATTTACCAGCTAGATGTGTATGTGACTATAAAGTAGTGTGACTGACTAAATAAAAACAAGACAAACATAATGAAGTGTCCCTTTCATAATTATGTTCAGACTTCAAGCTACACCTTTAGAAATCCGCCCCACTCCACCTACTTTGAATAGCCTAAAAAATGAAAAACCTCACTATTTAATGAATGGGAAGTTGATTTTGACAAATGGCCAAATATCTTCTGGAGCCAAGTCTGGTGAACCACTTGGATAATATCATTTTGAGGTAATCCTCCCCAAAACATAAACAAACCAAAAGAATGAGATGTGCTATCAATGTAATGAGATGGGTTTATTTTCACCTGGCTCAAAAAAATCCCCCAAATCCAGAAGTTTAGACAAAAAAAAAATACAACCTTTTAGGGCTACTGCTTTGGAAGGAACAACATTCATTTGCATCTATCAATTCTAGTATGTCAGCTTAAAATATTCTTATTACTTTGTAGCTGTCATTTGTTTATTTTCATAGAATCACTGGATCAGATGAACTACAGCCAATCAACTACTCAATTTGCTTGCCTCAGGCAGGGTAGCATCCGAACTATCCCAGAGATATATAGCCTTCTGGTCTTTTCATTATAATAGCATAGCTGAAATTTATATAAGACTTTATAGATAATCACATTAATGTTTAGAGCAGCCCTGCAATATTGGTACTATGGGTTTTCTCATTGCCTTTTTTCAGATGAATGAAATGAGGGTCAGAGAGTTAAAATGACTTCTCTCTGGTCCTGCCACTAGTGTGAACCTAAACAGAATTTGAATCCTAGTCTTTCTGGCACCAGCTCCAGTATTATATCCTCTATGCCATATTGTTCCTCAGTTTTATTGAACGGAAGAAATTCATCTTTCTTTATTATCTTCTCCTCTAATAGAATGTAAGTTCTTTGAGGATAGAGACTACCTCATTCTTGACCATGTACTCCCCAGAACATAGCAAAATCCCTGGTATATATAGAGATAGGGTCAGGAACTGGGATTTTATTGGCATTAGGAACCACTGGATAAGGAAATGCGCTTTACCAATGTAGGTTGACATTTTCATTGCAACTTACAGTCTTGGAGAGCTGCCTAGAGTACAAAGAATATAGAAGCTTGTTCAGGGTCACACAGACAGTATATGTCAAAGGTGGGACTTAAACCCAGGTCTTCCTGGTTCCAATCTTCCATTCTGCCTGACACACAGTAGGTGTTTAATAAATGTGTTGATTAATTGCTTAATTGACTAAGATTATAGTAGTAGAAATCCTTATTTTATCCATTTCTGTTCAGGAAAGGGAGACAAGGTTGATGGCTTATTTATCTCTAAGATATTGGGGCTACTTAATTTTGCTTCATCTCCAGAATTGTAAAAAGGCCCATGTTAAAGTCAGATTTTGAAAAAAAAAAAAGTCAGGTTATGGCCCTGAATATGTTGTATGGTTATGGTTAGTTAGTTAGTGTTACCTGCCTATATCCAATGCCCCTGGTTATTTAGCTTTGCTTAGTTAATTCATTGGACTGGTTCCCTGATAAAGAGATTGATATTTCAGAACCACAGTAAAATCTCTAGAATAAAAGAAAGACTCTTTCTCCATCTCCTAAGGTCTGAAGTTAATATCTATTGAAATAGAAGGTAGTGTGGTATATTAAAAAGACTACTATGATCATCTCCCCCATGATTATCTCTAATTTATCTTCTGTATATCATGCTTATACATAGTTGTTTGCTTGTTTTCTCCCCCATTAGTCTGCAAGCTCACTGAAAGAAGAGACTCTTGTTTCTCTTTCATTGTATCTAAGGTGCTCAGCAATAGTAGGTGTTTAATAAATGCCTGTTGACTTGAGTACCGAACAGAAAGTCAACGAACCTAAGTTCTGTTGTACTTCTTCAGCTAATTAAACATGTGACCCTGGGAAAGTTAGTTTGACTTTCTAAGCCTCAGTTTCTTCCTCTATAAAAATAAAAAGGTTGGAATAGTCCATCCTAATATCTTTCCTAGCACTAATGTTTTGTGATTCCATGATAGCAAGGCAAAAAAAAATCCACAGCTTTATGTGTTTAACTCATTTCAGAGTCACATCAACTGAAGTTGGGAAATTTAGTAAGTCTTTACATATCACTGAAGTTTGATCATAATTTATTTTTGGTTTGTCTTTTGTGGAGATGGAGAAGAGTCAGCTGGCCACAGTCCTTCATATTAAGGTTATCTTTATGATGAAGAATGTGGGGGTGACATTGGGAAGGCAGGAAATGTGCAAGCTACTGAAAGGCATGAGTCAATCAAAAAGAGATTAGTCCTAGAATTTTAGATGTCATCCATAGAGGAATGGAAACAAGTCTGTAAGATTAAAAGACATTCTTCAAGTGGTCGAAGAACATGTACAAATAGTTTTCAAAAGAAGAAAGGAAAACTATCCACAAGCATCTAGAAAATTGTTCAAAGGTACTAATAATCAGAGGAATGTAGATTAAAACAACCTTTAAATCTCAGCCTATACATATTGAATTAAGAACTATAGTAAAAGATGGAGAAATACAATGTTGGAAGCCATCCATGCTGATTCACTGTATAATTTGGTATTATAGAATAAAAAGGTAATAATTTGTTCATAAACTTTGACCACCAATTGATCAGCAAAGCAGGAAAAGTACTTGTCTTATCTCAAGATTGATTTTAAAAGTATTAATTAATTTTTCAATATATTTTTCAAATATGTTTGTTTTGCCACAGCAATTCCACCAATTTCTGCAACATAGAAGTTTCCCAAAACAGTTAAGCAAAACTATCAAATAGTGTGATTATGACAGTGCACATGAACTTCTATTTATGTAGTTTAGTGACTGATGGCTGATGAAGAATTTATGCTTTGGCTTTGATATTATGGTACTAGTATTACATTTTTTCCTGAGTTTTATTGTCATTTACTATCATCTTTTGGTTCTATTTTATTCTACATCACTTTATATGTCTCTGCATGTCTCTCTGAATTCTTCATCTTCATCATTCCCTACATCAATAATGTTTTATCATGTCATAATTTGTAGTTATTCCCTAATCATTGAGCACAAATTATATTTTCATTGTTGCATCAAAATGTTATTATTTAATGCTATGTATATTTTTATACATATATGGGGCATTGTGTTCTATTAGTGGATATTCAGGAATATAACCTCAGGGATGGGAACTCTGAGTCAAAGTGCATGAGCAATTTTGTTATTGTTAATAGCAACAACAACAAAACAACAACAATAATAATAATGTATTCTCAGTGAGACTGATTAGATCAATTCACAGCTCCACCACTAGTGAATTAGCATGGATGTTGCCAACACTGTATTTTCCCATCTTTTAATGGTTGCTAATTTGATAGGTATAAATTGACAGCTTTAGGCTGTTGTAAGTTTCATTTCTCTAAATGCAAGTGATTTTGAGCAATTTTTTCAGATGAGTGCTGGAAGTTTTCATCTCTGGGAAACTGTTCATATGCTTTGACCATTTGGTGAATGACTTTTTAATCTTATAGATTTGAGTCAATTCTCTGTAGATTTTGAATGTCAGATTTTTTTAAATGAAGTTTAATGCTGAGACTGCCTCCTCCAATCTAATTTCCTTCTAAGTCTAGTTCTATTGATTTTAATTGTGCAAATGTTTTTTTTATTTTACGTACTTGATTGTTTTTTTTTCTTTTAAGCTTTATACTAATTGATTGCCTCATTACAAATTCTTTCACTATGAATTAACAAACTTTTATTAGGACATTATGTCTCAGTTATGAGGATAATTATGAGAATACAGACACACAAATGAAATACTTTCTGCTCCCAGGGAGTTTATATTCTGAAAAAGAAAGTTATATATATATATAACTACTAAGACACAACTAAACATATACAAAATAAATATAAGGTGATTTGGGAAAATTTGTTAGCTGAGAACAAGGAAAGGCCTTAGCACTTTCCCCTACAATACTTATCCAGTCAAGATTTATGCTACAAGGTTTTAATTCACCTGTGCTTTGTTTTGACTATGTCTATTTCTTACTCCATCTCTACTGCCACTACATATCCTATAGCTTTCCATTTCTACAGTCTTGGTTAAATATTGACCCTTTTAACACATTCAGACTAGGAAGTTACAGCTTAACGTTGCCTCCCCAAACAATGATGGGCTCCCCCATTTCCTTTTCTTTGGCAGAGACTAAATACCTTATCTCCATAGCATTTGGAAAATCAGATCCACAATTGGATGTGTCCCAGGATCCAGTTTTGAAAAAGAAACTCTCAAGAAACTTTCTTGAGAGCAAAATGGATATCTTTTCTGATCCTATGGCCACCCCCAAAGCTGACTTTTATATATGAACCACAAGCAAGGGGCACTTCAGAGAAGGAAGAGCCTGGAAATTCTCCCAAAAGTCAACGATAGTTCCAAAGCTGTAAAACAACCAAAAAATTCTATTTAGAACACAATAGCCAAAACCATACAAACAGTGACAAAGCTTAAGAGTAAACTGGCTTAAAGGTAGGTGAAGGAGGACTCAAATATCCTTACTGCAGATTGAAGAGATTAAACTGAAGAGACTGAGAATGAAAGAAACTCTTGCCGACATACTGCTCTAGGGTTTGCAAAGTGTTTCCTAGCCATAACCCCCAAAGGCAATTAATAAGAGGAAGATTATTATCTACCTTTTAAAGGTGAGGAAACTGAGGTTCTGGAAAATTAAGTGACTTCTCCATGATCACACTACTTATATGTGTTTGAATCAGAATTTGAACTCAGATCTCCTGACTACCCTGTGGTGGAGATCTCACTACAGTTCCCATTCCTTCTCTTATGGGGAGAAAATCTAGTCTTCTTACTCTAAAGTCTAGTTACCCATGGCTCTAGTGAGCCCTATTTCTCCCAGGGTCCTATTCAGTCCTCCATATTCATAGGACTAAACCAAGGTTGAAGGCCCTAAATGAGGAGAAAGCACTAGGAATAATTCATCCCTTTACCAGCTCTTTCTAGTTCTTAAACTTCATACCTTTGAAAGACAAGTTCTGGATTGCTACTTCTTACCATGTTCACTTCCCTCCTGATCCAAGGTTCTTGATGTGGCCAGGGACTTCTCCTCTTGCTTCAAGAGGCTTTGTCCAGAAATTCTTCTACTGAGTCCAGAAACATTCCCACCAATTCAACACTAATATTCCATTACTGCTGCCTAACATTCTGGAAACACCAAGCTTTTCCCAGGAACTCCTCCTTTCTCTATATACTGCAATTTATGGTGGCATCTGGTTCCCTGGAGAGGTCATATAAAATATACACATTTCCTTCTGGAGAACCAAGCCTTCTGTCTAATGTATTGTCAGTATCCCATCGTTTTTCAGATTTGGTACTTCATCTATCTGTCCTTACCTGCTCTCATTTTAAAGGTCAAGTTGAAGTTACTACCCAAACATACGAAATGGCTATAAATCAATTGATTATTTTCCTAAAAGTGATACTTAAAAAGACAAGTTCCAGGTAAATTCCCATCTTACAAAAAAACTAACCTTTTAACATCCATTAAGTTGATAGAAGGGGGGAATCATGAAGGACTTACTGAAAACTTCCAGAATATTCTCTCTTTTAACTCTCTCCTCCCTCTTTGTTTTTTTCTCCTTTTCTCTTTCATTGTATGTGTGTATATTCATACATATGTTGTCTGTATTTCCTCATGTTTATGTTTAACATATAAAATATAATTTATATACATGGAAAAATTATGGATAGTGTGGTTTACCTGTTAATAAGATGATCTTAGAACCAGGAAGATCTGAGTTCAAGTTCTTCCCCTGACAGATGTTATGCTAACAAATCACTTGATCCTTCAGTGCTCAAAGTAACTGTCTAAAACCGTAAATTGAAGAGAAGGTACTGAGTATGCTACAGGCAGGGGATAGCCCCTGAGAACATGTGGGCCCTATTATACTTATTATCATTATCATCAGGATTTATGAACAAAACTGTAACATCTCATAACTGCATAGTACAGCAATAGAACCAATAGGAGCTTATAATAGAAATACCAAGTCTCAGGTTCAAAAATGATATCAGAGACCACCTAGCCCAACCTGTACCTGACAGAAAATTCTGTCTATGACAGCTTCAACATCAATCAGCCTCCACTTGAATACTATTAACCATGTGGTATACTAAATGCATTCTAATTTCATATTGCCTTTTTTGACTGCCACATTACACAGATAACTCATGTTATGTTTGTAGTCCACTAAAACCTCCAAATATTTTTTACATGGAAGGTATGTCAACTACTAGGAAGTTGAAATCTATTTTTTACAAGTTAAACATAGGACCTTTAACTTATTGCCATTAAATTGAAACATCCCAAGTTTATCCCAGAATTCTAGGCTGTTGAGATTTTTTAGATATTGATTCTGCATTATAGTATATTAGCTATCTATGACAGATTCACAGAAGCTGAAAACAATATAATATCATCTATGCTTTCATCTAAGCACTAATGAAACAAAATTGTACCAAAGGCAGAGCTCTATGACAGTCCACTTGAAACATCCATGTTGATATTGATCAGCACCACTGTGTTTTTGAGTCACACAGTCAGTTCCAAATCCATGTAACTTCACCATCATCCAAGCCAACCACTCTGTTTTATGAAAGAGATTTTATTTTTTTAAAAAAATAGCTTATGTTCATATAGTCCTTTAATGATTAAAAAGCATTTTGTCTAATTTGATCCTGTAAGACAGGACCTATATTGATTATTATCTCTCTTTTAAATATAGGCAAATTGCAGATTAGGGATGATAAGTGATTTTTATAAGTTCACACAGTTTGTGAGCATCCAAGGCATGATTGCAACTGACATCTTTCTGTCTCCAAGTTCTACACACATTCTACCGGACTTCTGGGACCTTGTATTGTAATAACTTGGTCAGATACCTTGATGAAAACCTTCCACCAGTCTAGTAACCCTAGTTTAAAAAAAAAAGAGATTAATTTAACAGGAATCCAATATTAGTTCCTGTCCTTAAGAAGTTCACAGTAAGAGAAATTCAAGTAGAATCAGAATGTTCCCAGAAAACTATTGGGAATGTATCAAATGATCTGTAAGGGACCCAGTCTTTTCCTTTCTTTTCTTCTTTTTTTTTTTTTTCAAACTTAGATAGCTAAGAGGGTATAGAAATAACTTGATGAATCCTAAAAACTCAACCTAGTAGTCTGACATCATGTAAATCTGCTCTGTGGCTATCATCCATATACAAATTTCAGGGGACTAGTTGTTTGATCAAAACCCTCTGACTTTTCTTCAACCTGAACTAAAGTTTTATTTCCTATGCCTAGTGATGAAATGTCAATAGGGGTGTGGGGACAGGCAGTCAGCAAAGTGTTTTCTCTTTAAATGCTAAGGTGGGGGTGTCTTTAAAATGCCCACTGTTTTAACTAATTCCCTATTGTCAAGCCTCAACTTTCAGAAGAGCACTAATGAATTGGAAGACCCACAGAGTGACATGAAGACTCAAAATTAATTGGCACTGAAGGATCCGAGGCTTTTTCAAATACTGTGATATATTGATTAACAAATCCTTTCAGAAAAGAACCTCTTTAAGTGAAATTTCCCTGAGTGAAGAAGGGACTGGTTGGTTGCGGTGGCTGAAGAAGAAGATGAAATAGTGATGCTGCCTCAAGTAAATTTTTCCTCAGGGCAAGCTGTGGCTCATACAAGTGTCTGGATCTATCTGGAAAACTCACATAGTGCTGTCTCTAGAGAATGGGAGAAATCATACTTGTCACAAGGTGAGGAAGGCAGAAGTATCTTCCAAGAGGGCTAAAAGGAAGAAAAAGCCAATGCCTTTTCTTTTGAGTAGGAACAGAGGGACAATGCCAGCTCAGTGTCTCTGTGCTATTTAACATATTTATTAATAACTTGTATAAAGGTATAGATGGTATGTTTATTACATTTTTAGATGACAAAAAGCTCAAAGAAATAGATAACACACTGGTTGACAGAAAGCAGATTTCAAAAGTGCTTGTCAGAATAGAAAATGGGGCTGAATGAAATAAAATAAAATTTATTAAGAATGAATGTAACATCTTGCATTAAGATTCAACAAACCTACTTCAAAGACACAAGATAGTAGAGGTATGGCCAAAAATCAGTTCATCTGAAAAAGACCTAGAGATCTTGGTAAATGGCAAACCCAACATTAGTCAATAGCATGATAGGATGGTCATGAAAGCTGAGACTCTCTCAGACTGCCTGAAGAGAATCACAGTATACAAACCAGAGAGATGAGAGTCTGCTGTATTTCATTCAGGTTATATTACAGCTGGAAGATTGTATTCTGTTCTAGGTATGATATTTTAGGAAGCATCTTTATAAAATGGAGCACACTGAGTAGGATAATCAGTACAATGAAGGATCTTAATTTCATTACCAATGAGGATTGATAGAAGGAACTATGGATGTTTCGCTTATCAATAAAAGATGTTTTTGGAGGGAACCATCTTTGATTATGTCAATTATTATCATTTTTCAAGAGGAATTAGACTTCTTTTGTTTGACCCTAGAGAAAGCGAACTTAGGAGCAACAGGTTGAAGTTGAAAAATACGCTTAGTATAAATATAAAGATGTGCCCCTGTGAGATGCTTTGCTCTGTGAAGGGCAGATGAATAATGGAGCTAGTTGGAACAATCACTGTCACAGACAGTGATAATCTCTACCTTATATTGAACTTCATGAAGTTTCTGGAAGAAAACAAAAAAAAGAATGGCAAGATCTGCAATTCCTGAGTTGTGAGTTGTCTTGCATTCCTTACATATGTACTTCACTAACAATGTATTTTAAGTTTGTGTTGATTTTTTCCCCTTGGACTCCATATCATTGAGGGAGAGAGCACCTCAAGTCTTTGAGGGGTTGTTTTTTTTTAAGCTAAGCCATTCAAGTGAATACCTTTTTTCAAGAGTGATTTGAGTCTATAAGCTCATTATTAATGGGAAACAACAGTGGAGGTTCATGAGATACAATGTTAGCAGTAAAAATCTACTGATTTATTCCTTGGACCTGAAGTAGAAGCAAATTGAGTTAGTGGGCTCAGTGGAATGACATTACGGACATTTCCAAATCATGATGCCTGCACTCTGGCCACTATCCTCATCCACTCCTCCTCTCCCACTGGTAGCTTTGATTCTGCCCTGGGACATCTTGGTTTTGATAGGTCAGCTTTTTCTTTTTCTTGCCCAGAACCAGGTCTCCACCTCTCTTTCTTGTCATCTACAGGAAATGCTGATGCAGTTTGCATCCCTTCCCTTCCCCAACTCCCTAAACAGCTTCCATATTTTGTCTTCTTGTTCTCCTTTTTAAGTTCCTCGAGGGCAGGGACTCCCTCGCATCCTTATATTGGTATCACTAATACTTAGCACAGTTTTTTTGGTAAACCACTCCAGTATCTTTGGGTTCATGAAGAGCACAGTACATACTTTATCTCTATATCTGTCCATCTAGCTATTATCTATTTTTCTACCTATCAACATATCTATTTGTGTAAGGAAATGTATATATAAACATAAATATATGCAAGTGTATAGTGTGTACACATGCATGTAGTTATGTTTATATATTTTGTGTGTATGCGAATGCATGTATATTTATATATGTGTATGTGCGTGTATTGTTCCAAGGAATGGGGGTGATGAGTGAGGAGATATTGTTGGAAATCACAGCTCATGTTTTCATTGGTATAGAAAACTCTCTGATGTGAAAACTCTCTCCAACAATACAGTTTAGAAAGCCATCAGTAAGCTCTAGCCTTAAAGAAGTGCTTGGGACACTGAGAGATTAAGTGACTTGCCCAGGGTCAGTGAACCATAACTAGCATGAACCATATTTACTATGTATCAGAGGCAGGAATGAAAGTTAGTTTTTCTTGACTTCATTTTTGATCCTCTATCCACTATAATGTATTGCCTCTAATTGATTCCCCAATACAGCCATTCAAATGTGGAATTAACCTCCTTAAGAGAGAGTAGGTCCTAACTCACAGTAAGTCCTCAGGCAAAGACTGGATGATCACTTGTTGGGCACATCCTAGAAGAGATCATTGTACAGGTTTTGATGAGGATGGGATCTAGACACCAAAAAGGAAAACCTTGGACTTTCGGCCAAATCTCTGGAATTCCCCTGAGGCTATGATCCCATCAAGTGGCTTTTCATTGTGGCTATGCCCAATCTCTGTTACTCTTAGCCTAGCCTGGCCCTCCATTGTTTTACCTCCCTATGGCCTCAGGCCATTTCCCACCCTTAATCCTCAAATCTATTCAGCTCTCTGGGCCTCAGGTTCCTCAACTACAAAATGAGGGGGTTGGATTGGACAGTCTCTGAGTTCTCTTCCAGTTTGAAATCTATGATCCTTTCATTGCACCCTATAATTCTATGACTTCTTCTCTGGGTCAATACATTATTTTTACACCCCTCCACTCTACCAAAAAAAGAAAGAAGGAATGAAAGAAAGAAAGAAAGAAGAGAAAAGAAAAGAAAAGAAAAGAACAGAAGAGGCCTTTTATCTTTGATCTATTTTTCTATACCCATACCTATACCAAATCATTTGATTACATATCAAATCATTCTAAGCTTCATAGGTGTTTTTATATCTTGCCTTCAGTGAACAGTACTTAAAATTCAGTCTCACCAAATGCTCAACAATCTAGATAAACTCAAAATCTCTGCTACTGTTTGTAATGACCAAATGGAAAACTTCATTGTCATCCCTGAAAGTCCCATATCGTCTTATTTTAAAATGCTGTGTTTCCTTATGCTATACCTAATCTACCCAGTGCTATATTCTTGTATCTCTGACTTTAAAAGGATAGAATCACCACACACCTACAAAAGCATTACTTAGTTTTCAGCAGAAAGAAGTGTGTCTACCTACCTATCTTTATATGTGTCTCCTGTGAGTTTCAGTAATGTATCATGTAATATATGTATATAATTACATCTGTGTATGTATATACATACACATATATACCTATATGCATATATATTACATATATATGCATGTGTATACACACAAAATGAAAGCAGATGTTTGTGACTATAATATATGTGAGATGAAACTTTTGGAGAGTTTGTATGTGTATGTGTGTGTGTGTGTGTGTGTTCCTCCTATTGATTCCAATCTCAGCATCCTTAAAAGAATTTTGATTTCAGACATACCTAAGAAATATGCTTTGTGTGGACCCTTATAAAAGGAGTTCGAACTGATAGTTTTAGACAGCATGACACTAAGTCAGTAGTTGTGACAATCCTGTTGAAGGCAATAATTTCTTCATTGTAGACATGGGGTCATGGGTGGTTTTACTATCCTCTTTTCTATATAGTTGCTTCTTCAGGATTTTATTTAATGGTCTTTCATTCATACATTTCAACTTATAGTGGGCAGTACCCAGGTCTCCATTCCAAGTCTCAGTTTTTTTTTTCCTTTTTGCATTCTCTATTATGTACATTTCCCTGTTTAATATTCCCTCTTTGAAAAACAGAATTGGCCAGTTCTACAGTGGATGCTACAATTGATGAATACTAAGATGGCTTGTTCCAGAATCATGAGAAACCATCATGCTATGCATGTCTATGTATATAGGATAGCTGTAGGAAACATATGGTCTATATATCAACTTACCAGAAAGAGGTTCATGTTCATGCAGCTAGTTAGAAGGAACTTGGATATGATCCATGTGTCCTGACTCTAGAGTTAGTGTACTTTTTCCTTTATGGTCCATACCTTCCTTAGGCTAACGTATGTAATTATGAAGGATGGATACCCATGAAGAAGCAGTTGTCATTCAATCAACAGAATATAGGTATCATCAGTCAATAGGTATTTCTTTCCCAGTTCAATATATGATATTGAGTTTTATAGATTTAGGAGACTTTCCTCAGATTCTTACTAGAAATATGAACATGAGTAAGTTTCTATGTTTTTACAACACTACTCTTTCCTGGTTCTCATAGCTATCTAACTGCTCTTTCTTGGTCTCCTATGTCAGTTCATCATCTATGTCATGCCACTTTAGTGGAGATATGCCCTAAATCTGGGTCCTCTGCTCTTCTTCCTCTATGATCTCTCATTTGGTAAACTCATCAGTTACTATGTGTCTATCAATTATCAGCTCTATACAAATGACTCATAAATCTATATATCTACTCTCATTCTCCCCTGACCTTCAGTCCTTCAGTACCATACCATCAACTGCTATTGAACATTTTCAAACTAGATATCGGAAAAAGATATGTGTATGTATGTATGTATGTATGTATGCGTGTGTGTATATCACAAAAAAACAAAAACTCTCTACATGTATAAAACAGAATTGTATACCTGACTACTCACTTGAAAAATAAAGAAAACATTCCTCCTCTTCCAAACTTCCCAAAGTTTTTAAAAGACACCATCTTTCTTCCAATCTTCCAGGTTCTTAAATTAATATTATTCTTGACTCTTTATTCTCCCTCACCTTGCATACCAAATCACTTGTGAAATCTTGCTGTTTCTGCAACCATAATCTTGCCCATCTGATCCCTTCTCTGATTTCACATAACCATCAGTTTAGTTCAAGATGTTCATAACCTCTTGTCTGGATTATTACAATAACCTTTTAATTAGTGTCCCTGTTTCAAGTCTTTCTCATTTTGAATACATCATTTAAGCTAAACTCCTCAAAAAGGTTATCCGCAATAGGTGTCTTGACTATCTTTTCTCTCACTCTTTTCTTAACTTCTTACAATCTGACTTCCAACTTTATCATTCCACTGAAGCTGCTCTTTCTAAAGTTACTGATGATCTAGTTGCCAAATTCAATGGCCTTTTCTCAATCCTCATTCTCCTTGACCTTTTTGTATCCTTTGACACTGTTGATAACTCTCTCCTCTTTTGTACTCTCTTATTGCTAGGTTTTCAGGACACACTCTCTCCTGATTTCCTCCAAACTATCTGACCACTCCTTCACTGTCTCCTTTGTGGGATCCTCATCCAGATCACACTCTCTAACTATAATTATCCCCAATTGTTCTGTCCTGGGTCCTTTTCTCTTCTTCCTCTACACTACTTCACTTGGTAATCTCATCAGCTTCAATGGATTTAATTACCATCTTGCTGCTGATGATTTTCAAATCTACGTTTCTTGTCCCGGTCTCTCTCCTGACCTCCAATTTTTCATCCACAACTATCTTTCAGAAATCTTAAATTAGATGTCCAATAAGGATGTTAAACTCAATATGTCCAAAACAGAACTCATTATCTTTCCCCCTAAATACTGCCCCTTCTACTTTCCATATTACTATTGAGGGCAATATCACCCTTGCACTCCCTCAGGCTTCCAACCTGGAAGTCATTCTAGATTCCTCACTATTTCTCATCCCCCATATCCAAGCTGATGAAAACACCCATTGATTTTACCTAGCAATACCTCTTGAATAAACTCCAGGCATTCCCTAATTCTTCTAATATCTACTATAAACTTTTCTAATTAGCTTTTAAACCATGACTAAATCTTTTTTGTTTTTCCAGTCTTAGTGGACATTACTCTCATTCCTACTTTTCCAGCCAAACCAGCATCATCTCTGTTCCTCATACACAACACTCAATCTCCTTCTCTATGTCTTTGCATTGCCTGGAACTCTTCCTTGGAATGCACTACCTTTACCTTCCACTCACAAAACTTCTCTCTTTCTTCAAGGTCAAGCTTTGTCAGCACCATCTTCTGCATGAAACTTTTCCTGGTCTCAACTTCTAGTGCCCTCCATCCCAAACTGCTTAAATTTAAATACTTTGTGTTAATTTGTTATCATTTTATTTATAACTAATCTACATATAATTAAATCAGCCAACTAGTATATATTAAGCACTTACTAGGTGCCAGGAAGTGTGTTAAGTCCTGGGCATATAATATGTACTTGTCATTTCCATTAGAATGGATGCTCTTAGAAACTAAAGATTATTTCTTCCTTTATATTTGTTTTCATGCACCTCACACAGTGCCTGGAATATATTAGACATGATTTCTCAGTAGTAAATATCACTTAAGTACTCACTTAATTTCTCAGAGTTTCAGATTCTTCCTTTGTAAAATAAGAATAAAAATATTCAAATTAACTAACTTACTAGGAATATTAGGAAAACAATTTTATAACCTTTGAGTGCTGTATACATGTGAGTTAACATCACTGCTACTACTACTACTACTACTTCTTCTTCTTCTTCTTTTTCTCCTCCTCCTCCTCCTTCTCCTCCTTCTACTCTTCCTTCTCCTTCTCTTCCTTCTTCCTTCCTTACTTCCTGCCTTCCTTTTTCCTTCCTCTGCCTCTCTTCCTAATCCTGACACTGATCTCAATTGTATTTTGCAAACTGTTTTTCCCCCTTGGTCCCTCAATTAATAAACATTGCTCCTAATTTTCCCTTCCTAGAGACAAGCAAAAGAGCCAAATTCCTTTTGAATATACATTCACACACTCAGAGATGGTTGTCCCATATCCTACCGCTCCCTTCCCAAGCCTTTTATTCTCTAAGCTAAACATTCACTGTTTAATCAATCTTCCTTGAGAATGAAATAAGATCCTTCAAAAAGCTATTGTCTGTATAGATTCAATCATAATCATTATTCACTCCCTCAGTTGTCCATTAATTCCACTCAGTTCCTTTGAGTTTTTGCACATTCAAAATGTGATGAAGGTGAAGGATGTTCTAGATAACACTTTGTCATGACAAAAAAATGGAGAATTGTTTCGGAAATCTTGAGGAAAACACAAGTAGTTATGCAAAAAAAAAAATCAAACCAAAACTATTCTGATTAGAGAGGAAAATGAGGGCATTTACAGTACATTTGCATGTCACTGTTGTGAGAATGGGGGCAATCTCCTCATGTATCCTGCTCACTTCATAATAACTCCAAACACTGTGGCACTTTACCTTTTTTATCCATGGCCTCCTTTTAAAGGACAAAAAAACCTCATTTTATGCATTCTTATTAACAGAATTCATGATAAAGTTATTTCATTTTCGGGTCTTTTTAAAATAGACTGAAAATCTTCTTACAGGAAAAAAAAAAGGGATTTCCCCAAAGTCATTGACTCTGAACAGAAATTTAGATCAGATATTCATAATCACTGCCTCAGTTTTTCTAGCTATTGAAGTGAGGATCAATGTTTATGAACATCTGGTATTTTTCTGCTACTGAGGTTTGTTTTCAACACAACTCCAGGTATTTCCCCCAACAGTCAACAGGTCTTGCTCCCCCTTTATAATAAAATCCTCACTCTTTCACATGGTAGCCAGAAGACACATTCATGCAGTGCCAGCCTGTGTTACGGATTGATTAGATCTTTGTATCATTAGGGTTATAAGGTACCTTCGATATCATCTAATCCAACCCCCTCATTTCAGTGAGGCAACATGTATGCTTGTTAGCTGTGTGATGCTGGAAGAGTGACTTTATCTTTCTGAACTCAGTTTACTCATGCATAAAATGGGCATGAGAGCCATAGTACCAATCTAACAGGGATTTCATGAAAATCAAAGGAGAAAATTATATTAAATACTTTGCAAAACCTATATTGAAGAAACAAGACCCTAAAAGTAAAATGATCTATCCAAGGTCACAAAGTTAATTAGTTACAATTGAGATTATTTCTGACACATCAGCTTTCTAAAGTTGACTTAATGAGACTAGCTAATTATTATCCCCAATTTTTGCTGTCTGTATCTTGTTTTTACATAGTTGTTGGTACGTTGCCTCTCCCCTGTTAGACTGTTAGGTCCTTGAGAACAGGGACATTGTTCTGTTGTTTGTTTGTTTTCACTTCTTTGTACCCCCAGTATTTAGCAGAGTGACTGGCATACAGTAGGAGCTTAATAAATACTAATTAACTATCAATCAATCAACAGACATTTATAAAGTGTCTTCTGTTGATTGATTGATTGAAGTCACTTAAATGTTTTAATTATTAATTTAATTTTTAATTATTAGTTAAACAATTAAATTATTAATTAATTTATCATTAATAATTATTAATTATAACTAATTATTAAAATAAATTAATTGTAAATTTAATTACTAAATTATACAAAGCCCCTGATTCTTCATTAAATACTCCTTCCACTATGCCACTCAGAAACATTGGTTTTTCCTAAAGCAAAAGAGTCTGCTATGGGAAATAATTATATCATTTAACCTCCCCAAACTGGTACCAATCAATCAGGAGAGAATGACATCCATTGAGTCATTCATTCAAGTACTAATTCACTAAATACCAATTATGTTCATAAAACTATGACAGAAAGTGACAGGTACAGAAAGAAGTACAAGATGCAAGACAGGATTACACAGGAGAAGCATTTGCACGATCATCATCCCTACTACACAAAGTTGTTCTGAGTATCAGGAGGATCAAATGATAAAATGTATTTAAAGTGCTTTGCAGCTTAAAGAGTTATATGTTTTTCAAATAAGGGGGAGTAAGAATGCACAGCGACCTCCCTAGTGAATGGTACAAAAGTATGCTACGGTGGAGAAAAAGGAAATAACTCTGGTGGGCTACAGAGATTAAAAAAAAAAAGACTTCATGGAAGAGATGGGACTGAGGTATGGATTAATGAAAAGTGTGCAGAAAGGGCAAAGTTATAGTGGCAGGACCAAGTATGGCATGTTTAAGAGAAAACAAGGAGAAAGGTTCAGTTAGAATAGACAATTCACACTGAAGTTACTGTTGTAGAAGGCTGAAAAAGCAAGCTAGATCCAGATCATGGATACCTTTTGTTAGCTGATGATATTGTAATTCTTCCTTCTTCATCAATTAAAAGACAAGTACTTATTAAGAACAAAACCCTGTGCCAAGCACAGAAAGCATGCTGCCTCTGGTTCCCCTTTGTGTACAGGAAAATATGAGCAATATGTCATCTTAGGTAAATAGAGTAACTCAAAAGGAAGCTCTAGAAGACATATAACCTCAATTTTATTTCCTATTTTGCGTCCATTTGACCAAAAGATCCTAGATCGAGAGTCTGAAGGGACCATCTAGTCCAACTATTCCACTCTACATAAGGGTATTGGATTTCAGATTTACCCATGGTAAGACAGGTAGTGGCAGAGTGGAGATTCAACCTTAGGTCCAATGGCTCCAAGTTCATCATATTTTTTCCACTCTACCATTGCTTCCTCCCACTTGGCAAGGTCCTTAACTTCCTTGGTTCTTAGCTGTCTTATTTATAAAAATGAGAGACTTGGACTAGATGTTTTTTCATTAAGGTCCTTTTTGGATGAGCCTGAGGATTGGAGAGAAAATGGAAGAGAGATCTCTAGCCCATGGAAATAAGATTTTACTAATCATTGGCTACAGTGGAACATTCAAAATATTTTTTAAAGAAATCACTCCATTAGCTTCATGATCATTCTGTCAGTTAGCAAGCTTCCAACTGTTTGGAAACATTCAGATATTTGGTGAATATTTCAGTAACCCTAAAGGGTTTGTTGTGTGGGAGTCTGTGTATAGCCACTGATTCATCTCTTAGGAATGAAAATACAACTGATATGGGTTATTATTATCATTGGATCACAAATCTAAGGTGGAATGGTTCTCAGGAACCCTCTGATCCAACTTCCTCATTTTACAAATGCCTTAGGGACATTAAATGACTTGCCCAAATAAACGAAAGTAATAAACATTAGAGGTTGGATTTAAAGCCAGGATATCTTATTTCAGTCAGTAGTATTTCTACTTGCTATACTTTTTGAATGGTTTATTTCATTTGTTTACTTTTTAACAGATAAGAAAACTGAAGCCCAGTATGGCTAAAGGATTTACCCAGATCCACACAGCTGGTAAGTATCAAAGCTAGAATTTGAACCTAGGTCCTCTCATGGGAGAACCAGCACTATTTTTAATATATTTTATCTTGAATGGTTTATTTAATTTGATTGTATTGAATGTTGCTATTTCTTTGGTCAGAAAACAATTGCATAACTTTATTAGTTACTAAGTAAAACAAAGGCAGATGACGTGATAATTTTCTGAAGGGTAATTGTTTTTTCTTATCACAACATTAGGCTGCCATTTAGCTAGTTGGTGGCAGAGCCAAGCCTAGAACACTGGTCTCCTGATCCCCCAGTCCATTGCCCCACTGATTGGTCTTTTTTCTTTAGTGGTCAAAGTCTTCAGAACTCTTAACAGGCATTTTTCACTGTTGTCATTTCACTGAGCTTCTCATGTACAGATTTAGGCTGGGGATTCCCATTTCATGAATCATGTTCTTTTGTCTCCTCATCCCAGGAAAGTCTCTCCTTATGCTTGCACCCTACCCCATCTCTGTAGTTTCCAAAATGAGATATCAGTAGGTGAATGTAGTCCTTTGAAAGGAAACCCTTCTTTATTGGACAGAGATCTTACCACCTTCCTGCTCTGTGACATGAGAGCTCTCTATCTGCATCCCCAAATAGCATTAGCCTTTTCTGATTCAATATCACATCTCTACTTGATTGCAATATCATGCTGTAGACCATCCACCCTCCTCCTATAAAACTCTTTGACACTGCCATTTTCCTGTTTTCCTATTGACTAACAGAAACCAAATATTCAAGTATGTTGTCCCTTTTTTTTATCCAAATAAAATCTCATTTTGTCATTTCCAACTCCTACTTAAAATTACATTGGATGGGAACATAATAAGGGTCTCTTAATCTTTTGCTGCATATTTCTTTGCATCCGTCTAAGCTGCGTAGAGCTCAGAGGAAATACTTTTGTGGTAAGGGATATTTTTCTGAGAGACAGAGAGAGAACCAGAAAAAAAATCTGGTGCCATGTTTTATAAATTGACCTGACTTTTTAAAAAATACATGCAGCAAATCCAGCCCAATTACAGAAATAGGAAGCTCATACCAGCTACTCGCTCCAGCTTGTTTTACTTCATGTAAGCAGTCTGATAAGCATCAGCAGGACAACTGTTATATATTTTATAGGGGAGGAAGAACCTGCTTTGGATGACTGTGGGCATCTTGTTACATCCCATTCCTAAATCTGTCAAACATCTAATGACAGCTGGAGCAGAGAACAATATTTCACTTGTTCAAGAACAACAAGGTCCACAAGTTTTTTTTAATGCTATTTTTTCCAAGCTTTTGAATGGTAAGGGGGCAAGCTACAGGATATACCACATGTTCTTGTAAACCATAATAAAATATCAGGCATGTTCATCTTTCCCAGGACCAGTCAGCTGGATTCTATATTTCAGTTCCCATGTAACACAAATACTTCTGCTATAGAAGTTTAGCAAAAGTCAAACCTGTTTGAAATTATCTCCACTCCCATAATCCAGGTGCTCCTTGGGGAAGCTGAGCCATTATGATGAAAGATGTGAGTGATCTGGAAGTCCATTTCTTATCCCCTGATGTCATTAAAAATGTCAGGGCATAGACTTCTAAACTAATATTTTAGCCAGAATTTCTTTTTCTTTCTTTCTTTCTTTCTTTCTTTCTTTCTTTCTTTCTTTCTTT
>NW_020954604.1:2022059-2048966 GCF_900497805.2 Vombatus ursinus | reverse complement strand
TCTTTCTTTCTTTCTTTCTTTCTTTCTTTCTTTCTTTCTTTCTTTCTCTCTCTCTCTCTTTCTTTCTCTCTCTCTCTTTCTTTCTTTCTTTCTTTCTTTCTTTCTCTTCTCTCTCTGATTCTATCTCTCTCCATCGCTCCATACCCCCTCCATCTCACTCTCCCTTTACCCCTCCTTCCTTTTTTCTTTCTTTCCATCCTTTCTTCCTCCTTTTAAATTCAACTCAATAAGCATTTATTATCAATTTGTAGAAAAGCAGAATGGGACAATGAAGTCATAGGTCTAAATCCCAAACAAAAACCCTCAAATTTTGTGTATATATATACACACACACACAAGATGTTGGGGGGGGTGTGAAGATGAAATGATACAGTGCCTGATATTGAGGAATTTGCAATGTAATAAGACTACAATAAAAGGCAGAAGGTGATCATTGTGAAAAAGAGATCCAAACAAAATGTTATGAGAAGTTTGAGAGGGAAGAAATTACTTCCAACTGGGTGGAATCAAAGAGAACTTCAATGAGACAATGGCAACTGAGTTGGATCTTAAAGGAAAAAAGGAATGAAGGGGTGGAGAAAAAGCCCATTATTCTTTTTTTGAGTTTCAACAAATATCCATGTGGTGCAATTTTTTTGCTTCTTTAAACATTTGACATAGACTCCATGTTCTCTTATCAACTTCTACACAGATGCCAAATTGATAATCATAAAACATAGATCAGTCCATGTCACTACCCTTCTCTAAGAGACAATGGCTCTCTATCCCTTCTAGGATAATATACAAATTTGTTAACATAGTATTAAAGCATTTTACAATCTGCCTCTCTATTTACTTAACTTTCTACCCTTATTTCATATTTCACAGTGGCCATGGCAGAATGGAAATTGTTTGGAGTAAAGGAGCCCTGGGTTTGAATTCTGTATCAAACTTTTACTAGCTGGGTAACCCTGGAAAAGTCAATTAACCTCTTTGATTCTCAGTTTTCTCACTTATAAATTAAAGATAATAATGACATTATGAAGGGGTCATTATGAAGATCAAATGAGATAATATCTTTATATAGCTTTGCAGACCTTAAAGCACTAAAGAAATATTAGTATCATCACCATCACCATCTTTCTCTTCATCATCATCAATTGTTATTATACTCAATATAGTCTCTTTATTCAGTTGGAATGGCCCACTGACTGTTCCCTATACCCACTATTCCACATCTCTTCTATTTGTGTATATTCTCCATCTCTGGAATGCACTATCTACTCACATCCATCTGGTAGAATCACAAACTTCCTTAAATACATCAGCTACAACCTCCTACATGTAGCCTTTCTTGATTGTTTCAATTCTTGGCACACTATCTCAAAATCACTTTGTATTACTTTATTTCTATAGTACTTTGTATTATTTCCTTAAAACCTTTCATTTATTTATTTACATATGTAATTGATCCATAGTCAATCCTTTTAGTGGAATGTAAGCTCTTTCAGGGCAGGAATTATTTTTCTTTCTTTTTTTTTCTTTTTCTTTTTTTTTTCTTTTCTTTCTTTTTTTCCCCCCTATGTTTCTAATACACAACTCTGTGCTTTACACATTGTGGGCAATCAATAAATACTTGTTGAATTTACTTAAATGGAAATAAAGACTGAATTTTTCCATATGAACACTTGGTAAAGCATTAGGTTGAAAGGATTGCCATTTGGAATGTTTCTCAGGATGAAAAAGTAAAGCACCCATTGATCTACATTCAGGTGGATCTTCTTGACAAAGGTTAGGCTAAAGAGTTGCCACTGGCCACAAGCTAAATAAAGAATACATGGGGGGGGGGGGAGGCAGCAATGGGCAGCTAGGTGGTGCAGTGGATAGAGCACTGGCCCTGGAGTCAGGAAGACCTGAGTTCAAATCCAACCTCAGACACATAATACTTCCCAGTTGTGTGACTCTGGGCAAGTCACTTAACCCCAATTGCCTCACTTAAAAAAAAAAAAACAAAAAAGAATACAGGGTATCCCCTGTTGTTCCTGGAAACTACTCATCCTGAGAATAGATAATGTAATGTCCAGAATACTTGACAGGTAATTAAAGAACCTGAGATCACACTTTTTTCTGAGACTTAATACCTGCATAACATTGTGTAGATTATTGCCCCTTTCTGGGACTCAGTTTTTCTGTAAATTGAGGAGATTGAACTAGCTGATTTCTAAAGAACTTTTCAGCTATATGGCTGATCATCTTACTTTATATGAAACATATTCTCTATCCCACCCTCCCTTTCTATAAAACAGCACAGCACATCCTAGACACAGAAAAGTCTGGAAATCTTTATTTTTATGAAATCCACATTTTAAAGTTCATAGCATTAAAGACCCTTCTGTGATGAACTTTTGGGAAAATATGGACAAGATTTACATAATATGGGCAAATATGAATGGGGAATGGTCTATAATTCAAGGGTGGGGAACCTGCAGCCTCAAGGCCATATGTGGCCTTGTAGGTCTTTGGGTGTGGTCTTTTGACTGAGTTCAAGTTTTACAGAACAAATCCTTTTATTAAGGAGATTTGTTCTGTGAAATTTGGACTCAGTCAAAGGGCTAAACTTGAGGACTTAGAGGGCCACATGTGGCCTTGAGGCTGCAGTTTCCCCACCCATGGTCTATATTGTTGGAGCTAACATCCAAATGGATTAGATCTCATATCCATTTGAGTATATGGGTGTTAAAAGCAAACACTTTCAGAAAAAGTTGAGACTCTCTTCCTCTTCCCCTCTTCCTGTGTGTTTACTTAAATCCAGAGAAGGAATTCCCCAAAAGTTCAAGTAAGGTAGCCCTGCCATGATATAAGATCAGCTCCCCAATAGTCCATTGAACCTTCCTTCCTTCCTTCCTTCCTTCCTTCCTTCCTTCCTTCCTTCCTTCCTTCCTTCCTTCCTTCCTTCCTTCCTTCCTTCCTTCTCTCTCTCTCTCTCTTTCTCTCTCCCTCTCTCTTCCTCTCTCTCTTTCTGTTTCTTCCTTTCCAGATCATACCCTTATTTTATAAATTAATGCTCAGGGATGAGTAACTTGCCCATATTACTGCCAAGTCTTAAATCTTCTTTAATCTTTGATTATCAGTGTATACTATTTCCACTTTACTACAGCTGTAGAAGGAAGATGTTCTTCAGGCTCTGGTTCTTCAGTGCACATTGTCCTACCTTGTCAAGGTGGAAAAAAAGAATCAGGCAGATATGAACCCAGTAGATTTTAGGCTTACAGATGAGCAGCCTCTGAAGGACTTGTATGAATTTATACTATTTATTGAGGACACAAACCCAATTATCTGATAACTCCTAGAGCAAGTTGTAGCTCTATGTCCTTCCTTGTTTTCATTCCCTCTTTCTTCCCTTGTTTGCCTGGGGACAATATTTCTAACCAAACAGAAGAAACCATTCAATTCATAGATGACCCAATGTGCAAATGAAGCTGCTTAGCTGAGATACTCATCTCAGAGAACCAGTTATCCCTAGAGGAACTGGGATCTATGAATATACAGTTGGTCCAGTGTTGGGTAGGCTGTTAAGTTCATTTTCCCTGTCTGTAAAATGAGGATGATGGTGTAGAAGATTTCTAAGATCCTTCAAATTCTTCAGTTTGAAAATTCAACGAATAGTTAACAAAATCCTTACCTTATCCTTTTTTGACCTCTCAGTTTTGTATCTTTTTTCTCTCTTCATTTATTTCTTTTTTTCTTCATGTGTCTCTTCAAATCTGTCTCTTTCTGTCTCTGTCTCTGTCACACACACACAGAACCACTTTTGAAGAGAAGTAGATAGTATAGAACATGAAGGTTGTTAAACCACAAACATAGGTTCAAGTACTGAGAAATTCAGACCAATGCAAACAATCTAAAATTGATTCAGTCAGAAAAGAGCAGCAAGTACTGAATAAGATTGTAAAAGGATAAATAAAATCTTGAAGGGACAGGAAGAATCAAAGGAAGGAAAATAGAAAAAGTAAGTATTGTTGAGGAAAAATGATAGATTCCATCCCAAAATCAGCAGAAAAAAAAAAGGAAAATGGAGCCTACGAACATGGAATTGAATAGAATAAGAATAATTATTAATAGAATACTTAAGTTCATAAAATGGGATGAAAAAACTGGCTAGTGCAAATTAAATAAAGTTCTCACTTCTAATTTTCCTCTCTCCCTAACAATACCACTAGGATACTTTCCACCTAGACAGTGAATTGCAAGTAGCTAGTTTTGGCTGGTACCTAGGTACAAAGTACTCTAGCCACATTCAACAATTTCATGCCATCACTTTCATATATCAAGGATCAAAATCACCCAACAGAATTTCACTGGAATTACTCCCTCCTTACCTTTGTGTGCTGACATTTCTAGAGAGTGAAAGGAAATCACATGCAGATAGCAATTATTAATCAGGTGACATCACCAGCCCATAATCTCCTGAGTGAATTAAGGTCAATGGAAAGAGATCTGAATATGAAGTGAGAGTACCTTGGTTTTCATTCTCTCTCCAATATTTATTAAAGACCTATGGGACCCTGGGCAAGTCCTTTAACTTCACTTGGCCTCAGTTTCCTCATTTATAAAATGGAAATAAAAATAGCACCTACCTTTCAGAGTTGTTGTGAGGATCTGTAAGTAAGGTGAATTTTAGTGTGTGTAAGGAGGATTTTGTTATTATTTTTAGAGAACAGTTCCCAGGATCCATAACCATAACAATCTCTACTTCCCAGGTATTAGATATGAGTTCTCATGATCATGGTTCAAAATGGTTTCTACTACACAGTCACAGTAGATATAGGGATAAAGTAATGTAAAATTGTAAGGTCTTCTTTGTCTGTTGCCCTATAAAGCAAATAGGCACTGGTCAATGACTGGGGACCCCCTTAGGGGTGAATGCCCAGGCTGGAGTGCTGTGGGGACCATGAATGGCCCTTCTCAAGGCTTGGGAGGGGGAATCTGTGTGTTTGCCTCAACTGGCCCCCATTGAGGCTTGAGGGGATTTAGGGGAGTGCACAAGTTGTGCCTGTCTCAATTGATCCCATTAAGACTGAGGGTAGTTGCCCCACTTTCATGCCAGCTCCTGTTGGGAATGCTATAGGAGTTGGTGCTCCCATTATCAGCAAACCCCCTTTGAGAAGACTAGAATAAAGTAAGCTTATTTAACCCCTCTGAAGCTGTCTTCCTGTCTGACTGGATCAAAAGTGAACCTGTTCAAGAACACTTGTTAGTGTTAGGAGCCCTCCTGTGTCCTCCTGTCCAACAAACAGTGTTACCTGTGTGTTTACCTGTAAAACAGGATCAAATGAGATAACATTTGTAAAGTGCTTTGTAAATTTAAAGTGATACACACATATACACATATACATTAGCTATTATTATTTTATTACACCTATGATCCTTTGAATTTTCATTTGTTTGAGGCAATGTGTTTCAGGAGAAACAGCACTATGAATTAAAGTTCTAAGATCTCGACTCCAAACCATATTATGCTACTTACTGTTTAAGTGTTGCCACAATACCCTCTAATCCTCATGTTCTGAATCTATAAATTGGGGGTGTTGATAAATGAGACAGCTAAATAGCACAGTAAATAGAGTGATAGACCTGGAATCAGGAAAACCTTAGGTCAAATGTAGCTTCAGTTGCTACTTCCTTGTGACTCTGTGAAAGTCACTTAAATCTCTCAGCCTTAGTTTTCTCATTGGTAAAAAGGTGGATAACAAAAGCAATTTAATTCCTGGGGTTGTTGTGAGGACTGAATGAGGTAATATAAGTAAAGTGCTTTACAAAACTTAAAGCACTATTTAAAAGCCAGTTTTATTATTATTATAGGCTTATTTAATGTCATTGTTGGAAAGTACATTACCTTGTACTTGAATAACAATCCCCTCTATGATGTATTTGTTAAACCCAATTGGGCACTTAGCTCAAGAAGGCTCATTGTTACTGACTGGATCTGTGACCCTTTGGGAGATTCATTTTCACCAGAACTTATTTCCAGAGTTTCTGATCGGGAAATGTTTCTCAGGCATCTGGTGAAAGGATTGCTTGGGACTCCAAAACAGATAAGAGGTTCCAGAATGCTGCTATTGATGGAGGTTAATGAACACAAGCACCATCCCACCTTGGTTTCAAGAATTTCAGTGAGGGGAAAGGTGTGAACTCCTGTTCAAACACCCTCTTCTTTTGATTGCTTCTAATTGCTAGGAAGGTCTCGTTATAATGAGATAAAATCTACTTCTTTTTAGCACCACTTTAACATCTTACTTCCTAGTTCAATCCTCTGGGACCACGAAGTCTTACATTGCTTACCTTGCAGGCTGTGGTGGACTTCAGATGAGATCATGCTTGTCAAAGCCCTATAAAGCTTCACAAAACTGTTAGCCACCATCAATAAATGCAAAATATGAAAATAAAATAAGGGAGATTTTTCTTTTTTAAGTGGCTTATAGAAAAGATTTTGATGCTTCACTCTGAAAAGTTAATGAAGTCATCTTGGAAAGTTTTCTTAATAAAGCCCACAGAAATCACATCTAGTGTACTGACCCTTGCACTGACCTTTCCTTCATTTACCATGACCATTCATTTTCCACCTAACCCTTTCCCCTACCTTCTACTACTCTTTAAACAAAAAGAATAATGTTACTGGGAAATGGAGACTTTGACCATACAGAAATGATATTTTCCTGAAAGCCAAATGGGAATAGAAAAGGCATGCAGAATATATTACTTTTCTTTAAAGTATGCTTTCTGACTTCCTTAGGCATTCTTTCTGCTTTGCATTAAGCTTACTTATAGTTATTATTCTCCAAATATATTGCACTGCTCAGTTGGCACATGTAACAAATTGTCTTGTGTTGTTAACCTTGTATTGTGGACTTTATTTGTATGTACGTATGACTTAGCTCTCCAACTTGACTTTCTTAAGGACAGTTTCTACCTGTCAGATATCTAGGTGGTACCATGGATGGAAAGCTGGTCCTAGAGTCGAGAAAACTTGAATTCAAATCCAACCTCAGATACTTACTAGCTGCATGACCTTGAGTAAGTCATTTAACTTCTGTTTGCCTCATATTCCTTAAATGTAAAATGAGGTTAATAACAGCATTTACCTCTCAGTGTGGTTGTGAGGATCAAAAGAAATATTATTTGTAAAAATGTTTAGCACAGGGCCTGACATGTAGTAGGTACTATATAAATGCTTATTCTTTCCCACCTCCACTCTGTCAATCTCCCTGTTTCTCAATCTCTCTCTTTATACACTTCTGTGCATATCCCACATTATTTTTGTGATAGTATGTAATAAGTGCCCAATAACTATTAAAAATACATTGATTTGTGATCCTCGTTGGATCTCATCATGTCTCTTCTTAGTCCCTTGTAAATACACAAACATACTTATTTTCAGACCTGATATCCTGAATACCATATTTTAGGAAGGCTGACAATAATAAAAATTTGTCACAATAAGAGGAAACAGAAGTCCACTATTAATGCCCTTTAGACCATATTATGTGAAGATAAGCTGAAAGAATTGGCATGTTCAAACTGAAGAAGAAAAGACTAAGGAGTTGGTCATCTAGTCTAACTCTTCATTGTCAGGTTAGAATACCATGGCTCAGAGAGTAGTTATTTGCCCCAGATCATATAGATAAGGAGGGAACGAGCTGGGGTTAGAACCCAGGTCCTCTGACTAAAAACCTTAGACTTTACCCATTGTATTAATTTCACATGGTTAGTGGCTTTAAAAGGCTGTTAAGTGGAAGAAATAGAATTAAGTGCCGGAATTTGCAGATACATATTTAGAAACAATGTAAAAAAGTACTTGATAAAATTATAACTTTCCAACAGTGGAACTGAGTGGCTTGGGAAATAAGTGTGTCCCTTTCAATGTAGGTCCTCCAGTGAAGGATAAATGATCACGTATTGGAAATGTTATAGGAAGAATTCTTGTTCAGATACAAGTCACACTTTCAAACCTTTGAGATCTGCTAATAACACACATATAGTATGTGGCCAGAAGCTAAACTATGAAATCTAACTTTCCATCTCCATCCATTCCTGGTTGTGTACTCCGAGAGAAGACAATGAATCCTGGTATGCATTTGTTTCTTCATTCCTGAAAGTTTAAAAAAAAAAATGGCCCCAAAGTGTGATAGTAATGTGGTACTTTTGAGATCTTTGGGAAAAAGTTAATTCTCTAAGCATTTTTTAAGCCTCTACTATACTAATATTGTTATCTACATTTGTGTATTTGTATCCCAGTACCAAAGACTCCAAATAAGCATTAGGATTACAGAGACAAACAAGGAACAAATGCTCTCTACCATCAAAGAGTTTACCTTCTCTGGGAAGAAAGGCTGGGTAAACAGATAAGTAAACACAAAACATTTGCAAAGTAATTTGGATGTAAGAGGGAAATTCTGACAACTTTCTAACAACTAGGGGTGAGGGAGGACAGAGAGGGTTCAGAAAAGTCTTCTGTCCTAGATAACACTTGAGCTGAACCTTCAATGGAGCTAGAAATTCCAAGAGATAGGATGAGAAGAGAGAACCTTAAATGCATAGGGAACAAATAGCCAGTGTGCATGGACCCAGACTATATGTTTGGGGAAACTGGTAGTTTGTGTATGGGAAAAAGCAAGTGGCTCAGTCTGACTAGAAGGCAGAGTTCAGGAGGGGTTAATGTAGATAGTCCAGGTCAGTTCATATTTATGTAGCACTATAAAGTTTACAAAGAAAGAACTTTGTGGGAATATTTATACAAAATTGTGTTAGATAATAGAACTTAAAGCTAGGAGAAAAAAAAAAACTTTAGAGACCATTTAATCCTCACTACGCATTTTACGCTTAGGAAAACTGAGGCTCAAAATGACAGCATGAATTTCCTAACTTCAGATGGGGATCAGAGTGGAGATCTGATTCCAGTCCTCTGACTCCAAGGAGCTTTTTTTCCACAGTACCATATTGCTTCTAATTAATCAATTGCTAAGGAAATTCTTAATAAAACTTGGCAGGGAAGAAAATTATAGAACTTATCATTCTGTCAAGTTTCACTTCCCACGTGATCCACAGAGGTTTGGTAGATAGATTTATCTTCAATCTTTTGTGCAATTTATATGTATTTAAGCTCAAGAAACCTTTACAAATCAACAAATATCTGTGCTGGGTACTGGCAGTACAGAGGTGTTTTTTGTTTTGTTTTGTTTTGTTTTTCTAAGAGAAAATGACCCTGAGGAGCTTACACTCTGATAGGGCAAATTTGTAAGTGTAACACAAGGTAGGATTTGAGAGGCAAAAGAGAGACCTAGACAAATCACCAAAACTATTTGAAGTTTTAGATAATCAAAGCCCAATTTAACTCAATTATAGTATTCTCTTGTAGAGACAATTCAGCATAGTACAATTGGCATCAGGAAAAACAACAACCAAAAAACAAACAAACAAAAAAAGAAACAAACAAATTTGGGTTTCAATCCAGTGTGATCCTGGGCAAATCTTTTAACTGGCCTGGACTTCAGGCCACTCCTTAAACCATAGATGATAATGATGTGTTTACACATGAATACAGTGTAATGTAGTCTTCTATACTTTTTATTCTTAGAGTGTTTATCATCTGGTAGATTTAATAGATTCTAATTTAATAGATTTATTAATCTATTATTAAATAGATTTAAATTTAAATATTAAATCGATTTAATGAGTAATTTACAATACAGATTTTTTTTCTGCTTTTCAGAATATAAAATTTAGCATGTTGTGTTCAGGGCAAGGTGGAAATATAACTATAACATAAAATTTAAATGGTCATAGAATAAAAACTGACCACTGTGCTAATGTAAAATTTAATTAATTGGCACTAAATTAGTTTCAAATTTATTATAATTTGGACTAGGTATAGGTGCCAGTTTATCTTTAAATTATCTATGGGGGGAGGAAAGGAGTCATTACTTCAGTAGAGTAAATAAGATTTTTAGAGGTGTAATATTTAGTCTTAAGAGAAGGAATTGGTTTTTAGAGCCTTAGAAGCCTGCATTTGCATTCAAAATAATTAACATGTCAATGTAAGCATTATTAGCTCTTCATTCTAAATTTCTCTTTTCTGACAAAGCATTTTGGCAACTTATATATTTGGGTTTTAAAACACTACTCTATAAATCTAACAAAAATGTATTAAAGTAACAAAATTGCATCAAAATTATGCAATTCATATTTCACGAATCTAAAGAGGCTTTTTTCCTATTATTGTTAATGTATGAGAAACTTCTTTTATTGGACTGATTTTCCCAATGCCTCATTTTTAATAAGGAGAATTGATTCAAAGACACATCCAAATACAATGACCCTGTATTTGTGTCATCTAGCTCAACCTTCTCATTTTTCAGATGAGGAAATATAGGGCAAGAGAGATAAAGTGACTTTCCCAAGGTCACACAAAGAGTAAAGAGAAAATCTTAAATGGAAAACCGATTCCAAAATAAAAATAATACAGAATTTGTTCAGGTTTGCTAATACAAACTCTCACTTATATAGCTTAAGAGGAACACACATTTCCCCTACAGAAACAATGACTCAATTATAAAAAATAATTCTAGAAACACAGTTTTGAAATTTAGTAAGCTATTCTACTTTTGACGTTGTCTAACTTCAACACAATTCTGGTTTTGGAACTTCTAAGCTAGTTTTTAGTATGCTGTAAAATACCCAGATAATACACTAGGTGGCACTGTTGCCACAATGAAAACACTCTATCTGGTCATTTTTACATATCGCACAGAAAGTGGAACAGATCTCTTCCAGTTTCATGTTAAGTTCACATCTTATTACAAGCTTTTCTCTCCCTTAATTTTGAAATTTGACTAAAAAGTGTCTATAATCATCAGAAACTAGATAGGTTGAAATTCATATTTAAATCTGTTGTTCACTAAGATGTATGAGCTTAAAAACTTCAGTAATAACTTTGTAAGGAAACAATTGCTGTGTTACAGTAGTATTTCTACAGAGAATTCTTAGCCATTATGAAAGAATATTGTAGATTACATAGTTCAACCTTCCCCTCTAGTCTTAGTTGATGTCCAATAATGACCCATATTTTTCACTTGTTTGTTTGGACATCCCCCTGGGAAGCATTACGTCGTATAATTTCAGAAGCAGGCCTCAAATCATAAATGATGTGGGAAGAAGTTGCTTCAACATAACTTTTTGCTGCCACGGAAACAAAGTAGACCAGGAGCATAAACTAGGATAGTAACAACAACCAGACCATGAGCCAATGCAGTTTCAGTGAGGAAGAGGGAGCCATACTCATCAAATGATCAAAGGACAAAAATCACTTATCACATGATTCCTAAATTGTAACTAAAAGGTTTGGAAAAGCAGGGTTTAAATAACTTTTTAGATATGCTAGCCCTCTTCTCTGAATTTGAGGAAGAGTCACTGGTATCTAAAAAGTTAAGTAAACCTGTAATCTATTTACCTCAAAGTAAACTGAACAATGAATCTCAAAATAGTAACAAAACCATTAAACTTTCAAAGAAATCAAAGTGTTAAATTATTTTTTATTGAGCCATGCATGGAACTTGTTCTTGTTAGCCCCATTCCAAATATCAGGTGACTCAGACCCAGGCATCAACCCAGTCTTCTTGTCATCAATCCTGCTACCTCTTTTCCTACCTACCCCTCCCCACCCTTTTCCCATCTCTTGCTCTGGTCAAAGTAATCAAATCAGCAACTATATTCTTTTTGCTCTTGCTTTGGGAAATGTCTCATGAATTGACTGTCTGAAGTATGAACTCACCATCACGGTGACTTCACAGAACAAAATACCCTTTCCAAGCCACTGATCTCTGTATATGTTGTCTCCCCTTATTAATAGAATGTATTAATAGAGTTCCTTGACGACAGGGACTTAACACCATGGTTGGCATATAGTAAGCATCTAATAAATTTTCACTCAAACCCCAACTTTGGCTATCATCTTAAGCTAATGAGCTCAGATGTCAAAATTTCCTCCAAAATAAAAGAAAAAGTAATACAACCAGTTTGGGGAGCTTTTACAGGGAGAGATTTTTTTCTCTCCCTAAAAACAGACATAGAATCAAACTTCATCTATAGATACTCTCCTGAGATGATCTCTAGGGAACCTCTAGATGTCATATGAGGGAGAAGCTTCTCTCTGAAGTTCCATACCCATGTAGACCTCAGTCTACTAAACTTCAGGAAATGTGAGATAGCATCATCTTTATTTTTTTTTTAAATTAGTCCTTAATGGTGGGTGAGGAAGGGAATTTTAAAACTGATGGTTTAATATATGTTGTTACCCTCTGCTGCTCCATTTTGTATATTTGTAACTGAATGGTTTATGTCCTGTACTTTGAGCCCTATGATTTAATGTGATTTAATGACAAAGGGCACAACTTTATATGAATTAAACAAATAAGTAAAACTAGACATTTTTATTCAATAATTTTAAATCGTTCTTCTGAAAAAATACATATGCCTCTAAATACTTTGTTTGTTGTTGTTTTGTCATCATCACAGTTACGAATGTAAAACTTTATAATGAATGTTTGATGATTTGTTCAACGTACAATGCAACAATAATTAATTAAATTCTCATCCATATATTAAGATAATAATTGTTTCAAGCACTGTATTAGGAGCGTGGAACATGAAGAAAAACAAATCAAAACAATCTTTGTCTTCAAGAAAATTCTGTTCTACTAGGAAAGACACAATATCTACGTGACAAGTAAATATAAGTAGACAACATTAATAACTAGAGATAGAGGGGGCTCAGCAGAGCTTTACCAAAAAATACGTACTTTATAGGAGCCTTGAAGAAGATAAAGATCCAGTACATTGTAGGGATCTAGACAAATGGGCCACTCCACTAGGCATTCTGTGTGAGTGTGAAATGGGAATGGAGAGGAGGAATCAAAGGACCACAGGTGGGAGTATAAAAAAAAGAATTCTTGTTCTCTATCACATCATTCTCCAAACAGAGATAGAATGGTCTCTGAGCCTTCCTCTCCCAGCTCTGTCCTGCCTCTCTTGAGGTACAGCAATTAGAAGTTGAAACACATGCACACACCCTGTTTTTGTAAAAGGTGTTCATCAACCAATCAGGAAACATTTCTTAAGTGATAAATGTGTTCTAGACATTGTTCTGGGTGTTAAGGATCCAAAGACAAAAATGAAACAACCCCTGCTGTTGAATAGCTTACAACCTAGTTATAGGAGAATATTAGAAAGAAGAAACTGGCAGCTAGAGAAAGGAGAGGGGAATTCACAGGATAAAGCTTCATATAGAAAGTGGAGCTTGAGCTGAGGTTTGATGGAAAGTAGGGATTCCAAAAGCTGAAGGTGATGAATGAGTGCATTCCAGCCATAGGAGCCAGTGAGAGCACAGTCATGGATATAGGAAATGGAGTACCATGTATAAGTACCATGTATTATGCCCTATATAAGGTCATTTTGCCTAGGCCTTAATGTGCATGAATTAATCACTGAATAAATTGAACATAATCTCATGGGAAAGATGCTATCATTAATGTAGACTTCCCTCCAGAAGGTGGAAATTTAGTCAAGACCTGAAGGAAGCCAAAAAAGCCAAGAGATGGAGGTGAGGAGGGAGAATATCGTAGGCATGGGGGACAGCCAATGAAAATGAACAGAATATGGAAGTGTCGTATTTGAAGAAGAGCACAGAGCCTAATGTTATTGCATTGTATGGTAAGTGGAAGGTAGTAAAATGAAAAAAAAAAGAAAGAATGTAAAATGGTCAGGTTATAAAGGATGTTTGATCCTGGAGGGAATGGGGAACCGTTGGAGTTTATTGATTAGGGAAGTGCCATAGTCAGACTTGGGATTGTGTCCAAGTTGTGAAGTATTTTAAATTCTAAACAAAAATTTATATTTGATCATAGATGCCATTGGGAGCCAGTTGGGCTTATTGAGTAGTCAGACTTGTGCTTTAGGAAAACTTCCTTGTCCATTGTGTGAAAGATGGAAGAAGGGTCATAATAAGGCCCTGAACTAAGGTGATGTCCATGTGAGTTGAGAAAAGTGAACTGATGTGAGACATGTTTGGAGATTAGAAATGACAAAATTACAAACTTGGTAGAACAGTGATTACCATTTTGTTCCCAATACTATTCCTGATGATGCTCAGTGTTTTGTCAGTCTTCTTAGGAACAGAGTCAGTTTGTGTTGATGTCAGGAGACTAGAGTTCTCGTCTGCTACTGAATAAGCTGTAGGACCTTGGTTAATTAAATTAATTGGGAACTGACTGACCATTAGTTTCTTCATTTGTATAAAGAGAAAGTTGGACTAAATAACCACTTCAACCCCTTCTAATGCCAGATATATGGGTTCTTTTTGAGTTCATAACCTTTTTGCACACAAATAAAGTTTTGGTTATTTTTCCATTATTATCATTTTACCATACTGAAGCACATGTGCTACTTTTCTGCTTCTATGAGATTGCCCTGACTCCTTTGCCTTCCCCCCAACCCTTCCCTTGCACTCCCCCCCCAACCTTGGGCTATCTCAGAACCCATCCTAGAGGGCAAAGTATCATGAAGACCTGCCACCACTTTGGGAAGGGGTACACTCTCTATTACCCTTCTAGTTATATAACTACTCACATACCTTGGATAACATGGGGGGTCAACAATTCCATTTCTTCTGATAAGATGGTGGGCCAGCAGAACTTACCATTTGCCTTCCTTCTTTGCCCTGAAGTTCCCTAGCTCTGGATAACAAACTAATGAAGTCTGATTTTATGGGTTTGAGTATGTTCCAGTGCAGAAACTCCCTCCACCAATGTAGATTAGAAACTCATTTGTAAGTTGCAGTCACATAGAGTTGTCACATGGACCACTGAGAAATTAAGCGACATCAATGGTAACACAAATACTATATGCTTTAAAAGCAAGACTTAAACCCAGGCCTTCCTTTCTCCAAATCTAGTTTACTCTCTGTAATTACACAGCAACTTTCTTTATTATATATTCTATCAGGTAGACTCAATCACCCTCAGTACCTCTATATTTAAAGAGAGGTTCTGCAGTAGAGTCATTGTTGAAGCCAAGAGGTTTGACCCTTAATCAAGGCTCACTATTTATTTCCAATTAGGTTCCTTTTTTTTTTTCAAATAAGGGCATTTATTTTGGATAATAACACACCAGCAGGACCTTTTGCCCCTGAAGGGAGACACAGCCAAAGGGAGACCCCAGCTTAAGGTGGTGGTGGCAGCCCCCTAAGGGAGGCAGTGCCCCAAGGGAGAGGGCCACTTAAGGGAGATACCTGCTAAAGGGAGGCACCTGTTAGGGGATGCCCCTTTAAGGGAACCTCCTTTTAGGCTCTTGAAGCACTGAACATTAAGAAAATACAATATAGAATTTGATATCTTTTTCCATTTCCACCACTTTCTAATTAGCAGTTTTTCTCCTTGAATAAGTTGTGGTTCAAGATCAAGGTAAGATTCATAGATTGCAGTAAAAAAGCTATTCTGATACAAACAAGGGATATCTTCTGCACAAATGGAAACACCACCATTACCACAACACCACCACTACAACAACAGCAGCAGCAAAACAATCATGAGACAGTATATTGGAAAGTAGAATAATTTAGCCCCAAATAGGTGGGACCATAGCTAGTTTTATATAATAGCCAAAGCTTGGTCATTGCAGACAACCATCTAGAGTATTTACGGTGTTCCAGAGGATAGCCTGCATTGGAGGGGTGGAGGAGGCATTGTTAGAATTGTCAGGGACAGGATGTAAAACTAATTGTTGACACTAGAAATGTGTTACTGCCCTGGCATTATGGGCATTTTTCCCAGTCACCTTTCCAGTGATGACCATCTCTGGCTATAATTCAGAAAGCTAATGTGATCTTAATCTATATTAAGAGAGGCAAAACCTCCAGGAATAAGGAGGTGATAATTTCACTGTTCTCTTCCATAGACCTATCATATCTGGAATAATGTATTTGGGTCTGGGCACCAAATTTATAAAAAGATTTTATAAAATGTAGCATCCAGAAAAGGGGAATCAGGATACTGGAAGCCACAAATCCATACTATATGGGAATCCATTGAAGAAACCAGGAATATTTAGCCTGAAGAAGACTCAGGGGTATGAGTGAGGTGAAGGATGGGGGGTAGAAGAGGGGGACTGAGAGGAGGTTGAGGAGAATGATAATAGTCTTCAAACAAATTTAGGCTTAATATCTGGGGTTGGGAAGTAAGGGTGAAACAATTTCCTAACAAGTAGAGCTTTCTGAAAGTGGAATAGGCAGATTTGAGAATTAATAGCTTCTTCCTAATTAAAGTTATTCAAACAATTGCTGGATAGCAATTTGGTGAGAGTGTTATAGTAGGGACTTTTGTTTAGGCATAGGTTGGACCAAATGGCTACTGTGGTCCCCTTCAACTCAGAAACTCTATGATTTTGATGTTAAAACATTTTACTGTACAAAAGACTCTGGTACAGACTGCACAAGTTTCTACGGATAACAACTACAATGGCTGATTGTCACAATCACAGTAACACAGAAAAGAAAATTCTTGAGATCTGTTTGGTACTTCAAATGGTTCAACATCAGAAACTTACATGACTTTGTCAATAGAAATAACATTAAAGAAGATGCATTACTATCTACTTTGCCACTGCACCTGAAGGACCATGAGACTTTTCCATTTGACTTCTGGCTGAAGCCTCCTATATGTGTTACCCTCCCTCGTTAGAATGTGAGCTCCTGGAGAGCAAGGAATGTCTCTTTTTTTTTTCCTTTTAAATATGTATGCCTAGCACTTTGCGGTATGCTTTGCACAAAGTAACTGCTTAATAAATGATCATTCATTTATTCATTCTTTTCACATCAAGGTGAGACCTCCTTTTGGAATGCTTCATTCACTTCAAGAATGAGCCATTGGGTCTCAGTGTTTAACTTCGACATTTGAGAAGGAAGCTATTGAAATACAGGCCTTATCAATGTGCTGAGAGTAAAGTAATATCACTGGAGAAAAAAATTAATCAAAGTGAATGAGCTAGGTTATATTATTTTGACTCCAACTCCCACAGCATGTGTCTAAGCCGCCTGCCTGCTTTCCCCTTTATCCATGCTCTGTTCAGCTCCATCTTTTATCAGCTTCATCGGTCAGGAAAGTAAGTGACTGTTTTATCAATATATTTCTTATATTAAGACCATCTGCCAGCTCAATTACTTGAATAGATTTTCACAGTGTGGGATTTCTCAGAGGAGTAATTCTATCGTAAAGCTGAAGAAATTATATAAATGTCCTTCTACAGGACTGGGAGCAGAGAAAAATTCAGGTAGGCAGTTGCTTACAAGGTGACTTTCCAATGTGCTATTTCTTTTTTTTTTTTTTTTTTTTTTTTACCTCCTCCATTCCTAATGTCCTCACTAGGGATGTCCCAGTTTAGTCACTTTAAAGTAGGCATGGCAGATATCATTTAGTGAGATAAAACAGTGAAATAAACCACAGCTAAGAGTTTCAATCCTGCCCATATAATTCATTTCATGATTTTAGATCATTTGAACCCTATTTTCCTCATCTATAGCAAAATTGGCACATATTCCCAGTTGCCCTGTTCATATCAAATTATCATTTTATCTTTTCACCCCTAGCATCAGAATCATAGACCTTCTGATTTGAAGGGGGCCACAGCAGTCATCTAGTCCTACTTATGCATGAACAAAAATCCCTACTACAGCACTCTTACCAAATTGTTATCCAGGAATTTCTTAAATAAGTCTAATTAGGAGGAATCAATGGATTCTCAAGGTAGCCTATTCCACTTTTGGATAGCTCTAGTATTACTCATTCCTCTAGTCCACACACTCAATGGTCTAGCCATACCAATCTTTCTGCTATTTCCCTCAAACAATGCTCTAATTCCCTTCTCTGTACCTCTACACTGTACCCCATGCCCCATTCCTGAAATACTCTCCTCACCTCTGTCTCTTGGAATCTCTCATTTCCTTCATGAATCAGTCCAAGTGCTATCTTCTGTGTAGGGGAGCCTTTTCTTCATTACCTTAGCTGCTATAGCCTTCCCTTTTAAGTTTACTCTGTGTGTGTGTGTGTGTTTGGTATATACCTATATATGTACACATTCTCTTTCTTTAGCATGTAAGCTATTTGAGGACAAATAAATACTGTTTTGTAGTCTCAATGCCTAGCATATAGTAGGTATTTAATACTTGCTTGTTTATCGAATTCTTGATTGCTTTGAATATACAAAACACAGAGACAGCTTTAGGTGTAGCATATTGAGTGCTAAACCAAATGTAAAGACAATCAGTATTTGTGATACTTAGTTGCTGCATAACCATGCACAAGTCACCTACTTTCAGTCTCAGTTTCCTCCTCTGTAAAATGGGGTGGTGGTAATAATGTCCCTAGAACATAATTCTCGGGATTATTGTGAAGATCATATGAGATAATTGGAAAGCATTTTAAGGTCCTCCTATGTGTGAGAAACATTTGAAGTACTGTGCAGGCTTTAAAGCCCGGTTATTGTTACTTAAATAATAGCTGAATAAATGAATGAATACTTAATGATTTAATTCAACAGAAAAAAAACAGTATACTATACAATAGAGGTACTCATATGTTTTGGTCTCAGACGCTTTAATGATGTTGAGATTTATTTAGGACCTCTCAAAGAGCTTTTGTTCATGTGATCTATAGCTATTGATACTTACTATATTAAAATTTTAAATGACAATTCTTAAAAATATATATTAATTCATTTATAAAATAGCAGTAATAAATCCATTAAATGTTAATATAAAGAATATATTTGATGAAAATAATTTTATTTTCCAAAACTAAAAATATTGAGAATGGCTTTGATTTATAGGTTTTGTAAATATATTTAATGTCTGCATAAATAAAAAGTCAGCTATATTCTCATATTTGCTTCTGCGTTCAATTGGTTGTGATATGTTGTTTTGGTTGAAGTAGATGAAAAAAAACTGAGACTGCTTATCTACAAGAAAGAATGATAGATTGGAGTCAGGCAAAACTTGAGTTTGAATTAAGTCTCTTATCTTTAACAGCTGTGTGACTAGGGGTAAGTCCCATAGACTCTCTGCCTCTTTCATCATCATCAATAAAATGAGGATAAGAATACCTAGATTTAGCCATCTCACAGTTTTCTAGGGAGGAGGTAAATGCAATAAGTTTTAAAGGCCATGGCTCAAGTTTTGGCTCATTGTACCTGAATTCTATGAAACTTACGTTTGAAATTCCGTGCATACATGCAGGTCTCTACACTCTCTCCCACCGTGAGGATGGCAAAGAATAACACTGTGCCATGAGCAATAAATAAATAAATAAATAAAAGTTTGAGGAATACGGTGGTAATGTATGTAATGTGCTTTGAAAACTTTGAAGTGTTATATAAATGTCAGTTATTATTAATATGTCTTGGCACCTTCCCAGCTCTTTTATTTCCAGTCACCTCCAAATGCTAGGAAAATATGAAGACATTTTCACAAGAGGCCTGTGAGATAGGAAGCCAGTGTTAGAAAAGAGGACTTATGAGGAAAGGCAAAACGAATCAGGGTTATTTAACCTGTCTGAAAAGAGACAATTTTCACGTATAGGAGGGATTAAATTATAGTTGTTCTTTGGGAAAGAACAAGAGGAGATGGGCTCAAATATCAGCAGGAGGGATTTAAGTTGGGCATAAAAAATTATTCATTGGATTTCAGACTTGTAAAATGGTAGGCAAGATTACTGATAGAGGCTCTGGAATTGCCTTTCTTAGACATTTTTTAACCAACTATTTGAACCAAATAGAACACCAATTCAGTTCCTATTTGCTTCAAGGAATGCTTTGATATTCCAGTCTTACACTTCAGGAAAATGTATATTTATATAAGTGCAATACTGTTAAGATTGGTTCATTACTGTTAGCTGTAAGCCTGCCCATCTGTTTGATGGTACCCTGTTTGATGTTAGAATGAAATGAGGCATCGGTAGGTCATTTAACAATTAACTAAAGAAGGTTTATTTATCCATAGTGTAGAAAGTAAATTCCATATGACTATTCCATTAGGATATGGAGACTTAAAAGGTCTTGAGGGCCCTAATTCTATTTAGGTAGGTCTTTTATACCCTTAGGCGATGAGGAAGCAACATCAATATTGTCAAAGGCTACCAGGAAGCTGCATCAAGAGAGGTACAGTATGAGCAATGAACCAATCCATTCCTGGGGACAGCACTATCATCATTGAGGGTGGAAATAATAAACTAGCCTTGCTGGTATAGGGCAGATGGGTAGGAGAAGACTATTGTAGATAGGAGTCCTATCACAAGTAAATATTGTCTCTAAAACCAAACCAAACCAAACCAAACCAAAAAACTTAAACCCTCCAAACAACAACAACAAAAACCTTTTGTTTTGAGAGTAGTTTAACAAAATAACAAAAATATTAATGGTTCAGAGTTGAACAAATTACTGTGACCTAAGCCAGGTTTTATTTTACATAATTTAGTTCAAATAAAATATTGAAGAAGGTATTACTGAATACTGAAGATCTTGGTTTAGTATAAGAGAATATTTACTAACAATTTACTAACTCAGGCATTTCAGTGGACAGAGCAGTGGTCTTGGAATCTGGAAGACTCATCTTTATGGGTTCAAATTCAACCTCAGACACTTCCTAGCTGTATCACTCCAGGTAAGTCATTTAACCCTGCTTGCCTCAGTTCCTCATCTGTAAAATAGGGAAGAAAATGACAACCCACTCTAGCATCTTTGCCAAGAAAACACTAAAATGGGATCATGGAGGGCTGGATATGACTGAAACAATTCAACAACAACAAATGAGTTAATCCAAAGGGATTTGAGTTCTCTTAGGAGGTGGCAGGTCCACTTTCACTGGTAGCTTTCAAACAAAGGTTAGATGACCCCTTAATATAGATGTTGTAGAGGAGATTCTGGGCCAGGTATTTCATTTCACAATAAAACAATACTTTTCAACTCTTTTTGTTCCCTAGAAACCTCCCAAATGTTAGAAAAATAGTAAGCCGTTTTGGGGAAAGTCTTATGAGATAGGGTTGGATTCAATGATTTTTCTTCTCTGACTCAGAGATTCTGACTCATTTTCTCTCCCTCTGTTCCTTGAGGGCAGGGATGGTTTCATTGTTATCTTTGTATCTTTAGTACCTAGAATAGCCTAGATTTATGTGTGTGTATGTGTATATATACATGCACGCACACACATATATGTATGTATTCCTAGTTACTATTCTAGCTCAGTTGTGTATTCAAGTGATATAAAACAGAGAAGACAAACTTCTTATGTCCAAACAACTAGAGAGAGTTCTGTGCATCTGACAATGTTACTCCTTAAAGAGACTTTAAAGGGACATGGTTGACGCATGAACACCTATCAGCACAGGACAAGCTGTCATTCAGTGATCAGCTCTGCTTCCGGCTTTATTTCACATCCCCAAGTTTTCTGACAGCTTTGCCTCATCCCCACGATACCGCTCAGCCTGACTTCTACTTTTATCTTCTAGTTCCAGCGCCTGAGCTGCCGTCCCTGTTCTTCCCACTGGGAGGGGTAACTCAATAATAGTTTCTACTTCTTTAGTACCTTATGGTTTATGGAGAAATTATGTTACAACAACTCTACAAAGTAGATTGTGCAATGATTATCCTAATTTTATTGTAGATGAGAAAGTTTAGGCTCAAAGAGGCCCAATTGGAGAGGTCACTACTTTGCCCCAGACACGCTCTCTGCTAGTACCTTTCTTCTCCATTTGTGCCATCTTTGCCATCTGTGTAAATGCATACAGGCATGTATATATAATGTGAATAAACATTTGTATAGAGGTAGAATCAAGTAGTGGATACAGTTCTGACCTTGGAGTCAGGAAGGACTGGGTTTGCACTCTACTTTTGATACTTATAAGTTATGTGACCCTCAGCATACAGGTTTGACCAGATAACCTCAAAAGTCGCTGTCATCTATTACAGCACACAGAGTGGTGAATCTATTATTCCTGTGATCTTATGACTTTTGTAGTTCTAAAACTAAGATCTATGATCTTCCAGAGTGCTAGAAAGGTAGCTGTAATGTCATTTTTCTGGTGTCCCTTTTCCATTGAGAAATACTGAATGTGACACCTCACATGGTACCCAGTGCATTCAGGAGACATGATGATAGGATATGAAACATTATTTTTTAGGCAATTGGGGTTAAGTGACTAGCACAGGGTCACACAGCTAGTAAATGTCAAGTATTTGGTCTGAGACTGGATTTGAACTCAGGCCCTCCTGACTTCAGGGCCGGTGTTCTATCCACTGCACCACCTAGCTGCCAATATGAAACATTTATTAAGCAACTACTATATGCCAGGCTCTGGGCTAAGATCTAGGGATACAAAAAAGAGAAAGATAACTCTTGCCCTCAAGGGGCTTAAAATCCAATGGGAGAAGATAACATGTGACAAGAAGCTAAAAAGGAGGTAGGGGTAGAGGGTACCTGACATGCATGCATGCACGCATGGTGATGATGATGATGGGGACAAAACCAACCAAATCAGCTGGTGGCAAATGAAGAGCTGGTTGGGATTTTGAGTCCCCTATAAAGGAAGCCTACAGGAAGTAGCTTTTGCTTTGTCCTTCACATGTCCGCCCACCCCCATCCTAGTCCTCTAATAAGAGAGACAGAAATAACTGAGGGTACTGAAGAGGAATAAGGAGAGTCATGATTAGTACGGGAAATCAGCAGTAAACGTGGCAAATATTGGCCAAATGACAAACTCAGTCCCTCCTCCATGCTCTTTCACCATCTCTACACCCTTGTCCACTCTTTTCTTTATATCCATCTAGATAAAAACCCCTTCTTTTACACTAGAAGAAATTAAGACCTAGGGACATTAAGAAACTTTCCTAAAGTTATACTGTTGAGATCTGAGCTGGGATTTAAACCCAGTTACTCTAACTTCAGGATTAGTGATCTTTCCCTTGTATTATGCTATCTCAACTAATGAATTATAGTAAACTCCCCTTCATTCTTAATCTCTTCTTTTCATGTGTGTTCCTTTGCCTAGTCCTCATAGAAACTTGACTTTCTTCTGGAAACAGCACATCTCTTGGAATATTCTGCAAGTACATTTGTTCCTTTTCTCACACCCCTCTCTGGCATACGAGGCCAGAAATCAACATACTACTTGCTCCTAAGTGCTATTTTCAGACCTTCTGTTTGTCATCCTCACTCAGCAGCCACCTCTCTTCCTTTCTAGTTCACTCATCCTTTCTATTTCATAGCTATAGTCACTGATTGACCTCTAGGTTTTATTTTCCTTCCTCTCTGAAAGGCTCTATATACCTGGCTCACAATATTCTTCTCAACACCAACACCTGTCCCCTTCAAATTCCCTGGACTTCTAATGCCTCAGCCTCCCCAACACCCATGCCTCTTTCTCTCTGTAATCTATCCCAACCTTGCTCAGGAGTGGGAATACCTCTCAACCTACCTTCAATTGAATTTGCTCCAGGTACAGAATTCCTAGTTGTGATTCTGAAGAAGGCTTATGTTGCTTGTTCAGGGACACACAACCAATTAATTTAGGATCAGGGATAAAAACTTTGTTCTTCCTGACTAAATTCACCACTCTGTGTGCTGTAATAATTTGCCTCTCTGCTTCTGGTCTCTTCCTTTGTTGCCCTTTATCCTTATACATCAACCACTACTTATTTTCCTCATTGCTGGTTTCTGACCCCAAGCTCCAACTCCCATACAACAACCAGCTACTTTTGACCACTAGTTGTGTGGTTATCAACCCCTGAATAGCTGTCAAGTTTTCCAACAGGAACATGCCTTGGTAAACCCATAAAGTTCAATTATTCATTTTTATTCAATTATTCAATGAATAGTTATTTAATAGCTGCTACATGAGAGAGAAAAATAGTGTGTCATCCTCAAATGAGAGTTAATCTCAGAGTCATAAAGACCAGGGTTCAATTCATGCCTCAGACACCTACAAGTTATGTGACTCTAGGCAAGTCATTTATCTCTCTAAGACTAAGTTGTAGTTATTATGTCATTTTTCAGTCATTTCCAACTCTTCATGATTCCATTTCGGGGTTTTCTTGGAAGAGATACTGGAGTGGCTTGCCATTTCCTTCTCCAGATCATTTTACAGATAAGGAAATTGAGGCAAACAGGATTAAGTGACTTGCCCATGGTTACACAGCTAGTAAGTATCTGAGGCTAGATTTGAGCTCAGGAAGATGATTCTTCCTAACTCCAGGCTTAGCACTCTATACACTGTGCCACCTAGCTGCCCTAAAGTTATAGAGAAGGTGCTTATCTACCTTGGTAGAGGAAGGTACTCACTAGGAATTCTCTACATAAGTGATATCACAGGTCCAGTTAGAATAGCAGTAACTAGTTGGTCTTAAAGCCATCCCCATATATTAATAGAAAATGACTAAATATTGTCTCTGGTAGTCTGACATACCTGGACAAAGAGAAGAATTAGGTGGATGTCCAGACAGCCCCATTGACTACATGTTGCTTGTTTCAATCTCTGTTTTCTTAAAGAATAGAAAAAAGCAAGAGTCTGGGATTTCTTTTAGTGTATTCTTTTTTTTTTTTTTTGGTGAGGCAATCAGGGTTAAGTGACTTGGCCAAGGTCACACAGCTAGTAAGTGTCAAGTATCTGAGGCCGTATTTAAACTCAGGTCCTCCTGACTCCAAGGCTGGAGCTTAATCCACTGTGCCACCTAGCTGCCCCTAAGTTTTGTTTTTTTTTTTTTTTGGTGAGGCAGTCAGGGTTAAGTGACTTGCCCAGGGTCACACAGCTAGTAAGTGATAAGCTAGTAAGTATTAAGTGTCTGAGGCTGGATTTGACTCCAAGGCCAGAGCTTTATTCACTGTGCCACCTAGCTGCCCCGTAGTGTATTCTTTCCTAGAAGTAGATGGTTAAATGAATGTCCATTAGAGATAAATATTCTTTTAATATAGAGAAGAAACTTTATTCAAAGATTCAATAAATAAATAGCATGAATCTTAAGTTTTACCAAAAAAAGATATTTTACAGAAATCCAAGTATATGATTTTACAGATACTAAAAATACTTATATCACTCCAAATTTCTTCTACCAGTGCCCCCTGTGGTAAAAGTCCTTTATATTTGGTTTGAAATTACCACTACTTTCTCTTTTCTAAAGAATACAGGGAACTGATTCAAACGTATGAGAATAAGAAGACTTCCTCAAATGAAAAATGGTCAAAGAATACAAATAAGCAAATTTTCAAAGGAAAAAAAATAAGCTACCTCCATCCATATAAGATAAACTAAATCACTAATAATTAAAGAAATGTACCAACTCTTAAACCAACCCTGAGATTCTACCTCATCATCAGGTTGGAAGGCAAATTTAACCAAAAAAAAAGGAAAATCATGTTTGAAATGAATGTTGGTAAGAGTATGGGAATGCACTGTTAGAAGAATTATGAATTGGTACAGCCCTTCTGGAAATACATTTTTAATTATACCCCTAACATTACTAAGTTTTACATACATTGTAACCCAGTGATATCACTACTAAACCTATTTGTTGAAAGAAAGCAAAGAAAGAGGAAAAGAACCCACATTATACAAAATATTTATAGAAGCAGTTTAATAGGGGCAAAGAATTGGAAACTAAGAAGGACCCCATAGATTGGGGAATGGCTAAAAAAAGTATAGTGTATGAATGTAATGGAGTAATATGTGGCTTAAAGAAAGAGATAGTTTCTGAAAAACCTGGGAAAATTTGTCTGAACTTATACAGAGTGAAGTGAGAAAAAATGAGAACAATTTGTAGAGTAACAACATTGCAAAATACAAACAACTTTGGAAGACTTAAGAAACTGATCAATGTAATAACCAACGATTATTGAAAAAGACTCAATGATGATACATGTTGTTGTTGTTTTTGTTCATACTTTGTTTCTAAGAGGACCAATGATATCATAGGGTGATGTCTTGACTTGTGCATGAATTGTATTTGAGGTAGAGTTGCACAAAGTCATCAGCCTTGCTCTCTAGTCCAGAGTCATTTAAGGCCAGTAAAACAAAAGTCAAGATGGCAGGTAACAGCCTGGGATGCAGTAGATGACCTTGGAGTCTTCAATGTCTGACCAAGCTCTAAGTGCTCCATAGCACCTGCTTCAGCTGACTTCATGGCACGGAAACAATTTGCTCTCATCTACCCATTCTACAGGGGAAGTCTTCACATCTTGGGGCAGACATCCCCCTAACTCACTGACAGGTTTGAAACTTGTTGGTTACCCTCAACCTGGTTTAGCCCATCTGTTGGAATGGTTTTACCAGGGTAGGGTCACTGTGCATGCTACAGCTTCTTGGAGCCACAGGTGAGAATTGGGTGACAGAGGGACACCAAAGGTGGATAAGCAGCCTTGGAAAGAGCTCTGCAAACCCTCAAAGCAGAAGTGCTAGTCCTCCCTGGACACCTCATACACCTACTCACATGCTAAAAGAGAAGAAGGGCCTTTAATATACAAAATGAGACATATATCCAGAACAAAGGATGTTGAACTAAGTGATTGTTTCAGGTTTTTTCCAATCCTAAATGCTATTATTCTATTTTACCATGGAAGAGATTGGCAACGTATCCTATTGGTCCCTGACAGGATATAGAGGAAAAAAACGCATGTGTACAGAAAGGGTGAGAAAAGGTTTTTGTAGAGGGGATGAATATGGCCAGGAAGAGCAAGAATAAAGCACTACCAATGTCTGTTTACGAGAGAGAGAGAGACAGAGAGAGAGAGAGGAGAAGAAGAAGAAGAAGAAGAAGAAGAAGAAGAAGAAGAAGAAGAAGAAGAAG
>NW_020954604.1:2018895-2022049 GCF_900497805.2 Vombatus ursinus | reverse complement strand
AGAAGAAGAAGAAGAAGAAGAAGAAGAAGAAGAAGAAGAAGAAGAAGGAGGAGGAGGAGAAGGAGGAGGAGGAGGAGGAGGAGGAGGAGGAGGAGGAGGAATAATAGAATATAAGATTATCAGTTCAGTGCATATGGTGCATTTATAACCATCAGATCCAACCCTCCCATTTTACAGATGAAGAAACCAAGGCCCAAAGAAGTTAAGCAATCTGTCTAATATTATATAGGTACTAAACAGCAGAGCTGGGATTTGAACCTAGAGTCACTGATTCCAAATGCAGTGTGATTTCCCCTATCCCTTAATGCTTCCTTAATTTCCCCTCCCTCAAATATTTGCCTAGGGCCAGTCCTGTCCTGGCAACTTCACTCTGTCACTGCCTCCAGCCGTGCTTCCTTCTTAGGTGTTTCCACATTCTGTATGAATGCATAAATGCATAGCAGTTATGTCACCAAAGATTTGTGAATTAATTGTGAATTAATTCACAATTGTGAATTTAGAGCAGAACTTTGGAGGCTTGTAGTTTGACACAGAAGAAGAGTACTCTAGGCAGGGTTTATAACAAGCAGGAGTTATTGAGTATGGGTCAGTCAGGTTTGCCTGCTGGGAGAAGTAGTACTTAGATGGGTTGTTATAAATGAAGGCAGTCAGGAGGAACTAGGTAATTAGGGACCAGCTGGAAGATCCTGTATCTAGACCCTTGAGCATATTTGTTTATAAGGGTATTATTACTCTGAGCAAGATTACAAAGTTAATTTTTGAACACCTTTTTTAAGGCCAATAATAACTCATTCGGGTACCTCTAGTCCCACTTATTCCAATGGGACCAGCAATACTGAGAACAATCATATGTACTTCCTAAATGAGCATACTTAAAAATAGTATTACCTAGAGAAGTAATAGAACAGGGATTTGTCAGCTTATATTTTTCTTTTGTAATCATATATATTTTATTCTATGCATTTTATTTATTTATTTATTTATTTTTAGTGAGGCAATCGGGGTTAAGTGACTTGCCCAAGGTCACACAGCTAGTATGGGTCAAGTGTTTGGTCCGAGGCGGGATTTGAACTCAGGTCCTCCTGACTTCAGGGCCGGTGCTCTATCCATTGCGCCAACTAGCTGCCCCTATCCTATGCATTTTGAAGATATTATTCTGAGAAGAGGTCCACAGACATCATGAGATTGCCAAAGGTGTCCGTGAAGCAAAAAAGAAAAAAAAAAAGAAGATAAGAACTCCTACCTTAGAAGCTTCATGCTAGGCATGTTTTTTTTTTTTTTTCCTAACAAAAGTTTCTAAAATCTGGTGGAAAGAAGAATTTTTTTTTAAACCCAACTGCTATAAAATTATCTCAGTCTCATGGAATTCACCATTATTTTCACCCCAAATCATTGCAAACATCTTGCTCTCAAACTATTTTCCTTTATAATTCAACCTTGCTCTTTCAAAGAGTGGATAGGCCTTTTCTTCACTAGAGCATAATTATTACTGTTTCAGTCTAGATTTTGACTTCGTTAAGGAGCCAAAAGATGATAGTTCAGAACTGATCCTTTTGGGGATACTTTATAACAGTCATACACATAGATCAGGGAAAATTAAATTGGTTAGGGGTGGGGGGAGGAGGAGGGAGGAAAAAAACACTTTGTCAGTAACATTACATCAATAAATAGCTATGTTATCTTGGTCAAGTTCCTTAACCTCTCTCAGTAACCTCTCAGGCCCCTTCCAGCTATAAACTTATAATCCTGTGATTTTGTGAATTTAAAGTGGTCTCCCAGTGAGGGGTGGTTGGAAGGAACACTGAACCAGAAATCTAGAAATCTGTATTATAGCCCTGCCTATGACACTAACCGTTCAGATGACTTGAGGCCAGTGACTTCACTTTTGTAGTCATCGATTTTCTCATCTGAAAAAAAAATGAGGGGACTAGAATAGATAAACTTTACTGTCTTTATCAACCAGTAGTATGCTGGAGCCAGATCAAACTGGCTCTGAAGAGTCAGCCAATTGTTGAATTTTCTAGTGTGAGCATTTACATCTTGGAAATAAGCAAATGCTGTAAATCAGGGCTTAATTTGTGTGTGTGTGTGTGTGTGTGTGTGTGTGTGTGTGTGTGTGTATTCAACACACAAATTTATAAAAGCTTTTCTCAACCCTTCTTGATTCTAGTGCATTCCCTCTGTTAATTATTTCTTATTTATTCTGTGTATTATTTGCTTTTATATATTTGTTTGCATTTTGTTTCTCCCATTAAATTGTGAGAGTCTGTTGAGACAGGGACTGTCTTTTGCCTTTTTTTTAAAATTTTTTTGGTATCTCAGAGCTTAGCACAGTGCTTGGCACATAGTGCTTAATAAATGTTTATTGATTGATTTTACAGATGGAAAAATTAAATCTGAGAGAAATGAAGCGATTTACCTAGGGTCATACAGCTACTAAGTACATGAAGATGGATTTGAACTCAGGTATTTTGACCTCAACCCACAATCCATTGTGCTGTCTAGGTGCAGTTGGTTGACTTAACCTCAGTTGAAACTGGGATTATTACAACCAATATCTTCTGATTCTGAGTTCAGTGTTCTTTCTGCTATATCCCATTGACTTCTGAAATATCTATGAGGCCCTACATCAAGTAGCAATAAGAAATTAAATTGTTTCAAAAGGCAAGTTGACAGAGGCTACTGAATAGCTATCTCATGCAGCCACTGACTTCTATTGAAACATACTCTGAATGATACCTCTCTGTGTAAGCCCATGTACTATGGCAATATGTGACTACAGACAGGAATACACACACACACACACACACACACATATAATATATATGCACGCATGTATATATATATATACACATTTACATATATGCACATATATTAATATAAAGTATAAATGATTGTTTATGTATATGTATTATACTTTTAATTTAATTATTACATCATTTAGCATGAATAACATTTTCTTCATCACTTTCTTAAGTCCAAATGATCAACAAAACAACAAATTATTTGGTACTTAAAGGATGCTAGGGAAGTCACTAGGCAAGAAGGGAAGAGGGAGAACATTCCAGGCATGGGAGAAAGCCATCTATCTATCTATTTATCTATCTATCTATCTATCTATCTATCTATCTATCTATCTATCTATCTATCTATC
>NW_020954604.1:2003081-2018885 GCF_900497805.2 Vombatus ursinus | reverse complement strand
ATCTATCTATCTATCTATCTATCTATCTATCTATCTATCTATCTATCCATCATCTGTCCATGTACACTCTCTCTCTCTTTCTTATCTATCCATGTACTATCTCTCTATCTACATCTTTATAGATATTATTATAATTATATTATTATTATTACCTGGGAAAATCCCTTCATTCTATAATCCTGTTTCTTCATCTATAAAATTAAGGGAATATATCAGATATAGGGATCCTCAATTTAGGGTCCACAAACTTTTTTAAAAAAATATTTATTTTGATAAATATTTTGATATAATTATTTTCTTTTGGACTCCTAAGGATTTCATTTTATTGATTTAAAATATTGTTCTTAGAAGGGCTTCACAGGCTTTACTGAACTGTCAAATGTGTCAAAGACAAAAAAAATGTAAGAAGCTCTGGACTAGATGGTCTTAAACTTCCTTTCCAGTTCTAAAATATAGTAGTATAAGAAGAAGAATTATACATATGAACTTAAGATTAGCATTACTTGGCTTAGTTTTCTTCTTTGGAGTTCATTTGATCTTCGGATCATGGAGTAAGAACTTTAGAGGTTATCTAGTCCAGTCTTCTTATGGTACAGATTGAGAAAATGGGTCCTAATTAAGTTAAATGATTCAATTAAGATCAACAAGCAGCTATATACATGGTGGGGTTGGAGGTGACCCAGTTCCATGTTGCATGGTCGCCTCATTTCTGAAAAGTAGTAAGCACTATGTCCTCAACAATGACGTTTTGCTTATTTGAAAATGTTGATAGAATAAAAAAAAATAGTAGGTCCTTTTTCAAAACAACAGGAGAAAGAGGATGGTATAATTAGAAGAAAATCAATGTGCTTTTTATTCTAAAAGTTAGTCCAAAAATTTACAATAAACTTTCAATTATTCAGTTTCTATTTTCTTCCACTTTCATTAATATGACAGGAACCTTAGTCTCTTCATGCACCTCAGGAAAATAAATTCTTCTTGTATTATAGGCTAGTCAAACAAAGTAGTTATTCAACCAAAAGTAATTGTTTCTTTTAAATTGTAGTGTTTTATAATGCTTTTCAAGAAGTTATAATGTTCCTCAGCAGATGGAAAGGAAGCAGTTGTGGACTGCATATCTCCCCCTTGCCCCTTCTATCTCTGTTTTGCATCTTCAAAGGAGTCTGTGATACCATGGCCTATAACACCTCACCCCCATTCTCATGTACTTGTATATGGACAAACAATTTGGTTAAGAACACTCATCTCATCCCAAGCAAACCCAGATTCTTCCTCATCAATAGGTAGGAGAACATATAGGAAAGGGAAGGAAGTGGGTAATTGTACAAGCAGATATAATCTAGTTAATTTTTTTTTATACACAAATGTTTTATTGATGCTTCTCCCTAACTTATGCCATTGTCACCACTTGCCCCAGCAGAAAGATTCTTCCACCTATACCACCTTCCCATCCTAGATAGGTAGGTGGTGGAGAAGATAGGATACCCTAGTATCCTAGAAGATAAGAAGAACTGAAAGAACTGAGTTCAAATTCAACCTCAGATACTTACTAGCTGTGTGATCCTGGACAAATCTCTTGATTTCTGTTTGTCTCAGTTTAATCAACTGTAAAATGAAGATAATAACAGCACCTAACTCTCAGGATTGTTGTGAGAATCAAATAAGATAATATTTGAAAAGTGCTTAGCACAGAACTTGGCATATATTCGGTGCTTAATAAATGTTTATTTCCATGTAGTAAGGAATAAAAGCTGAGCAAAACAAATTGACACACTGGCCATGCCTGAAAATAACTGTCTCTTCACACCTAATGACTACCACTACTCTGCAGAAAGATGGAAATGTCATGATCAGTCTTCTGAAGTCATGATTGCTTGTTACGTAGTAAGCAATAAGTTAATCTACGACATCTTTCAGGGTTGTTTTCCTTACATCACTGCATGTATAGATTTTTCTCCTGATTCTGTTTACTTTGTTCTGCATTAATTCAGACATCTTTCCAAATTTCTCAGAATTTAAATTCATCCCTAATAATGTCTTCAGGTGTCACAAGAAGCCCTGGTAAATAAAAAGGAATCTGTAGTGCTTTTAAGCAGTCTCCTAATTATATTATTTGGAGCTTATTCTTTCTCTCCCCTCCCTCCAGTCATAAAATTATGGAGAAAAGCCCCTCCATTCAGATGAATTCACTTTGCAGGGAGATGATTCTGGGGGAATTTTACTTTTAGTGATTTGGCTAAAGGACCATGCTTTGAATGAACTCATCGTTTAGTCAAATAGCTAAGGAATAATTTTTGGTGATTATAATAATACTTCTTACAACACTCAGCACTAGATTAATATTTCTTGATTCCTTCCTCTCTTCAGATAGAACATAAAACAATGCCTTTTTGAATATCATCAGGTCCACAAAAATAATAAACAAGGGCACAAATCCCCCAAATATTCTAAAATATATTTTTCTTTTACCCTTTGACTGCATATTTATCTACTTAATCATGCATTGACTTAAAATAATATTAAGCTTATTGTCTCACAGGCAAAACTACTCAACTCTCCCTGTGTCAGGTCTTTATAGTATGACTTCACTAAATAGCTTGAAATGTGATAAATACCCCAAATATCAATTATATCTCTTCAAATGGAAATACAAAAATATGTCAACTTACATAATTTATTTTTACAAAAATAGGACCTTTGAGATAGATTAATTTACCTTCCTCATTTTCCAAAGTAAAAATGTAAATTTCCAAAACACAGACAGAGAGAAGAGCAGAGGAACCAATGTTCCATATTCTGCTTTGTAAATGAAAACTTTACTCATCTCTGTTTGACTAGAATCTAAGTCAAAGAGCTTACTTTATACAGCCAGGGTTCTTAACCTCAGATCAGTGAATTTGAAAAAAAAAAGTTTAATAATAGTATTTCAGTATAATTAGTTTCTGTACTAATCTTATATATTTTATATATCAACAGATATCATTTTGCAGCATCCATAGACTTCCACCGATTACCAAAGGAATCCATGACAGAAAAAAAAGCTTGACCCTTGTGTTGTGCAATCATAGAGATAAATTGTACAAACATTACGAGACTACATAATAATAATAATAATAATACATAGAGTTTATGCAGTAATAATAACACCAACAGCATTTTAAGGTTTGCAAAACACTTCATAAAAATTGTCTCCATCTGATCTCATTTGATCCTTATAACAACTTTGTGAAATAGGTGCTATTTTTATCCCCATTTTGTGGATGAGGAAATTTAGACAAAGAAGAGTTAAATGACTTGCCTGGTATCACAAAACTACTGTCTGATTGGAATTCATTTCTTCTTGACATCAAGTCCAACACTGTGCCATCTAGCTATTGGTTACATTTAGTCTACTATACTATGTTTTGAGGATACAATAACGAAAAGCAACAGAGCCCCTGTCTTAAAGGTCACAAAGCCTCGAAGGAGAATAGGGCTTATAACAAAAAACTATAATAAAAGTTAGACTGTGATAAGTGCAAAGAAGATTCTGAATAGAGAAAAGAGTTGAATCTGGATGCTGAACTGAGGGCTCCTGAATTCCAGTCTGCATGTCAGTTTAGCAGACAAAATTGCCCAAGGGGTAACATATTGCTCTTTGATTTATGCTTTGTGCTCTTTGCACAATTCCTGGATGCTTCATTCCTGCCACTGCAAAGTTGGCTTCTGGATAAGTCCAATGTGTTAACTATAACGTCCTAAAGGTACTAGCCTAACTGATTTCATACCTTCCCCTACAGAAATATCAAACATGCTGTCTCCTCAGGAGTTTTTCAAACTGATAGATGCTATCTTTCGCCATTTATATTTATTTAAAATATTTAGAAAAAGGAGTTCTGAAGCCCCTCTCTGAGCTTTTGTAGGCTGCTATGGCATGTTTTGTCAGCTTGCACCCATTACCACGAGTTTTGTCAGCATTATCTAAGATAAGTCAATTCAAAATCTGTCTCTCAAGTAGAGAAAAACTACATGTTTAATTGCTCCTTTCTTTTCTCCTCTAGGACTCAAACACATGATAATGTCAGAAAATGCCAAAAGAGTCTAGGAATTCCTAAAGCTGGCTCCACCACAATGATTAGTAAAAAGTAAAACTCTGGGAAGAAGGACAGAGTCTTGAAGAAAATGGTGAAGGTTAAAAAAATTATAAATACTCTGGAGAATTACTGCAGGAGAACATTAATGAAATGCAATTTCCAAATAACATGCAAAGAATTTCTACAATACCTAAACTGAAAAGACATGTGATATTTTTTTCCTAACTTAATTCCTCCTTCAAATTTATTTTCTTTCCTAAACTTACCATCTCTGATACCCATATATCATGAAGGAATTATTATTTGAATTATTTCAAAGAGGCTATTTTCTTTTCTGGTACTCTAAATCGATCCGATTACCTGTTCTCAAATTCATCCAGCCTTCTCCTACTTCTGTACTTTTGCTTATTCCATCTTTTGTCCATTCCTTTGCCTGGAATGTTATCTTCTTCTATCTCCACCCATCCTTTAATTCCCACACAGCTGCCACCTCCTTTCTGAAGCCTCCTCTGTTCTCCCTAGCTGAAATCTCTCCTACCTCAGAATATTCATAACCTTTTATGTAGGTCTCTCTGCTTTGAACTCACCACTACATATTATGGTTACTTTTGTCCCTGTCTTATGTCTTGCATTAGAATGTAAGCTTCCAACTCAAAAATTGTGTAGATACCTCTCTTTTGCATTGATTTCATTCTATTTCACGTTGTAGTTCTATTTTATCCCTGTCTTATCCCCCTTATTAGATTGCAAGCTCTTTGAAGCAGGAATTATGTGCTATCCTTTTTCAGCTCAAGGATGGTACCTTGTGATAATAATAATAATAATTTATATAATGATTTAAAGTTTACAATGTATTTTAAATATAGTATTTCACTAGATTCTCACAATGACCTTATAAGGTAAATTCTAGTATTTTTTTTCTTATTTAATAGGTAAGGAAATGGAGCCTGAGAGAAGGTAAGTAAGTTACATAGCATCACATAGCTAGTGCGTGTTACAGGCAAGATCCAAACTTAAGTTTTCTTGACTCCAAGGTGAACACATTAGAAAATTAATAAGTATTTGTTTAATTTAAAAGCATGAATATTAAACATTAAAATGTAAATTTTATAAAAGTTGTTCATCTTATATAGATTATGGTTATAATGGCATTTCCTGCTATCAGAAGAGTTGTGTTCAAATCCAGGCTTTGCCACTAATAAGCTTTGAGACCATGGGCAGGTCTCTTCACCTTCCTGAGTCCCATTTCCTCATTTATAAAAGAGATAAAAACATCTACTCTACCTCACAGGATTATTGTAAGGAAAATGCATTGTAGATGTGAGCTATTATCAACTTAATGCTATTGTTCATGTTTAATTAGCATAATACCATGTGCAAAAAAAGTACTTAAGAAAGTCTCAGGACTGGTATTGTCATCTATGTTCTATTCCTTTAACTATGAGGTTTGTTAGGGCTTAGTTGTGCTTCTGGTTTACATCTAATTAGCCATCAGTACTAATACTAGGTATGTTATAAACCTTAGAGTGGAAATAGTTTAACGTTAGCTCTGTGCCTCAGTCCCTACAGTAATATTCAGGAAACTGCCCCTAACCTACTATAAAGAACAAACCTTTAAGGGATATCAGAGGTTCATTTTTCTCATCATCAGACATTTTCTTGACTCTGGTTTTTCATAAGAACAATGCCTCTCAGATACAAGATTCAGCCCTTTGCAGACATTTGTCACGTTTACTTGGGTCATGCAGAAAAACACTCAACTTCAGTGATATTTACACCCCAGTGCCAAACTTCAAGTATGATCCAGGACTGATGTTCCCAAAACAGGGCAGAAGCTGCCTTCAGAAGCCTGCTAATGCTGCTTCATTACCAGGCCCAATGAGGGCGACAGCCTAGTTATCTTTGACAGTTCAAATGGCATATTTTTTTGTCAGTGTGTTTAATTCAAGTCCATATGTGGACGAAACTATCCAGACCTTTTCCAAACCCTTATTATGGGTTTATTGTGGGTTTCAGTGTTGTCACTGATATTTTTCCCCCTCTTTAATAGGTGAGGCAGCTGACAACTGAATTAGTACTCTCTTCTTAGTATGCCAGTGGCTCATGACAATAGCCTAAGGGGGAAGATATAGATAACTGAGGAGATTTCTCACTGTTGTGATATATTTTTTCATATGGCTAATAAGGCAATTGAAATGACATTCTGTCACAGTGGTAGAATTTAGGGAGTTTGTGATTTTCCGTGGTGCTGCCACTAGGAGGAGACACATTTGACGAAAGAAAGAAAGAAAGAAAGAAAGAAAGAAAGAAAGAAAGAAAGAAGGAAGGAAGGAAGGAAGGAAGGAAGGAAGGAAGGAAGGAAGGAAGGAAGACAGAAAGAGAAAGGAAGGGAGGGAGGGAGGAAAGGAGGGAAAGAGGAAGGGGGGAAAGAAAGAAGGGAGAAAAGAAAGAAGGAAGGAAAGAAGGAAGGACAGAACAAAGGAAAGAATGAAGGAAGGAGGGAGGGAAGGAAGGAGAGAAGGAAAGGAGGAAGAGAAGGAGGGAAGGAAGGAAGGAATAGGTATACAGAAAAAGTGAGAGAGAAAGTTGGAGGTAGGAAATGAAAGAAGAAACAAAAAAGGGAAGGGAAAAAGAAGGATGGAGAGAGATAAAAAAGGGGTATTTAATGAATGTGACAGTCTCCAATATTAAATGTGTTTCAGGTTTGATAAAATCAGCTCTATGCTGCTAAAGATCAGCTATACTTAATGTGTGGTAAATGTGTAAGAAATATTCAATGCATCAAAGTTGTGATAGGGGAAAAAAAAGAGGTTAAGTTTCAATGTGTTTTCCTAAAGAAAGTCTTGAATATGAAGTCAGAGGACTAAGATTTGTTTACTAGTTCTGCCACTTGTGTGTATCCTTGTCTAAGTCCCAGCCAGGATGATGAAAAGCTTTTAGTCCATGTTGTATAAAAATAGGTTGAAAGAAGTGGTGATTTTTAGCCTGGAGAAGACTGGAGTAGGTGTGGAAAGAGGAGAGAAGAGGTAGGGAGAATGATCTCCCTATTCAATTATTTGAAGGGCTTCTGTATGGAAAAGCTTGTTAAATTGTCCTGAGATAGAATCAGGAACACTGACTGAAAGTTGTAATGAGACAAATTAAGTTTTGACATATAAAGTAAAACTTCATAACACAAAAAGTCCAAAAATAGAATAAGCTGCCTTGGGAGATGGTGGGTTCCCCTTTATTGGAAGTCTTCAAGCAAAGGATGGATAACTACTATTGGATATGTTAAAGTAGGGATTCATTATGAATTAGATTAGATGGCTTCTGAGGTCACTTCCAAGTATCTATGATTCTGTGAATCTTTCTGGACCTCAATTTCTTCATCGATAAGTTAATGGGACCAGATTGCTCAATCTCTAAGGGATCTTTCAGCTCTAAATCTGTAATCCTATCCTATGAAGTAGATTTTGTACATACGTCTCCTTCTCTCTTCTGACCCTGTCACTACCCTGGCATAGATCTTCATCTCCTCAAGGCTAGACTATTACAATAACCTTTGGTTGGTCTATCTGCCACAAATTTCTCTCTGCTTCAGTCCATCCTATACTGATCCTATAAGGAACTTCCCAAAGCCCAGGTCTGACCATGTCACCCTTCTCTACTCAGTAAACTCTAGTGGTTATTACCTACAGGATCAAATATAAAATCCTTTGTTTGGCATTGAAAGCGCTTCGTAGTCTTCCTGCTGACCCTATTTCTCCAGTCTTCTTATACCTTACACTCCATTCACCCATGTTCTTTGTGATCCAATAACACCAGTCTCATTGCTGTTACTCAAACAAGACACTATCTCCTGACTATGGGCATTTTCCCTTGCTGTCCCCCACACCTGTAATACTATCTCTCCTCATCTCCACTTCTTGACTTCTTTCCAATTCCAGCTCAAATTCTACCTCCTACAGGAAATCTTTCCTTGACTCCTTAATCTTAGTTCCTCTACTCTGAGATTATCCACAGTTCAAATGCTATGTAGCTTGTATGTACACAGCTGTCTACATTGTGGCTCCTCCACCAGTCTGTGAGAGCAGGGACTAGTTTTTTAAAATCTTTTTTTTTATATCCCCAGTGCTTAGTACAGTGCCAGACACATAATAGGTGCTTAATAAATGTGGATTGACTGTTCAAAGAACTAAAACAGGGACTGCCTCCTAACAAGAAGGAAAAAGAAAAGTTAAGTAGAATTAAAGAATGTTGGAAATCAGTGAGAGCTTTAGAAATCATTTTGTGGGGGCAGCTAGGTGGCACAGTGGATAGAGCTTTGACCTTGGAGTCAGGAGGATCTGAGTTCAAATTTGGCCTCAGACACTTGACACTTACTAGTTGTGTGACTCTGGGCAAGTCACTTAACCCTCATTGCCTCACCAAAAAAAAAAAAAAAGAAATCATTTTGTACAATTCATTCTTACTTCATTTATTTTACATATGCAGATTTTTTTATTGTATGTCATCAAAATTGTTCATTTTTATCTTCTGCAGTCTTTTCTAATTCTTGTTTGATCATGTAACCTCTCAGTGTTCTAGGCAGCTTCTTGAGTGTATCTGGAAGAGTTGCTGTTGCGCATTGGTAGAGGGAATTTCCTTACCAGGACTACCCTACACCAATGAAGTCATAAGTGTGGACAAAAATAACTGTATATACACATATAATACATGTACATATTCACATGTATCTGTATATATTCATGTATATATGTCTATATGTATATTCATAGGTTTATGTATGTTTACATAGACATTGTGGTCCAGATTAGTGATTTCACTGGTGTAGGGAAATCCTGGTGAAAAAATTCTCTCTGCCAATGTACAATAGCAACTCTTATGTAATTTATAACTTGAGACATTTACCCGAGATAGCATCTCTTTCTCTCTCCCCACTCTCTCTCTGGCTCAGTATCTCTCTGTCTCTCACACTCTTCTTTCCTCTCTCTTTCTCTCTCTCCATGTATATGTATATGCATTTCCCTGGCACCATTTCTTCCAGACTGAACAACCATAGCTATATATCTCTGTCTAATATTCTAAATGTCAGTGACATCTAGGGTTATGAGACCAAACAGAGGTCATACGTGGCCACTTGAATAGTAAATAATGTCTATGTGAAGACAAAGCAGATTTTCATCACCCCTCCACAAATGAAAGTAGAGAAGCAGTAAGAAATTGCAATACACCATCCTAGCTTTGCCATTTATTAGCTATGTGACCTTGAGTAAGTCACTTAATTTCTCAGGGCCTCACAAAATAGCCATAATAATACTAGTCTCATCTATTTCACAAGGTGGTACTGAGGATTAAAACCAAATAAGATACAATATTTATAAAAAACTGCTTTGTAGATAAGGTCACATAAATGTGAGATAATATTGTTATTATTGGTACTATTAAGATGCCAAGGCAGCAAGTCAAATGCTTATATCCCCATTCTATGAACCCCATTTTGAGAAAGTAACCAGGGCAGCAATGTTCACTTCTCTTGAGACTCCCCTCCCACCTCTGAGAATGTTATACCTTGGCCCTGATTAGGTGCTGTCTCCTCTTCTCCCTCTCATTTCTAGTTCTTTTTTAATGATTTTAAACATTGTTTCCTACTCTAAGAATGTAAGTTCCTTGAAGATATGGACTGACTTTCTTTTTGCTTGTATTTGTCTTTCCCATGCTTAGCAGAATGATTGGCACATATTAGCTAGCACTCATATTGACTTTTAAGGTTTGCAAAGAGCTTTAAAAATGTTATTTCATTTTATCCATAGTAAGGCTTAATGTTCATTCGCTCTATCAATGATCTATCAAGGAAACTGAGGCAAAAAGAAGTGACATGTTTGGACACATCAAATAAACTAAACTTGAATAAAGATAAATTAATTAAAACATTATTATATAGTGAACTTAGCATAAGAATAACTTCTGCATAGTCAATCTCTTACTCATATTCTCTGTATCCCCCCCAAAATGGATTCAACTATCATATCTATATGGATGACTCCAAGTTTCCTCATCTCTCTCTTGAGTTTTAGTCATTCATCTTCAATTGCCTACTAGACGTATCTACTGGGCTGCCCCATGGGCACATTAAATCCAACATGGCCAAAGCAGAACATTATTTTTTTCTTTCTAAACCTACATATTCTTCTGGTTTTCTTTTCTTCTGTTGAAGGTATCACCATCCTGATAGTGACCCAGGTTCATAACTTTAGACTTATCTTTGACTTACTCTCTATCATGGCCATATCTAATCAGTTGGCATGTCTTTATGATTCTATTGTCTCAATATTTCTTAAATCTGTTCCCTCTTCTTTACACACAGCTGACACCTTAGTTCAGTCTCTCATCAACTCTTGCCTATATTCTTGCAATAGCCTACTATTGGATCTCCTTGCATTCATCCTTTCTCAATTTTCATTCAATTCTCCACCAAGCTTTCAAAATTATATTCCCAAAGCATAGGTTTAATTACATTACTTTCATACTCATGAAGCTTCAGGGGTTACCCAACATCTTTAGGATTAAATATAAACTTCTCAGTTTCCTATTTAGAGAAATTCAATAGGTGGCTCCAGCTATCTTTCCAAGATGATTAGATATTGATAGTCCCATAATCTACATACAACCTCTTATTCCCGTCAAATTGGACTATTTGCTGCCTTCTCTATATGACATTCCATTTTTGTGCTGCTGAAAAAACTGCTAGTCTATTACATACCATCTACTTTTGGGATCCTAGACCAAAGTAACAGTTGCTCCACTCTAATTTTGGCAGTAATTACTAGAATTTTTAGTCACTATTTGTATTGTGGTAATTTAGTGTTTTTGTGCTTTTGTTGATTCAATTTTTCTTGGTGCTACAGAAGCCTATCTTTTAACACCAATATTCTCCCAATGATTCTAAGTGATTGTGGATTGTGGAGCTCCATGATCTCAAAGTAATCAAAATTGCAGGTACCCCAAAACTACAATTTAATGATGCATTGTAAATATCAGTAGTCCAGAGCCTATTGCCACTTATAGCTTTTGCATGAGAAAATGACATAAAAGAAATCATTATGTATAGGCATAATTGGGATAGGTGATTGGTCAGCCACATATTAAGAAAGATGGATTACATATGGACTGATCAGCGTTGCACTGATATTCATGAATGAATAATAATAATAATTTAAAAATGATCTCTACTCATGTGTTGGGTAGATCTTCTATAGTGGATTAACAGGGGCAAGAATCCTGCAGAATGAGAAGGCATGAATGCTTGATAATCTTTACCCAATGGAAGAAGTCCCCACACTGATGAGATCATTGATCCATTGCAATATTATAGTAAAATTATATAACCACAGTTGTCAGGTAAGCATAAGAAATAGGAAAATAAATGGTGTCTCCTATTCTTCATTTAAAGAAATGTCATTCTGTAGATCACATTAGCTGTTTTTTTTTAATACACAGTAAATGGCAATGAACCTATCCTTGTAAGACATTTATACAGAAAACTTTAGAACATGAGAACCTCAAGATAATGAGGAATGTAACAATCTAAAAATGAGTGAGAAGGAACAAAGCTGCGGAGCATTCATGGGAGGTTTGCAAAAATTAATATATTAAAAGGATTCATATGAATAGATACAATTTGAATTAACTCCTTACAACTATTAAATAATGGTACTAAATGTCTTCTCTGAGTCTGGCTACCACTGGATGAGCCAGAAAGTGTCTGCCTTCATGCTTTCAGTTCTAATTTATGTGTAAACTAGCTGGGATAATGGTATAGTAAAAAGAACATTAGATTTATAGATGGAGAACTTGATTCTGGAACCCTAGAGCCTTGGTTCTACTCCCTGTGTGAATTTGAGCAAGTCATTTTATCTTCCTAGGTCTCAGTTTCCTCATTTGCTAAATGAAAGAGTTGGATTAGGTTATCTCAAAATTTCCTTTTCCCTATTATTCTATGATTATTTATCTATTTATTAAATTATTTGACAAGAACTTATTTAATCTACTATGTGTTAGACACTTGGCTCCCCAAAGGAGTTTGCACTCTATTGACAGAGAACAACATGTAGATGGAACATTTACAATATCTATACAAAAGAATTTCTAGAGGACAGCACCAACAATTGTGGATGTAAAGACCAGTACGGGGTCTTGTAGGAGGAAAAACTTGAACAGAGCTTTGGGATCCTTTATGAAACTAGGGAGTCTATGGCACAAGGTCAAGCATGAGTGTGTACTGAGCATGGGGGAACAGCCTCTGTGAATGGATAGAGATGGATGGTAGAATGTCAAGTACAAGAGAAAAAAAAAACAGACTGTGTTGACTAGAACATAGAAGCATGGAGAGAACACTGCAATTAGCTTGAGCAGGAGGATTGGAGCTATTGTGAAGGGTTTTAAAAGGCAGAGAAATTTTCATTTTCTCCTAGAGGTAAGAGAGGGTTGCTGAAGCTTCTTGAGAAGGGAATTAATATGGTGAGACTTGTACTGAAGGAATGGCAATTTGGCAACTAAGGTGGAGAATAGAACAGAGAGGTGAGGGACTTGAAGCAGAGAGATCAATTAGAAGGCTACTGGAACAGTCCAGGTAAGAGGTAACAGAGCCCTGGACTAAGATGGTACCCATGTGAGGGGAGACAAGTTGACTGATGTGAGAAGTGTTGTGAAGTTAGAAATGGCAAGATTAGAACCTTGGTAGAACAATGATTAAAATGTCATACCCAACAGTCTTCCTCTTGATGCCCAAGAGAGTTGGAAGGGACATCAGAGGCCATATACTATATCCTCCCCCTCCTCTCCCTTATTTTACAGTTGAGGAAACTGAGATCCAGGGAGTTAAGTGACTTGCCCAAGGTCACACAGGTAATATACAACAAAAGTAAGATTTGGAATCAGGTCCTCTAATTCCTGAACTAAGGTATTTTCCACTGTGTCATGCTGACTCCCTATATCCTAATATTAGCTCTCACTTCTAATCTCAGTATGAGCTGCACCATTCATTAACTCCTTCAGCAACCAAGGAAGTAGCTGGATGAGTAAGAGGAGCTGGGTTCAAATTTCAACTCTGCTGTTCATTCATTCATTCATTCATTCATTCATTCATTCATTCATTTATTTATTTATTTATTTATTTATTTTTGTGATTCAGGACAAATCAGTTCATCTCTCTGGACTTCTATTTAGGAATCTGTAAAATGAGGAGATTTGACGAGATAATTATTTTAAATTCTATGGTCTAATGATGCCGACAATATGACTTTTGGAAAGAATCATCTATTCCATGTATCAGTCAGGTGCAAATTTGAATAAAAATAAAACAATTTGGAGTACAAACTTCTGAGTTCTAAGCATCTCTTAGAACAAAGAGGACGGTGAGCTCATCATTACTTTTGTAATGCATTAATTGTTTTACTTTCCTCTGTGCTGAACATAACCTGGAGACAGACCAAATTCCTGCCCTCAAGGACCCTGTACTCTTTCTTAAAATTTGGAAGCTACATTAGCATTTTAATGATGCGATAATTCTGTGATGCTGTGGGAATTGTATTGCTTAAATGGGTACAACAACTACATTTTATTATAATGTACATTCAATGACAATCTGGATTGGCATTAACACAACATTTGCCAGTGGGAAGTGGCTATTAACATTGATATATGTGTAAGAAAACACCGTACTCATACAGAGGCCATGTTTCCTTGAAGCAAATATTCCAATGATATTTCACTGTTTAGACAGCATCTTTTGTCTCAGTTTTTGGAATTATCTAAGTTTTAGTGTTCAGAATTGCATTGATGTGGCAGAATTCAGAGAGGTGACCCTTGTGTCCAAACACACACAAGTAGGAATTTAAACCTTGTCTAATGTATCCCATCACATTTGAAAATCCTGATCTAGCATTCTGAAAGCAAGCTAATTTAATGCTTTACTCTTTGACAAGATATATTCCCTGGAAATATACCTATATGACAAGGTCTCTGATTTCGTTCATATAGGGCACTCTCTATGAGAAATTTCCTCTACCAATGCAGATCTATATTTTCTCTGAAACGTATAGGGTTAGATAGTTGCCCAGACCATTGAGAGGTTAAGGAATTTCACAGACTTTTTTCCAGTCATACAGCCAATATTTGGTAGAGGAAGGGCTTGGACAGATATCTTCCTGAATCTGAGGCCGGCTGTCTAACCACTGAACCATTCCTGTCATCCTTTATATAGGGCAGAAATAATTTCCATAGTAATAAACCAACCATTAGTCCACAGGATTATTTCTTTCATATGCATATAGCCACACAAACATACAATATTAATCCACAACTCACAATTATATAGTACTTAGTGTTTACAGAGTACTTTATGGAACATAATTTCATGTAATGTTCACAACATTACATTACAATCTTCAAGGTTCAGGTTCCTAGTGTTCTTTCAGTAAAGGAGGAAGCTGTAGTTCAGAACTATTTGACTTTCACGAGGTCATACATTTAATAGTTGGTAAAGTCAAGATTTGAACCCTGAACTTCTAATTCCAAGCACAATGTTTTGACACTTCAATCCACTACACTCACATTTCATGAGAGATACAGGGAGTCCCAAAAGTCTTAGTGCCATTTTGTTATAAATTTATTTTACTAAAGTAAAGGAGAAAAGTACAGAAGACTACTGCTGAGATTTTTGGCACGCCATGTATAGGAAAGGGTAGGAACTATAATTTCTGTTGTACAAGGAAATCCTGAGTGAAGAAACCTCACCCCTCTGTAAGGGTAGGTTTGACCTTCTCTGAAACTTACAGTCTTGCCTAAGGGATTCAGAGGCTAAATGACTGAGAGATAGTCAGTATATGTAAAAGGCAAGACTTGAACCCATATCTTCCTGATTCTGAAGTCAGCTCTCTGTCCTCTTTATGGCTTCCTTTGTCTCTCTCTGTCTCTCTCTCTGTCAATGTCTCTCTATCTCTCTGCCTCCGTCTGTCTGTCTGTCTCTGTCTCTGTCTCTGTTTGTCTCTGTCTCTCTCTCTCTATCACATACACACACACACTCATTTTTCTATAGAGAAATATATAATCATATACATCACGTACATGCAAAAAAAGCCCCATCATTTTAAATGAATCTTTTACATGAGCATCTGTTGCCAATAGAATACAGAGAGAAATCAAATGAAAGAAAAAAATAAAATTAATAGTCATTCCCCCTCCCACCCTCATGGGAAGTAGCACTCGTACCTGATTTTCTGCCTGTAGGGTTTATCTCAGGTTAGAGACAATGGTAGCACCAGGGCAGCTCCTGTTTATTTTGAAGGGTTACCTCTACAGCCAAATCCTCCAGCCCCCCTGACACCACCTTCCATTTCAATGGAGTTCTTTTTGTTTGTTGTTTCTCTGCTTGTCTTTCTTATTCTTGTGAGCTTTGATGTCTCTAATCCTACTGATCCAAGCAGGTGACCAAACTTTCATCCATAATCTGTAGCATTCAAATTAAAGGAATGGTTTATAGATTCTGGGATTTTCTGCGCACCTCGGGTAAATCCTTCTCAGGCCCCTCATGAATGGATAAACCCATGAGCAGAGTGTGAAGTTAAATTGATCTCAATCAATGTGCCACATAAAATCAGATTGTATCCACTGCAAGTCAACAAACAAATGAAACTCTTTTCTCTTTCTTTCTTTCTTTCTTTCTTTCTTTCTTTCTTTCTTTCTTTCT
>NW_020954604.1:1853489-2003071 GCF_900497805.2 Vombatus ursinus | reverse complement strand
TTCTTTCTTTCTTTCTTTCTTTCTTTCTTTCTTTCTTTCTTTCTTTCCTTCTTTCCTTTTCCCTTAGCTATAGGCTGAAATTCTGTTTCTGTCATAAAATATGATTAAAATAGTTTATTAGTAAAGAAGCATTTATTAAGTTTTTGCCATGTTCTAGCATCTGTACTAAAATGCTGTGGATACAAAGCAAAACAAAAGTGTGATTATTGCACTTAAGGATCTCACTTTCTAATGGGTAGACCTTATGAATCAATGACTAAATTAATGAAGCATTTATTAAGCTCTTACTATGTGCACACTAGTATATAAATAACTAGATACATATAAAGGTAAATGGAAAGTCATGTCAGAAGGCATAGCAGTAGCACATGGGGTGATTAGGAAATGTGTTCTGCGGTATGTGGGATTGGAACTGTGCCTTGAAGGAAGATGCAGACACTGAAAAGTACAGTTAAGGGCACAGAGCCCATCGTCCTTCATTAAGTATGATACCATCTTTACTTTTCCACAAAATCCATTTTCATGGATTTCCCTTCAGTTGAACACTTCTGAAACACACATGCCCAGGTTTGTGTTACATTAAGAACAAATATGATCATTTTCCCAGCAAAGTTGTATATATCTTTAAAGAAAACAGATAGGATGGAAATAAGTGCTCTTTCTCCCAGTCACATTAAACAAAAAGGTTAAGCCCCTACTGACAGGAAAGATGTATTTGCAAGTGATTAGTTATATTTCTATCATAGTGCTTGCCTGTGTTCTTCGTTTGATGTTTAAACAAAGCTTGTGAACATGCTGGGTTGTATTCTCTGATGTTGATTTATAGGTAGAACTGAATTCTAAACACTAAGCCAGTAGGTAGGCTTTAATAAAAGGCACAGACTTTCTTCCTGCTGGTTAGTGTGTGAGGAAGCTATATTGTTTTAGGGCCTCAATCTGTCAAGAGCAGGTGTATAATAGGAGAGTCCTTCAGGCACAAAGACCTCAGCTATCCACAGAGGGCTAGCTGCATTTTGCTGGCCAGCTTGTATTCAAACATCTATAATAAGACATGGGAGGGGGGGTAGATTTGATTTTAAAATATTTTTTTTTTACTTAATGATAATACAGACACATGATTTGGACTAGATAGAGCCACAAGGTGCTACAAAAAGACATTGCAGGACTAGGAAGTTCCCTGGAAAGTGTTAGAAACAATACTGGCATATGAGACTCAAACTAAGATAGTCTAATGTACATCAGAAAGAATAGTTTAATAAGTCTTCATCCATGCTGATCTGTGTTTAACTGACATATCTCAGGCATCATTGTGGGCTACTCAATGAAGATGTCTGACCAGGGTACAAAACTAGTTGAAGATAAAGAAACAGAGATGTTGGACTAAATTAGGAGAGGCATCCACATCTGGCAAAACCCAGGGAAGCATATATTGCTATTATCATCATGTAAGTAGGATAAATGCTCTTCCTTTTAACATTTAACTGTGGGTACATCAGTTCACAGGAAATGAATCAGGCTGTGTATTTGTGATATCCAGCAACCAGAAAAAGAAATAGCCAGGCATCAAGATATTGCCATATAAGTATCTGCTAGATCATTTCACTTTTTGTCAAAATTCTTGGTACCTAAATGGACTGATTGAATGTGTTTTTTTTTTCCTTTTCAACTCATTGTAAAATAGGGACAATAACAGTACCCTCCTCACCAGGGTTGTTTTTTTTTAATTTATTAATTAATTTATTTATTATTGTCTTCATTTTTTTAATGGTAATTTTTATTTTTTTTTGTTTTCAACATTTACTTCCACAAGATTTTGAGTTCCAAATTTTCACCCAATCTCACCCCTCCCCCCACCCCAAGATAGCATGCATTCTAAATACCCCTTCCCTTAGTCTGCCTTCCCTTCCCCTCTTCTCTTATCCCCTTCCCCTTCTATTTTCCTGTAGGGCAGGATGGATTTCTGTACCTCATTTCCTGTATTCTTATTTCCCAGTTGCATGTGAAAACATTTTTTTAAACATGTGTTTTTAAAACTTTGGGTTCCAAATTTTCTCCCTTTTTCCCTCCCCACCCACCCTCATTGATAAGGCAAGCAACTAAATATGTTATATATGTGCAGTTATGCAAAACACTTCCATAGTAGACATGTTGTGAAAAACTAACTCTATTTCCCTTAATCCTGTCCCACCCACCCATTTTTTCTATTTTTTCTTTTGACCCTGTCCCTCCTCAAAAGTATTTGCTTCTGATTACTCCCTTTCCCAATCTGCCCTCCTCTCCATCATTCGCCTACTCTTTTGTCCCCTTCCCCCCCTATTTTCCCATAGGGTAAGACAGATTTCCACACTCAATTGAGTGTGTATGTTATTCCCTTCTTAAGTCAAATCCTATGAGAATAAGATTCACTCATTCCCTCTCACCTTCCCCCATTTCCCCTCCACTGTAAGAGCCTTTTCTTTTCTTTTTTTTTTTTTGTGTGTGGGGTAATTTACCCTGTTCTACCTCTCCCTTTCTCCTTCTCCTAGTATATTCCTCTCTCACCCCTTAACTTTATTCTCCAGATATGACCCCTTCATTTTCAAATCACCCTGTGCCCTCTATCTATCTATCTATATCTATATCTATATATACGTACACATAATTTTTTCTCCTCCAACCACCCTAATACTGACAAAGGTCTCATGAGTTACAAATATCATCTTTCTATGCAGGAATGTAAACAGTTCAACCTTAGTAAGTCTCTTATGATTTTCTCTTTCCTGTTTACCTCTTCATGTTCCACTTGGGTCTTGTATTTGAAAATCAAATTTTCTATTCAACTCTGGTCTTTTCATCAAGAATGCTTGAAAGTCCTCTATTTCACTGAATGATGATTTTTTCCCCTGCAGGATTATACTCAGTTTTGCTGGGTAGGTGATTCTTGGTTGTAGTCCTATCTCCTTTGCTCTCTGGAATATTATATTCCATGCCCTGCGGTCCCTTAATGTAGAAGCAGCTAAATCTTGTGTTATCCTGATTGTGATTCCACAATACTTGAATTGTTTCTTTCTGGCTGCTTGTAATATTTTCTCCTTGACCTGGGAACTCTGGAATTTGGCTACAATATTCCTAGGAGTTTTCCTTTAGGGATCTCTTCTAGGCAGTGATCAGTGGATTCTTTTAATTTCTATTTTGCCCTCTGGTTCTAAAATATCAGGACAGTTTTCCTTGATAATTTCTTGAAAGATGATGTCTAGGCTCTTTTTTCGATCATGGCTTTCAGATAGTCCAATGATTTTTAAATTCTCTCTCCTGAATCTCTTTTCCAGGTCAGTTGTTTTTCCAATGAGATATTTCACATTGTTTTCTAATTTTTCATTCTTATGGATTTGTTTTACAGTGTCTTGATTTCTCATAAAGTCACTAGCTTCCAATTGCTCTATTCTAATTTTTAAGGAAGTATTCTCTTCAGTAAGTTTTTGGACTTCCTTTTCCATTTGGCCAATTTTGCTTTTTAGGGCATTCTCCTCATTGGCTTTTTGGACCTCTTTTGCCATTTGGGTTAGGCTATTTTTTAAGGTGTTATTTTCTTCACTATTTTTTGGGGTCTCCTTTAGTAAGCTATTGACTTGTTTCTCATGATTTTCTTGCATCACTCTCAGTTTTTCCTCTACTTTTCTTACTTTCTTCTCAAAATCCCTTTTGAGCTCTTGCAAGGCCTGGGATTGATTCATATTTTTCTTGGAGGCTTTGGATGTAGGAGCTTTGGCTTTGTTGTCTTCTTCTGGTTGTATGTTTTGATCTTCTTTGTCACCAAAGTAAGATAATATAGTCTGACTCTTTTTGTGCTGCTTACTCATGATCCTGGCCAATTACTTGAGTTTTAAACTCTTTGTTAAGGTAAAAGTCTGCTTCCAATGTGAAGAGTGTACTGTCCCAAGCTTTGGGGGGTTGTACAGCAGTTTTCAAAGCTACTTCTAGGGATCTGTAAATTTTCAGTTCTTCCAAGGTGGTATGATAAGGGGGAGGTGTTTCATCTCCACCACCACAACAAGCTCCACCACACCAGCACTTCTCCTCGACTCAGGACCACTCCTCAGAACTGTGACCCAGATTCAAGCACCGGTAAAGCAAGAGATTCTTGCCTCAGCACTGGCAAAGAGATCCCTGCAATCCCCCTCTGATCAGCCACTAGATTCCCCCTCTGTCTGTGGGACGGAAGCTCAAGAAAAAGCCACGGCCCTGGGCCATGCTCAAGACATGCGGTTGAGACCTAGCTCTTCTCTCACCTCAGTCACAGACTTTTCCCACTGACCCTCTAAGTTGTCTTTGGCATTCAGGGGTTGAGACATCTGGAAACCACCACAGCTGCCCACAATTCAGTCCTCTGAGGCCTGCTCCAGGGTTGCTGAGGCCTGAGAACCCACACCGAACTGTGCTCCTCTCCCTACCTGTTGTGATATACCTTTCTGATCAACCATCCAGGCTGTCTTTGGCTGGAAATTTATTTCACTCTCTCCTTTTGTGGGTTCTGCTGCTTTAGAATTTGTTTAGAGCCATTTTTGTAGGTATTTGGAGGGCTTTGGGAGAGAGTTCAAGACAGTCACTGCTTTCCCTCCTCCATCTTGGCTCCGCCCCCAGGGTTGTTGTTAAGGATCAAATTGGAAAATATATAAAAAAGCACTTTGATAACCTTAAACCCTCTGTCAGTGTGAGTTATTATTATTTTGCCCCCCCAATATTCTTAACTTCATGAGAATAGAAAGTCATAAATTTTGAGAAGTTTCAGTGTTTCCTCCAAATTTAAATTTAGCTACATAAATGTATATGTGTGTGTATATACACATTTGTACACATATTATGTCTTTACACATATAGGCATGCACATAAATATATATATGTATACATATGTGTATGTAAATTCATACTTATATAAACATATACTTATTAATGACCTATTAATCCTCTCTTGTTCATCTCCATTCCCTGTCCTCATCAAGTCAATAGGCTACAAGAACATATATTATCTGCCTAAATTCCTTCTATTCTTGCCTATTGGTTCTTGCCAGACCCAAAACTGCTTGATCTTTAGCCTTCAGTATGTAGGTGCAATATATTTTTAAAATTTTTTTTAGGTAGTAGCATGTCTATAAAGCGAAGACTTTCCTGACTGTCAACTAAACAAGGTTTCCTTTCATTTCTATTTTGAAGGTTTTAAGAACTGGGACTAGACAACAAATCTCTGTTTTTCTAACAACTTAATTGTTGGTAATAATTTGTTCTATTTTGGTGTGTTACTATTATTAATTTGTTAGAATGCTGGGAAATTTCATTTCTAAAATTAATGAACTAATTATCAATAAACATTTATTAAACATTTGTTATCTGCCAATGATCAGGCTATTGGAGGAGATAATATAAATAACATAAATATTTATAGCTATGTATAAGATATATTCAGAGTAGGTGGAATCTAGTCTTATATGGGGATAGTAAATTTAGTAAAAATAGTAAAGTTCTAGTAAATAGAAGAGGCAGGAAGAAGGTCATATTTGACCTGAAACTTGAAGGAAGTCAAGGACTCTGAAGAGGCAGAGATGAGAATGAAAAACACTCCAGTGATTGGGGACAACTGTATAAAGGCAGTGGTGAGGATTATCATGTGAATGAGGATCATTAAGTAGTCTAGGAGGGCTGTGCCATAGAGTGTATGGAATCCAGATATGTGCAAAAAGACAGGAAGGATAGGGAGTGACTAGTTTTTGAAGAGTTTTAAATGTCAAATGAACCACTTTATAAATGATCCTGGAAGTAATAGGGGACTACTGAAATTTATTGACTGTGTGTTGGTGGGGATAGGAGAGTTACTTTCCTGGCTGTATAATGGAGATTGAAGTGCAAAGAGATTTTGGCAGATCAATTAGATGGTTACTTCAATGGTCCAGATGAAAAATATGCAGGCCTAAACTAAGGAGGTGGCTTGGTGAGTGGAGTCTTGTGTGAAAAATGTTGCAGAGGAAGATATGAGAAGATTTGGCAAAAAGATTGACTACATGGAGTGAGTGCAGGCTCCATGTACAGCATTTAGGATGCCAAGGGAAAAAAAAAAGAGTTGAGGATGACATACATTCTGTTCTGCTTCCTCTTAACTCCCCTTTTAGATCCTCGCATTGAGGATCTTGAAACTGTCCCAATTTGTCTTTAGACTTGAAAGTTATCATAGAATGCATCCACGTGGACCTGAATTTTCACGATCTCATCAATATTCAACATCTCATATATGAGCAGTTCAATAAGGTGTTGTACATGTAAAATGGTCTGGAATAATAAAGTCATTTAGTAAATTCCTTAATATACAAGGAGATGTCACCTCACGTATATGCACTATTTAATGCAAACATTTTTCATCTGCAATTGAGTTTTGCTATACATGTATATTGCACATCTGGTTACATGACCCACAAAACTCATGGCTAACTTAACAGCGATTCATCTAGCTATACCTCTTAGGATAGGGCCAATATTTGTATACTTAACAAGCTGAGTTATAATGTTCTAGCCAATAGAAGTCCAACCCTATAATTTTATAAGGGAAAAACAATTATTGGTGTTCAGTCACATCTGACTCTTCATGCCCCTGTTTGGGGTTTTCTTGGCAGATACTTGAGTGGTTAGCTATCTTCTTCTCCAGTACATTTTACAGATGAAACTAAAGCAAACAGTGTTAAGTGACTTGCCCAGGGCCATACAGCTAGTAAATGACTGAGGCCAGATTTGAATTCAGGAATATAAGTCTTCCTGACCTCAGGTCTAGAACTCTATCCACTGTGCCATCTAGCTACCCTAATCAAAACTACTTAACTAGATAGTAGCAGAGAGAGGTTTAGTCTCTTTCTTCTTAGGCCAATATGCTAACAGGTAGATTCATAAGAGAACTTTGAGTGAATGAAATGCAGGAATATTTTGGCATAGATAAACAGGAATATATAGTCTCAAAAGGGCAACTTCAATATGAAATAACTAAACCTATATCTTCTTTGAAGCACTTCTTGGTGGAAGTCAGTTGCCAGTTATATGGGAGGGATGATTATATTTTCACGTCTATGCTGATGATTCCTAGATATATATGCCCATCATTAGTCTCCTAAGATCTGTTCCTATATCACTAATTGCCTACTGGACATTTAGAACTGGATCTTATGTAGGTCTTTTTTTAACTCAAAATGTCCAACACAAAACACATTATTTTTTTTCCCAAAATACATCCTTTTTCTAAATATCCCTATAACTCTAGATGATATAATTTCCTCCCAATCATTGAAGTTCACAATCTTCATCTCATCCTCATTTCAGCTTCTCTCTCTCTCTCTCTCTCTCTCTCTGTCTCTCTCTCTCTCTCTCCTCTCTTCCTCTCCCTCTCTCTGTCTCTCTCTCTCTCTCTCCTCTCTTCCTCTCCCTCTCTCTCTCTCTCTCTATATATATATATAATATATGTATATACATACATACATACACACACATATGTACAATTAGCTAGAAAATGTTGTAATTTCTATCTCTATCATCTCTCTCACATATATATCCTTTTCAATCACTTAGCCTCCACTCTAGTTCAGGTCTCCATTCCTTCTCATTTGGACTCTTGTAGTAGCATTCTAATTGATTTCTGCCCCAAATCTCTTCCCACTTCAATAAACCCAGGAATTCTGAGAGGAAGTGATAAGAATGGACAGAATTCTGTGCATGTGGGTCAGTCTGTACAAAGGTACAGCTAATGAAAAAAACAAGAAGTAGGTCATTAGGGATGGACTGTAGGGTATATGGATTGAAGTAATGTGTAAGAAGATTGGAAGAGTCAGAAGGAATGAGATTATGAAGAACTTTAATCACCAATCAAAATAATTTCTAATTAATCCTAGAGGTGATAGGGAAGCACTAGACTTTGAGTAAGGGAGTAACATAGCCAAACCTAGTTTTTAGGAAAATCACTTTCATAGTGTCATGCAAAGGATTTCTTCTATTAGATCTCTACATTTTGAAAGCTTTTCAATCCATATATTTAGTAAATTAAAACGTTCTATAGTTCCACATCTATTTAAAATATTCTTGAAATTTTGTTTTATTTGTTTTGTTCTGTTTTAATGGATCAATTTCAAAACCTGGAAGTTTTAGATGATATTTCTATCTATAATGATGCTTCAATGTCAGTACACTATATTTGCTAAATTCCTGAAAGTATTCCAGAGTTTGTACTTCTACTATAGATATTTGTCACCCATTAACTTATAAAGGACAATGAGTTTCTATTGTATAAGCAGTCACTTAATCATGTCTTTTTAGTATCTGATAGATTCTTAAATTCACAACTTGAAAAAACAGGTGGCACAGTTTCTTCTATTTAGTTTCTTATTGTATATTGTATATAGTTTCTTATTATTATATTGATCAATAACAATAAATTCTTATTATTAACAAAAATGTCTTGAATTAATATAGTTTTTAAATATGTTTGCAATGCTTCTTTACTACATTATCTCAGATTATGTGTGTGTGTGTGTGTGTGTATGTGTGTGAGTGTGTTCCTAAAAAGACAAGTAGGGTTTTTGCACTAAACCAACACTTTGTCCTTGGCATCGCAAACTGACTTCTTTGCCAAATGGTCATTTGCATAAGCTAAATCTGTGTTGAAAATCTTTTAATCTGATCCCATCTTCAATTCCTAGCCCCAATCTTTGACTGATGGTTGGTTTCTTTGAATCCTTTCATTCAGCCACTTTATCCTGTAACTTCTCTCAGCACCTGAAACTTTCTCACCCTGGAATATCCCTTAGTCATGTTGGGTCCTTTCTCCTATTGGCGAGTTCCAATCCTAAAAATGGAGGCCTCCATTTTTGAGATGAGCTCACATCTACCATATTTCATTTCACTCCTGGCTGTGCTTTTGACTCTTTGGACCTTGCCACTGCACCCCTCACACCTCTTTTTAGCTTCCTCATATGTATAATCTTCCCCTGTCAGAATTAATGATTATTATTAGTCAATAAGTAATTGTTCATTAATAATTAATTAGAATTAGTTAACTCCTTGAAGAAAGGGGCTATATTTCTTTTTGCTAATATTTAAATCCCCAGTGTTTAGCACTGGTGCCTGGCACATATGGATAACTTTATAAATACGTCTTCATTGACTGCCTGCTAGTTCTAATCAACATGTTATAATGAAGTCAGAATGAATGACAGAACAAGTAGACAGGATGGAAACCCTTTTTGTTTTACTCCCCACTATTCTCACACAGCTCCCTAGAACCATCATACCCATAGTTGTACTTTTCTTAATGTTGCCCAGGGGAGTAGAAGTACTAATTTTTCAGAGCTACAGAAATGTTACAATCTCAAAACACCTTCGTTTACAAATGTGTGTGTGTGTGTGTTTACAGCTTTCCTACTTAATTTTTGAATTAAGCTACTTAATTTCATAACAAAGTATGCCCCAGGGTCTTTTATTAACCATATTGTTCCCTACTTACTCCTAACTCCAAGACTTATTCTGGAAATCAGTTGATTTAAAAACCTCGTATTTTGAATTAGGCTTCTCTCACCTCCAACTCTGATATTACTAGGGCAATATTTTTTCCCCCATGGTAATTTGGAGATGGGAGATCTAAAAGCCTGCTTGTACTAAACTAGTTAGAGGAATGGACTTCAGACTTCTAAAATGCAGCAAAGAAATCAAATCAGGAATGGGGAAAAATAATGAGAAAGTTAGGATGCCTTAGTGAGCAGCCAGAGTCATTTTATGAAGAGGTTTCCCTCAAGCAACCAAACCGAGCCCAAACAAGCCTATTCCTCTGAAACTTGCTCTTCTCGCCATTCCGTCGCAAAATACATTGTAATAATATCATAAAACAGCTTGAGACAAAGAAGGATTCTGATTGACTGTTCAACATTCCAAAAGGGTAGATTAATATCTGTGAATCTCACAGCTGAAGCATTTTAATGCAAACTTGCAGTTTGAAGGAATTGAAACAGTCCGCCAAAATCATTTATTTATATATAGAAAATAGGGTGGGGGGGGGGAATAGACATTTCCTAATAGCAATGATTCCAAGGGATGCTGTTATCATGAGATAATCACATCCCATGGGCATGGCAGCACTCGGCTGTGTCCCCCTGCCTTGCATTGCTCCAGAGGACTGATTATCTCATGATAATAACTCTTATCGTGCTTTCGTGGGTAATAAAAAAAATACTTTCTTTCCAAGTTCTTTGGGCATCATCTAACTTTGTTTTTACCTTTGAGTTTTGGTCATGTGTGACTTTCCTCCTTGGAAGGAAAAAAAAAGATACTATTCACTTGGTGCTATTTTCTTTCAGGAAAGTGCAAAAGGATGTTGTGGCTCTATTGATCTTACTGTGAAAAAGCAGAATTACAGACAAGCACAGGTCTCCTGAGGCCTGTGCATGGAACAGCCATACCCACAGTGACATTTTATAGGATGTCTAGACTAGATGACTAGCTAATCCATTTTGGAGAAACACACATTGTTTAGCATAAAAACAAAAAGGAAAAGAGAAACATTATACACACATATATACACACACATACACGTGCACACATACATATTACATCTATTTGTCAACCATTTGATTCATATTACATATATATGTATATATAATATGCCATACAAAATTCATGTGCACATTTTTATACACAACTATATATATATATATCTATATATCCTTCACTTATTCTCTCTCTCTCTCTCCCCCTCCCTCCCTCCCTCTTCCTCTCCTTCTTCCTCTCCTTCTCTCTCCTATGTTCACAGACTTGGTACTATCATGTCTGACAACTTTAGCAACCCTTTTCTTTGTCAGCATCAACCCATGCTGTTCAAAACATAGTATGAACCAATTTAAGACAACTTCTTCCCAAGGTGCCACCATTCTATCCAAATGCCAGCAATTTCATCAGCAAATCAATTCCATATTGGAGCTACAATAGCTGGAGCACAATTGTATCTTTGAAGGTATATTAGAAATAAATACCAAAAGGCACTAGCAGAAAAGCATGCAGGAATAAAAGATAGCAAGGAAAAGACTTGAAGTTGGAGATAAAGACTTCTTACCATATTTCTAACAATAAGGAAAGGGTAGTATAGTGGATCAAGGAACAGTCTTAGAGTAGGAAGACCAGAGTTCAAATTCTGCCTTTGACACTTCCTGGCTATGTAACCTTTGGCAAGTGTACATAATGTCTCAGGGTCCTGGCTATGAATTAGTTTCATAAGAATTACAAATCTCTTTTAGTGGACAAAGTTCCCCACAGTAATGAAATCATAGGTTTAATTTAAGAAAAGGATAAAAAAAGTATTTTAGCTAATTGACATATTATCTAAAACAAATGGTTGTCAGACCATGCTCCAGGGAACCTCATGTTAGTACAAGCACTGTGAAACAGGTTGGGAGAAAATGCTTATGCCAGTAATACTAAAATACATACATACATATATTCATACGTATGTATATATACACATGAATGTATACATATACATACACAGAGACTTGGTATGTGAAACAACTTTTCAGGATTCTATTGTTTTATTTCCTCTATTTTCTTTTCAAATTCCCCAAGCCTTAACCTTAACTTGAAATATACTGATATTTACTCCATGTGCTAAGGTTCCTAAGACAAGAACTTATCAATTGTATTAATATGTTTCATGCCAGAAAGACTTTTATGCTCAAATACATTTGAAAAAAAATGATCTTAATAAGTCTTCCATAAAGGATTCTAGATGTACTGGAGGCCTTCCTCTGATTTTTTAAAAAAATATCTTTGTGGTACACTGGAGTTCTCTGAGTTTTTAAAGGCCGTGCTGGCTGAAAGTAGCCTTCCAGTATGGTCTTTTGTTGTTGTAAGAGGTTTTTCAGTCATGTCTGAATCTTCATGACCTTATTTGGAGTTTTCTTGGCAAGGGACACTGGAGTGGTTTGCCATTTCTATCTCCAAATCATTTTATAGAGTGGGAAACCAGGGTCACACATCCAGTGTCTGAGGTCAGATCTGAACTCATGAGGACACATCTTCCCGACTCCAGGCCCAGTACTCTATCCATTGCCACCTAGCTGTCCCAATACAGTCTTAGTGACACTGTGTTTCTTCTGCTCAAGAACCAGTTTGCCTAAATAAGGAGAGGCTCATCATTAGAAAGTTGACCACTAAGTGTTATATATTTTTTTCTTGGTCCATAGCCACTCATGAAATTAATAACAACAACAAAAACAGATTTTATGATATTTTAATATACATTTTAATTATTTCATGTCAGTTTCTTATATAACTAGCTAATCAATATGATATAGTGGTTAGAATGTTGAACTTGAAATAAAGAAGATCTATCTGTCTTAAAATCACACATTTCCTACTTAGTAGTTGGTAACCCTGGGCAAGTCACTTAGACTCAATTTTCTTATGTGTAAAATGGAGACAAAATAGTAATGCCTATCTCACAGGGTTTAGTGAAGATGAGAGGAGAGAGGGAAAGAGAGAGAGACAGACACAGAGAGAGATAGAGATATTTATATATATAGTATATATGCATATGTATATATATATGCATGCATATATACATACACATACACATAGTACTTTCCAAACATTAAAGTGTTACACAGTTATATAAATATGAGCTGCTATTATTACTATTTTTTAATGGGCAGGGTACCTTTGATATTTGCTAGATTGATTCATGGAGTTTATTTCAATGAGACAAATACATTCTGAAGGCATTCCTTTGAAATTTTCTTGAAATGCACTTGTTCAAAAATGTTATCTTCTGGGGCAGCTAGGTGGTGCAGTGAATAGAGCTCTGACCTTGGAGTCAGGAGGACCTGAATTCAAATCCAGCCTCAGATACTTAACACTTACTAGCTATGTGACCCTGGGCAAGTCACTTGACCCCAATAGCCTCACCAAAAAAGCAAAAACAAAAACAAAAAAAAAGATTACCTTCTGGTTGACATTTGTGTGTGTGTGTACATATAAATACACACATATATAAATGTGTATATACATATATGTGTATATATATGTGTGTGTGTGTATACATATATGTGTGTGTGTGTGTGTGTGTGTGTGTGTGTGTGTAAAACCAAGAAACATCTTCAAGATTGCTTTAAAAATAGAAATATTTGACAGGAGCTACACTAGAATGACCTCTGTAATCAAATTGAAAATTTTTTTTTGTTGTTCACTTTACAATCAGTCACTTGAATTCAATATAGCTAAGGGTAGGTACTTAGGCAGAAGCTTTGAAAAATGATGTTCATTTATGTAGTTTTATACTTGAGGAATGACTTTAAGGGAAAAGTGTCTTAGAAGCATAGATACAGAGCTAGAAGAGACATCATTGTTTATCAAGAACAGCTTCCTACTTTAATAGATGAGGAAATTAAAGATAATAGTATACATACATTTGTGTGTTTGTGTGTTTGTGTGTGTGTGTGTGTGTGTGTGTGAGAGAGAGAGAGAGAGAGAGAGAGAGAGAGAGAGAGAGAGAGAGAGAGAGAGAAGGGCTTACTATGTGCTAGGCACTATGCTAAGCACTTTATAATTATTATCTCCTTTGAACTTCTCAACAAACCTGGGAGGTAGATACTATTATTATATCCCCATTTTACAGATAAAGAAACTGAGTCAAACAATGGTTAAAGTGACTTTCCAAGGTCACAGACCTAGGAAGTGTCTGAGATCAAATTTAAACTCAGGTCTTCTTGACTCCAGGCCCAGCGATCTATCCACTGCAATGTCTGGATGTTCCTAAATTGATGTTTTTGAGAAGATTTATTGTTAAAATTAAGATGGAGGAAATGACTATTTTATTCAAATTCTAAAGGATAAGTAAGATCTGTGGACAACATGTTTTAGACATTTACAATTCCACCTTCTTGTTTACATAAAGTAAGTTCTCCTTTGGTATGTGTCTTGTGAGTATGGTCCTACAGACACCTAAGAGAGATTCAGTCTTTTATCATCTGTACAATTGGGTTAATTAGTTCTTATTAAATTAGTCAAAAAACTATCTGTTTACATATGTAACTCTTGCTTCAAGTTCTTATATCATAGAGACAGTTGATATTGTTAACATAACTTTAAGATGCAGACAGAATGTGGAGAGAATGACAGTTGGTGTTGGCAGTTGAGAGTGACAGTTGAGAAATATCTTCTTTCAAAGAAGCTCTCCCTCTGGAGCCATGGGGAAGGTAGAGGGGGGAAGGAGGAGATGAGTTATCTATGATCCAGGAAGATCCATGAAGAATTTGTATTATATATGTCTTTCCCTAGGGAATCATGGAGAAAGAGTGTTTTTTTTTTTCACTTTTTTCATCTCTGAGGATCTACTTGATAAGCTGGAGACAATTGAAAGTCTTAGGATGAGAAAGCTGAAGAGATGTTTCTTGTCAATCCTGAAGGGAAGCAGAAAAAGGCATAAAATAAAAGAGTTCAAGAGATATTCTTTTCTTTAAAAAATCATTTTCAACATTGTCTTATGAAAAGGATTTAAGAAAAAACATTTAATTAATATCTTTAAAGTACTGACTGAAATAGTACTGAGTTTCCACAAACAGGAATCAATTATGGATTGATCAAATATTGATATTTTAAGGCATTGAGGTAATTTTTTTGTGATATTGGTCATAGTCAATTTTTTTTCTCTCTCTATCTTGTCTTTTCTTTTTTATTAGTTTGCAATATTGTTCCCATATGTTCTTGAATTTTATACATTTTAAAATGTTAATATTTAGGCACACATAAATTATTTGTTGTTAATTGAAAACACATCAGTGGGAGCTTGTAAGCTACAGTTTTAGGAGTAGTCATTTACAGGGGTACTCCTAACACCTTAAGTAATTACAGCAGCTCCCCTGCTCTGGAGAACTACAACCTGATAGCAAGGGTAATTATTGTAGGAAAGTGAGCCCAAAGAGAGGAAGGGAGACTGCTACACCAACATTTCTCAATTAGTTATGGCTTATAAACCAGTTAGACACCAAATGTTTCAGGAGAACATCCAAGAGAGAAGAGCCAAGATGGCAGAGTAGAAGAACCACTCAGCGAAACTTTCCCAACATTCTTCTCCAAACAACTTCAAAATAATATCTCATATCAAAATTTGGAGTGGCAGAACCAGCAAAATACGAGGATGAGACATTTTTTCAGCCCAAGACAACTTAGGAAGTTGGGAGGAAAGATCTGTGACACAGGGGTGGATGCTTGCCTGTAGCCCATGTGGATGTAACACCACTGGTGGGACTAGATGGTAATGACAGAAGCAGCATCAGTTTCCGGAGCTCTCAAGCTCAAGAAGGTAAAGGAACACAGCAACTTGTCAGAAAGAGATTATAGGGACTGCCATGCTGGAACTAGATGCAAGACTAGAAGCTGTTTGGAAACCCCATTGCCTATAACTACTTATGGGTCATAGTTCAAGGGTGGAGAGGAGCACTTTTGGTCAAGAGAGAGCAGGGGCCCATAGGAGCAGTATTGCTTTTGGTCATAAGGGGTCAGGGACCCCGAGGAATAATATCACTTGTAATGCCAAAGGAACAGAAGCCCTGAGAAGAAGTATTGCTTCCAGTCCCAGGAGAGAAGGGGCCTTGAGGAGCAATATTGATTCCAATCCCAATGGATTGGAGGCCCTACCCAGGTAAGGACCAGAGCACAGACTAGCAGAGCAGTGACCACACCTTTCCCTACATCATACCACCTTAAAAGCATCAAAAACTTCTAAATCCTCAGAACTGTCTGAAAATAGCAGTGCAAAAAAGCCTGAAGTGTGGGACAGTGGGACAGTGCCTCCCCCACCCCATGTTGGGAACAGAGCCCAACATTAATGTAAATTAAAAGTTGAGAAACAGGTGGGGGGAGGGGAGAAGAACAAACAACAACAAAAAAAATAGCCTGACCACAAAAATCTATTTATGATGACAGGGAAAATCAAGACACAAGACACAAGAAAATAAGTCAAAATAGCTACAACCAAAGCCTCAAAGACAAAAAGTAAATTGGACAGAAGCCTAACAAGAATTCCAAGAAGAGTTAAAAAGTATTTTCAAAATCAAATAAGAATGGTAGAGGAAAACTTAGGTGAAGAAATGAGAGTGAGGAAAGAAGAACATCTAAAAAAAATCTATAGTGATGATCAATTTATAATAGTTCTAACTAGTTATAATAGTTCTAACCCTTTGTAGTTAGATGGTTTATAATAGTTCTAACACAAGGAGGAGGGGGGAGAAAAGAAGGAAAAAATAAATAAAGGAAAAGACAGAAAAGAGCAAAGAAAGGAAATAAGAGTAAAGGAAAAGGAAAGAATAACTTTTGGTCACTTTTCTTCTCATAGTTCTTCCTTGCAAGGTTCAGAAGCCTCATATCACTTATTTGGTTTATAAGTAGATTTAATAGGCATTATGCATACCAATTAAAGTACAAACACATTTAATAAGCTTAAATACAAAGTGAGAGGCAGTGTGATGTAGTGAAGAAAGAGCCAGCCTCAGAGTCATAGAGACCAGAGGTCTAATCCTACCTCTGAGATATTTTGACTGCATGACCCTGGAAAAGTCACCACTCTGCTCCCAGGAAGCTCTCTAAAGCTATAAATTGCAGAGCAGTTTCCAATTCATTTTAGTAGAGTTATCTCCCTGAAGGTTTCTTATACTTTACAAAGAGAAACCTTGAGAAACCTTGTAGCAATTATAATTCTCTAAGGAAAAAGGCATGGTAGAGTTTGGTGGTGGCATAGAGGTGAAGAATAGAGAATAGGAGCAAACTCCCTCTGATAAAACTGCTTGATCTCAAGGATTTCCTGTGTCTGCCTAGAGGTGGGGAAGAAGACTGTGCTTAACAGCCCTTTCAGTGTAGAAAGCAGACAGCCCAATGAGGTTTAGGGGCCTCTGTAGCATTTGAGGAAGAGGAGAGGGGTGGAAATAGGGAATGAGTATAGCTCAGATGAGTGGCAGTCTGGGAAGAGGATCACTTCTCTGCCCAAGATCAGCCCTGGGGGAGGTGAAGTTCTGGGTAATTATTACAATTATTACAAAATTATTAAAAAACAAGTGAAGCTTGATTTACAAACTTCTGCTTCCACTTTCTAAGTACCCTGTTTTACAGAGAAAACATATATGAGACAATGAAAATACTAAAAAATCAACTAAACGACTATGTGCGTGGTGGGTCAGTAACTTAAACATCAGGTTATAAAATACTGCACATTTTATGTTATATTTGGATTGATTATCATGTACATTCTTGTAACCTACTGGGAAGGGAGAAATGGAAGGTGAGGGGAATAAGAGAGGGGGATATGAGAGGGAAGGGGCAGAGGAGAAAGATGATTGGAAGGATGGAAAGAGAACAAAAATAGGAAAAGAGGAAGGGAGGGAGAGAGGGAAGAAGGAAGATAATATTTCAGTAGTCAAGAGCTATGTTTTTCTTTTATAGGACCTAGAAATCTGTGTCCATAACAGCTGACATGCATCACATTAGGGTTTACAAAACTTTTCCTTCAAAAATAACCTTCTGAGATCAAGTGAAAAAAATTATCTCTATTTTGTAGATGAGGAAACTAAGACTAAAAGAATTTGAGTGACTTGCCCATAGTAATACAGCTGGTATCAGAGCTGGTCTTCTGACTTTAAAACCAGTCCTCCTACTGCTAGCAGTACTGGCAGTACTACTGCTACTATTAAATTATTGTTGGTCTTTCATTCACTTTAAATTGTTTATATATATATATACGTGTGTGTGTGTTTTATATATATTATATATATGTGTGTGTGTTATATATATATGTGAGTGTCTGTGTGTGTGTGTGTGTGTGTGTGTGTGTGTGTGTGCGTGTATAACAGACTCCATTGAATCCAGAAAAGCTAAGGGTTGAACATCTTCCCTCTTCACTTAGGGGCCTCTCTACTCTGATTTAGGTGATTGTCACTTCATGATGTCATAAAAGAAGACAATCTTAATTTCTACTGTGAGAAGGGAAGTTCCTTTGTATTAAAATAGGTATAATCACTGAAGAGGGGGCCAAATTACTCAATGATGCTAAATTTACATGGGACCATATGAATTAATTGAGGTCTTTTATTTCCTCCAGTGGGTAAAGGTTTTGGGACATTGAAGAGGCATGTGGCAGTGAGACGTCAATTCCTCACATTCCATTATTTGGGGGAATCCTGGTCAGAAAGGGACATCTAATACATTTAAGTGGACTATTTTTTAAGTCTCATGGAACCTCCAGGACTCTGGGATGCAGTCAAATTGGCCTTCTCTCTGTTCTGCATACAAAGCAGTTCATCATCTACCTCCACACCTTTTCAATGGCCATCACTTATGCCCAGAATTTATTCTTCCCTCATGTCTGTATCATAGAACTCCTTTAAACCTTCTAGTCACAATTTAAGGACCACTTTTTACACTTTTTTTTTGATTCTCATGCCCCAAAATTTCTTGTATAGGTACACTATACATGTTTATGTATGTACTTGTCTCCTTGTTTGATTATTGTCTCCTCAAAAACAAGAATTATTACATTCTTTGCATGCATTTTTATCCTTAGTACCTAGAATAGAACTTGGAACATAAGAACTTAATAGATACTTGTTGACTGATTAATTTTTTGATTGATAGCTTGTGTCCAAATCATGTCCCGCAACTATCTGAAAAAAATAAAAATTCAAACAAAAATGTTTTATATTTTGTTCTTTTATGTACACAATACTCAGTGACTGATTTTATTTAGGTCACATCTGTAACAACCAAAAAAATCTGAATTCAGTCAACTCAAAATTTTTACAGGTGGAGTCAAGTCATTTCATTTGATTTTAGATCAATTCTTATGGGAATTATAGGATATATAGTTAAAATGAACCTTAAAGATAGTTTCCACTAATCCTCTTATTATGGAAATGAGGAAACTTTGGGACTAGAGAGGTCATGTGAGTTATACAAGGTAACAAAGACAAGAAACATTGATTAAGTGCTTATTCTGTGGCAGGAACTACGATAATAAAAAAGATGAAAACAGTAGACCTGGCATTTAAATGTAGATCCACTCAATCTCCCCTCCTGGATCACAGCCTTTTCATGGTGGAGGGGCTTGCATGGCCCAATGAAATTAAGATCCTGAACTTTGTATTGCGAAGTTCAGATTTAAATTGAAGAAAGTAGGAGAAAACCATCAGACCATATAGGTATGATGCAAATAACATCCCTTATGAATATGAAGTGGAAGTGATGAATAGACTTAAGGGTTAGATCTGGTAGATAGAGTAACTATGGACAGAGGTTCACAGTATTGTTCAACAGACAGCAACAATAACAACAACAACAACAACAAAAACATTCCAAAGAAGAGCAAGAAAACAAAATTGCTATCTGATGAGACTTTACAAATAGCTGAGGAAAGAAGAAAAGTGAAAGTAAATGAGAAAGGGAAAGATATATCCAACTGAATGAAGAATTCCAGAGAATAGCAAGGAGAGATAAGGTTTTCTTCAATGAGCAATGCAAAGAAATAGAAGAAAATAATAGAATGGAAAAGAGAAGAGATCTCTTCAAGAAAATTAGAGTTATCAAAGAAAAGTTTTGTGGAAAAATGGACATTTTAAAAGACAAAAATAGTAAAGACTTAGAATAGATTAAGAAGAGGTGTCAAGAATACAGAGTTTTACAAAACAAATCTTAACATCACTGACCATGATGATATGGTTACAGAACTGGAACCAGATATCCTGGAGAATGAAGTCAAGTGGAACTTGGGAAACATTGCTAACAATGAGATTAGTGGAGGTCACAGAATTCCAACTGAGCTATTTAAAATCCTAAAAGACAATGATGTTAAAGTGCTGTACTTAATATGCCAGCAAATTTGGAAAACTCAACAGTGGCAACTGCATTGGAAAAGATCAGTTTATGCCTCAATCCGAAAGAAAGACAATGACAAAGAATGTTTAAATTATTGAACATCTGTGCTCATTTCACATGCCAGAAAATTTGTGCTTAAGATTCTACAAGCTAGGCTTTGCCAATATGTGAACTGAGAATTACCAGAAGATCAAGCTGGTTTTTGAAGAGGCAGAGGAACTAGAGACCAAATTGCCAACATTCACTGAATTAAGGAGAAAGCAAGGGAGTTCCAGAAAAAAAAAGAAGTCTACTTCTGCTTCATTGACTACACTACAGTTTTTGACTGTGTGGATCACAACAAAATGTGGCAAGTCCTCAAAGAGATGAAAGTAGCAAATTATCTTACTTGTGTCCTGAGGAACCTGTATGTAGGTCAAGAAGCAAAGCTAGAATTGAACATAGAACAATTGATTGATTTAAGATTGGGAAAAGAATCCAACAAGACGTGTATTGTCATATTGGGATGTTTAAGTGTTCAGAGAAGACTAGTATCTCTGTTATAAGGGCTGTCAAGTCCTTTTCAGGATTGCTTTTCACTTTTGATGTCCACCTGCCACCCAACTCTCACCTGTGGTTCCAAGAAGGTGTAGCATACACAGCTGCCACACCCTTGGAAACCATTTTGGCAGACAGGCTGAACCAGGTTTAAGTTCATTTAACTTAAAAGTATAGATTCCAGGAATGTGCACAGAGATGATAAGGTTAATGTTCACATGGCCAGAGCTAGTGCAGTGTTTGGGAGGCTCTAAAGGAAAGTGGAGAAGAGAAGAGATAGTATGCTGCCTACCAAACTGAAGGTCTACAGAGCCATTGTGCTGACCTAATTGTTGTATGACTGTGGAACCTGGATGGTATACCAGTGCTACCTATGCCAGGGAACTGAAACACTTCCACTTGAATTGTCTTAGTAAGATTCTGAAGATCACCTGGCAAAATAAGTTAATAGACATTGAGATCCTTTCCTAAGCTGAACTGCCAAACATTCAAACTACTGCAGAGAGTGCCCCTCCAATGGGCTGGCCACATTGTTCAAATGCCAAAATACATTTACCTAAAAGACTATTTTAAAGAAAACTCATATAAGGCAAGCACTCACACAGAAGTCAGAAGAAATGATACAAGGAAATTTTGAAGGTCTCTCTGAAGAACTCTGGAATCAATTGTGAGACATGGGAGACATTGGCACAGGATCACCCAGTAGGGTGTGCCCACTTCAAAGAAGGTGCTGTGCTCTATGAGCAAAGGAGAATTTCAGTAGCTCAAAAGAAACTTAAGATGTACAAATTTAAAGACATTTCTACTCCACATGTTCATGTGAACTATCTGTGCCCAACCTCTTATCAAGTTTTCTGAGCTTTTATTGGTCTAATCAGCTACAATCAGAAAGACTACACCTTGACCCCAACATGTTGATGTCATTTTGGTCCTCTTTGAGCATGAAGGACAACAACTAACTAACTTATATTGTCACCTTAATTATTTAACTTATATGTAGAGTACACCATACTAAATGACAGGCTAGACAAATCAAAAGGCAAAATTAAGTTTGCCAGGAGAAATAACAACAATCTCAGATATGCAGACAATACCACTCTGATGGCAGAAAGTGAAGAATTAAGAAGCCTTTTGATGAGAGTGAAAGGGGAAAGTGTAAAAGTTGTCTTGAAGCTTAACATTTAAAAAAAATACTAAGATCTTGGCAACTGGTTCCATTATTTCCTGGCAAATATAGGGAGAAGAAATGGAAGCAATGTCAGGCTTTATGTTATTGGGCTCATTGATCACTGAAGACCACAACTTCAACCATTAAATTAAAAGACTTTTTCACCTTGGAAGGAAAGCTATAACAAATCTGGACAGCATATTGAAAAGCAAAGAGATCACCTTGCTGACAAAAGGCCATATGGTTAAAATTATGGTTTTTCCAATTTTAGTATGGTTTTTTAGCTGTGAGAGTTGAACTATAAGGAAAGCTGAGCACCACAAAATTGATGCTGTCAAAATGTGATGCTAGAGAAGACTTTTGAGAATCCCTAGGAGAGTAAGGAGATCAAATTAAGTCAATACTTAAAGAAATTAATTCAGACTACTCCATGTAAGGACAAATACTGAAGCTGAATCTTAAATACTTTGGTTACACAATAAGACAGGACTCATTGGAAAAGATTGATATTGGGAAAGATTGAAGACAAAAGGAAAGGGGGACCACAGAGAATGAGATGGATAGATAGTGTCAAGGAAACAACAACCATAAACTTGAGCAGACTTTGAGAGATAGTGGAAGATTCAAGAGCCTGGCATGCTATAGCCCATTGTATCTCAAAGGGTCGAAAATGACTGAGCAACTGAACCAAACCACTCAATCTAATTCTCTTTTCCAAAGAAGCAGCAGCAGCAGCAACAACAAAATGAACAAAAACCTAATAAACTTCCTATCGTGAAGTCAGTATATGTCCAAATATCCTAACCTTTTCTTTACTTTTTGAGCTTAGCCACAATGGAAATTGGGCTTATCTGTATGTTTTATTTCTTACTTCCTCCTTGCTATTTCCTCCTTCTTACTGAAAAGTTATGCTACTTTAAGAACCTTGTGAATAATAACAGAACAAAGATTTTCCTTTTGTCATCTTCATTATGTAGAACACAGCATCAAAATTACTTATCTGTAAGCTATGAGGATTGAAAAGAACAGAAGACAAATATTCCTTTTCTCCTCCAATTAGAATTTATTCACTATCTATGCAGATCATAGACAGTGGCAAAGGGAAATAGAAACTTCAGCTGTAGTCAAGTTGTAAGCAAAACTAATTACCTACAAAAATAATTCAATTTCCTATGAAATGCGGAAGATACTGTTATTAAAAGTGAACACAGGCAATCTATCTCCAGACCTGCTCTTCAAGACTGATTACATTCTGTCCTTTCCCAGAGTTCTTCCTTGTTTCATGCACTCCCCACTATTCCTTGAATCTTTCTTTACCTTTATCTATCTCATCCTCTCAGTTTAAGAGATAACAACTTCTTAGTCTGATCCACAAATCATGCATACATACTCATGGTAATACCCTGTGAAAGATAACAAGGGTATTTTAGCTACTTTTCAACAGTGGGCTTCTATGGACAATAACCTTAACTTCACTGTCTAAGCAAGATGATCCCCAATCTTTAGGAGGAAGACATCATTTTGGTATCAAATATATATTTTTCAGATCATCTTCCTCCTCACAGGATGGTAGTTACACTAGTATTTAGTGGTTGGAAAAACAAACAAATGAATGAATGAATGATAAAAGCATGCATAGTCACATTCACCTCCAAACAACCATAAAATAATTCCTCAAACCAAATCCTGGAATAGCAGAACCAGCAAAAAGGGTGAAATAATTTTTTAGCCCAAGAAACTTGGAATATTGGCAAGAAAGATCTGTCTCATTTGGGTAAAAAGGGAGCACATTCCAGGACAGGGAGTGACCAGACACAAACCCCACCTTAGCAAACCTGAGGGAAAGCCTGAACCCCAGTGTGGTGGGGCAGGCAAACTCCAACACCAGAACCCCGCCCCCCCATGTGCCTTAGCATATCCAGGGGAACCAGCAGCTTCCAGCTCTGAGAAGCATCACATGCTGTAGTGTAGCCCCAGGCAAACAGGCATCCTCCAGTGGTGAGACTTCCATGTGCTTTGTTGTAGCCCCAGGAGAATGCAGAAACACCCCACCAGGCCTCAGCCCATGCCAGATACCAGCTCTAGCACTCCAGCTTAGCACCAGGTAAGCTGCCAGATCCCTACAGCCTCCAGCAATGCCAGCCACCCCCACCACACCCCTCAGCACAGCACCAAACATGAGAATCCACCCCAGGGCCTCCAGGCAACATCAATGCACCAGCAGGTGAACAACCAGGGCCTACAACCACTGGCACAAGAAGCCTGAGACAGTGCTGCTTCCACCCTGAGAACACAGCTCAAATTTAAAAGAAAGGAAAAAGCCTCTCCCTCACCCACTGAAAAAAATGAGCAAAATAGCAGCAACAATAGCAACAAAATGAATCTGAGCATAGACCAAGACACAAACTCAGAAGAAAATAACATCAAAACACCTAAGGACAAAACCCCAAAGAACAACAAGAAGTGGTGTCAAGCCCAGAAAGAGCTCTTGGATGAGCTCAAAAAAGATGTTAAAAATCATATGAGAGGTAAAAGAAAAATAGGAAAAGAAATGAGAGTGCTGCAAGAGAATTATGAAAAAAGACTTAACAGCTTGGAAAACTACTTAAAAAGTAGAACTGGCCAAATGGAAAAGAAAAAACAAAAATTCACTGGGAAAAAAAAACAACTCTTTAAAGAGCACAATTGGTCAAATAAAAAAGAAAGTACAAAAGCTAATTGAGGAACACACCTTAGAATTAGAATTGGACAAGTGGAAGCTAATGACTCTATAAGACATCAAGAATCAATCAAAAAAAGTTCAAAATAATGAAAAAATGGAAGAAAATTTAAAATACTTCATGGAAAAAACAACTTATATGGAAAATAGATCCAGGAGAGACAATATCAGAATCACTGAACTACCTGAAAGTAATAATCAAAAAGAGGACCTGGACAGTATCTTTCAATAAATTATGAAGGAAAACTGCCCTGATGTCCTGGAACCAGAGGGCAAAATAGGCATTGACAGAATCTACAAATCACCTCAGGAAAGAGATCCCAAAATAAAAATTCCAAGGGACATTATAGCCAAATTTCAGAACTTACAGGTCAAAGAAAAAAAAATAATACAAGTAGCTGGAAAGAAACAATTCAAATATCAGGGGGTTACAATCAGGATTACACAGGACCTGGGAGTTGCAACATTATAGGCTCTAAGGTTATGGAACATAATATTCTGTAAGGCAAAGAAGCTGGAACTACGACTAAGAATCACTTACTGGCAAAATTAAGCATAATACATCAAAGGGGGAAGAAAGATCATTCAATGAAATAGAAGGATTTCAAGCTTTCATAAGGAAAAGACCAGAACTAAACCAAAAATTTGACCTCAAATAACAAGATCCAAGAGAAGCATAAATAGGTAAAAAGGGAAAAGAAAGCATAAGAGATTCAATAGAACTAATTACATCCCTACACAGGAAGATGATACTTGGCAATTCTTAAAAATTCTAATACTGATCATAGAAGGAATATACATAGACAGAAGGAATAGATATAAGGTGAATTTGAGGGAATGACATAAAATAAGGGATGAGAAAGAGGAGTATATTGGGTACAGTAGAATGGGGTAAATCATTTCACATGAAGAAGCATGAATGACAATTGAAGAGAAGATGGGAGGGTGGGCAATGAACATCACTTGAACCTTATTCTAATTAGTATTGGCTCAAAGAGGGATTCATATACACACTCAGTTGAATATAGAAATCTATTCTTACTAGACAGGTAAGGAGGAGGAAAGAGATCAATTAAAGGGATAGGGGTAGGGGGACAGACAGAAGGGAGGGCAGATCAGGGGAGGTGGTAGAAGCAAAACACTGATGAGGAGGGAAAGGGTGAAAAGAGAGAGGACAAACAGGAGGAAAAATAGGATGGAGGGAAGTACACAGGTAATAATTATAACTGTAATGTGAATGGGATGAACTCTCCCACAAAATGAAAGTAGATAACAGAGTAGATCAAAAACCAGAATCCTGCAATATGTTGTATACAAGAAATAAACCTGAAGCAGAGACACACAAAGTAAAGGTAAGAGGCTGGAGCAGAATCTGTTATACTTCAGCTGAAGCAAACAAACAAACAAACAAACAAACAAAAAACAACAACAAATAGAGGTAGCAATCCTGTTCTCAGATAAAGTAAAAGCAAAAATAGACCTAAATAAAAGAGATAAGGAAGATAGAACTAATTGAAAAAAATAACGAAGGAAACTATATCTTGCTAAAAGGAACCACAGATAATGAAGCAGTATCAATGCTAAACATATATGAACCAAGTGGTATAGCATCCAAATTCATAAAGGACAAGTTAAATGAGTAATAGGACAAAACAGATGGCAAAACTATTACTAGTGGAGGAAGTCAACTGTCTCTTCTTAGAACCTGATAAATCCAACCAAAAAAAATTAAGTAGGTAAATAGAGTACTAGAAAAGTTAGATATGACAGATCTTTGGCATGATTTAGATCAGGGGTAAGGAACCTTTGTCAAGGCCGCATGTGGCCTTCTAGGTCTTTGGGTGCAGCCTTTTGACTGAGTCCAAGTTTTATAGAACAAATCCTTTTATTAAGAGGATTTGTTCTTTGAAGTTTGAATTCAATCAAAAGGCCACACTTGAGGGCCTAGAGGGCCACATGTGGCCTTGAGGCAACAAGTTCTTCCCCTCCCCCAATTTAGATATAAAGGGTGACATCATAAGCAAATTAGAAGAGCAACAAATAGGCTACCTGTCAGATCTATGGGGAGAGGAAGAATTTGTAACCAATCAAGAGATAGCATTACAAAATGTAAAATAGATAATTTTGATTATATTAAATTAAAAAGCTTTTGTACAAACAAAACTAATGGAAGCAAGATTAGAAGGAAAGCAGAAAGATGAGAAACAATCTTTACAGCAAGTGTCTCTGATAAAGGCCTCAGTTCTCAAATATATAGAGAACTGAGTCAAATTTACAAAGAATACAAGACATTCCCCAATTGATAAACAGTCAAAAGATATGAACAGGCAGTTTGCAGATGAGGAAATCAAAGCTATTTATAGGCATATGAAGAAGTGCTTTAAATCACTTTTGATTAATGAAATTCAAATTAAAACAACTCTGAGGTACCACCTCACACCTATCAGATTGGCTAATATGACAGAAAAGGAAAATGATAAATTCCAGAGAAGATGTGGGAAAATTGGGACACTAATGCATTATTGACAGACTTGTGAACTGATTCAACCATTCTGGAGAGCAATTTGGAACTATGTCCAAAGGGCAACCAAAGTGGGTATACCTTTGGATCCAGCAACAGCACTTCTAGGGCTGTATCCCAAAGAGATCATACAAATGGGCAAAGGACCCACATGTATAAAAATATTTATAGTAGCTCTTACTGTGGTGGCAAAGAATTGGAAATTGAGGGGATACCCATCAATTGGGGAATGGCTGAACAAATTGTGGTTTATGAATGTAATGAAATACTATTAAGCAATAAGAAATGATGAACAGGCAGATTTCAGGAAAACCTACAAAGACTTGTATGCAAAGTGGAATTAGCAGAAACAGGAAAACATTGTGCACAATATAAGTAACATTATGTGATGATCAACTATGAATGACTCAGCTCTTTTCAGCAACACAATGATTCAAGTCAAGTACAAAAGACTCGTGAAGGAAAATGCTATCCTCATCCAGATAAAGAAGTGATGAACTCTGAATGCAGATCAAAGCATATTTTTTTCACTTACTTTATTATGTTTTTTTCCTTTTGGTCAGTTCCTTTCACAATTGTGACTAATATGGAAATATTTTTACATGATAGCACATGTATAAACTATAACAAACTGCCTACCATTTTCAGAAAAGGGGAAGGAAGAAAAATTTGGAACTCAAAATTTTGTAAAAATGATGCTAAAATTTTTCTTGACATGTAAATGGGGAAAATAAAATACTATTAAAAATAACAAAAAAGAAATAAATCCTCTTATAAATAAAAAAAACAGTAAAAAACATGCATAGGGCTGCAGGGATACCATTGTGTCTTCAATGCTGCTCTTAGATGAATTTGTATTTTATAATTCACAACATCTACATATGTTTGGGGATGGGGAACCCACATAGATGAAACAGTCTATAGAAGTCAAGTTATGATGTTGTTGATTATTTGTTTTTTAACTGCATATTGATTTAGAGATTGATTGCTAGGGATTGACAAATGTATCAACAGATCTTTTCACCCCCTCTGAGGGTCTGTGATCCACAGTTTAAAAATTACTGGAGTGCTCATTTCAGAGTACAAAAGGGCTAAGATTCAGGAGGTATGTTGACATTGTATCTTATTCTGGTCTCCCTAATTGCCCTTCCCATCAAGTTTGATTAGGTAGTATAAGGTAACAATAGTAGGAAGATTACAAAAAGACAGCAGAGAAGGTATTTATAAACTATCCCATAAATTAGGGGAACATAACAGTTACTTGCAAACTTTCTCATGAATTAGAAGTCATTAACAACAGCCTAGTAAATTAACTGAGACCACATCTTGACACTATGCTCTAAATCAGGGGGAATCATCTAGACCTTAATTATAATGGCTCTTTGGTCCCACTTTCAGTCTGTAGGCTACTGATAAGCACCATAGGTATATTATAATACCAGTACTGTTATGTAGATGAAACCCTAAGGTGGTGCTGATAACTTCAAAATGATGTTGATGTGTTAATGAACTGAGTCAAAGGTGTCCTCCATCACCCAAATCCTATTAAAATGGGACCCCAAATTTCTGCCCCTTGAGCACTCCTCCATCTCTTACTGGTCCATGATGTCCCAGGGCTCCCAACTCTAATCAGATTCATGATTATGTAACTATTCATACTTCTTTCATTCCCTATTCTCTTCACTGCTTGCCTCTTCCACCACCCCATCCCCTGTCCTTTGTGGTCTCTGTGTTTAATTAAACTGTCTTTGTGGTCTCTGTGTTTTATTAAACTGTAATTGAAACATTATTCCCCACTTGCCTCAATAGTGGTCTTTCTCAGTCAAAGAACCAAGCATTCTTGCTTTGAGCCTCCCCTTAGTTTGTAAATTGGAAGCACAAGAGCTGAGACTAAATTCTGTTCCACAGTGGCTTCTATCACGGAAGAACATGGAGTTATGAATTCATAGGTAGAAAGCCAAGGTAGGCAGGTGAACTTCACGGCCCCTTTCATGAGGGACTTCCTCATTACTTAATTGCAGTAAAGAAATGAACAATTCGGAGGTCAATGAATTTGGATGAGAATATATGTACTTTATACAGATAACTTTATTTGTTCTAACTAAAATTTAGCATTTCCTCTATTTAAAAACATTATTTCAAGAAAAATATTTTACCAAATTGTCAAAGAGGCCCCACAAAATTTAAGAATATCTATAGTAAGATTTTTTTTAAGTTTATCCAAGGTTTAGGGAAAATTAGGTCTGGATGAATGTTTGGGTGGCATTTCTCCACTTCTATGGAATTACCAAACATATAATTCAAATATAAGGATCAGGTAAACAGATAAGGTGATGGAGTAGGAAGAAAGATTAGCGTTCAGTTCCCCATTACAACTACTTTATATATTAGAAAATATATCAGAACAAGCTTTTAATCCAATAAACTTACAAAGAACATCATAGTGAATTTTAGCTCAGGTCAGCATAGGGAAATAGAGGTGATTTATACAGTGGGAACAGGGTCTAACCAGGAAGGTGCTACACGGAGCCTTTTAAGAGAAGGATTAATGTGGAGTCAGGGACTATATTCTAGGTAAATAAGAGGTCCTGGATCCAGAACAGGATTGTGCTTGACTATATCCAGCAAGCTGGAATGGGTGCCAACTGGGAAATGTGTTGCTCATATCCCACAGCTAATTCACATATCAAATGTGGATTGAGAAAGGCGCCTACATCTAAGAGTAAGCTCACAGCAGGGAGCAGTTATAACCTGGAGATGTGTAAAGCAGGAACAGAAAATTCAGTTCTAACCCTTGGAGCAGAAAGTGTCATGAATCCAATCTCCAACACAATCTTGCAGTAGAATAGCAAGGCTAATAGTTCAGACAAAGAAGAAGCTTATGATTTTATCACTCAGAACCAGAAGAGTCTCCCAGGCAGCTGATGGAGGCTAGGGTCAGAAGCAAGTCTGATGCATCTCAAACTAGAGGTAACACCACAATGGTTTTGATTAGATACAAACTCAAGTCAAGAGCTTACAAAACTCAGATGAAGAGGGAATCCATAAGACCTCATGTGGGATTAGATAGATTTGAATATACTGAAAGTACAGAACTAATTACCCAGAGAAAACAGCAGCAGAAGTCAAGTGAATACAAAACAGGGCAAAGTAGCCCTGGACATTCCATATACAACTTAGGGACTAAGCCAAAGTGCAATTTTGGGAAATGAAATTAGAAGAATGATTTTAACAAAATAAATCCCATTACAAAAAGCTGTTTTGGTGACAAAGATGCCTAAGACACAAACTCCGAAGAAGAAAATGACTTCAAAATATCTATAAGCAATGACCTTCCTCCCTCTAAAAAAACAGCTTGTTCACACAAATAAAGTCAGATCTAAATAATTGGAGAAACATTAGTTGCTCATGGGTAGGCTGAGCTAATATAATAAAAATAACAATTCTACTTAAGCTAATTTACTTATTCCATGCCATACCAATCAAACTACCAAAAAAATTATTTTACAGAGTTAGAAAAAATAGTAACAAGATTCATTTGGAAGAACCAAAGGTCCAGAATGTCAAGGGAACTAATGAAAAGAAATGCAGGGGAAAGTGGCCTAGCCATTCCAGATCTTAAATTGTATTATAAACCAGCAATCATCAAAACTGCTTGGTACTGGCTAAGAAATAGAGTGGTAGATCAGTGGAATAGGTTAAATATGTAAGACACAGTAGTAAATAACTATAGTAATCTGTTATTTGATAAACCCATAGACCCCAGCTTCTGGGATAAGAACCCACTTTTTGAAAAAAAAACTGCTGGGAAAACTGGAAAAGAGTATGGCAGAAACTAGGCATTGATCAAAATCTCACACCATATACCAAAATAAATTCAAAATGGGTTCACGATTTAGATATAAAGGCTGATACTATAAGCAAAATGGGAGAGCAAGGAATAGTTTACCTATCAGATCTATGGAGAACAGAAGAATTCATGACCAAACAGGAGATAGAGAACATTGCAAAAAGCAAAATGGATAACTTTAATTACATTAAATTAAAAAGTTTTTGCACAAACAAAGCCAGTGCAACTAAGATTAAAAGGAAGGTAGAAAATTGGGAAAGAATTTTTATAACCAGTCTCTCTGATAAAGGCAGCATTTCTAAAATATATAGAGAATTAAGTCAAATTTATAAGAATACAGGTCTCATTCCCCTATTGATAAATGGTCAAAGGATATGAACAGGCAGTTCTCAGATGAAAAAATCAAAGCCATCTATAGACATATGAAAAAATGCTCTAAGTCATTATTGATCAGAGAAATGCAAATCAAAACAACTGAATTACCACATCACACCTATCAGATTTTTTGGGTCTCCTTTAGCAGCACTCTCAATTTTTCCTCTATTTCTCTCACTTGCCACTCAAAATCCCTTTTGAGCTCTTCTAAGGCCTGGGACTGATTCATATTCTTCTTGCAGGCTTTGGATGTAGGAGCTTTGACTTCGTTGTCTTCTTCTGGTTGTTTGTTTTGATTTTCTTTGTCATCAAAGTAAGATAATATAGTCTGACTCTTTTTGCACTGCTTGCTCATGATCTCAGCCAATTACTTGAGTTATAAACTCTGGTAAGGTAGGAGTCTGTTTCCAGTGTGGAGAATGTACTGTCCCAAGTTTCGGGGATTTTGTGCAGCTGTTTTCAGAGATACTTCTAGGGATCTGTAAATTTTCAGTTCTTCCAAGGTGTTATGATCAAGAACGAGGTGTTTACTCCTTTCCTGGCCTGTGCTCTGGTCTATGAGCACTCTTTTCTGTCTTGGAACTATGAGGAGGGTTTCTTCTCCACAGCTACTACAAGCTCCACCATGCCAGCACTCCAGCTCGCCCCAGGACTGCCACCCAGAACTGTGACCCAAATCCAAGCACGGGCAAAGCAAGAGAATCCTGCACCATCAAAGACATCCCTGCAAGCCCCAGTCTGTGTGCCAGAAGCTCAGGAAGCAGCCTCTGCTCCAAGGAATTAGCCTGGGACCCCGAGCTCCTCTCTCACCACCATAGAAACAGACTTTTCCCACTGACCTTCTAAGTTGTCTTTGGCGTTCGTGGGTTGAGAAGTCTAGAAACCACCACAGCTGCCTGTGATTCAGCCCTCTGAGGCCTGCTACAGGGTCGCTGCGGTCTGCGTGCCCACGCCAAACTGCGTTCCTCATTCGTCTCCCCGCCCAGCATGATATACCTTTCTCATCAACCATCCACGCTGTCTTTGGCTGGAAATTTGTTTCACTTTGTCTTTTTGTGGGTTCTGCTGCTTTAGAATTTGTTTAGAGCCATTCTTTATAGGTATTTGTGGAGGGGTTTGGGGGAGATCTCAGGCAAGTCACTGCTTTTATTCAGTCATCTTGGCTCCTCCCCCTCAAGTAATTTTTCACTTGATTCTCTAGGACTCTCTAAGTATACCATTATATCATCTGCAAAGAGTGATAGCTTTGTTTCTTCTTTGCCTATTCTAATTCCTAAAATTTCCTTTTCTTCTCTTATTGCTAAAGCTAGCATTTCTAGTACAACATTGAATAACAGTGATTAAAATGGACATCCTTGTTTCACCTCCAATTTTATTGAAATGCTTCTAGCTTATCCCCATTACACATAATGCTTGCTGATGGTTTTTAATAGAAATGGGTGATGTATTTTATCAAATGCTTTTTATGCATCTATTGTGATAATCATATGATTTCTGTTAGTTTTGTTGTTGATATGGTCAATTATGTTGATAGTTTTCCTAATATTGAACCAGCCCTGCCTTCCTGGTATAAATCCTACTTGGTCATAGTGTGTTATCCTTGAGATTACTTTGTTAACATTTTATTTAAAAATTTTTTCATGTATATTCATAAGGGAAACTGTTCTATAATTTTCTCTCTCTATTTTGGCTCTTCCTGGTTAGGTATCAGCACTGTATTTGCATCATAAAAAGAATTGGGTAGGACTCCTTCTTCACTTATTTTCCCAAATAGTTTATGTAATATTAGAATTAATTGTTCTTTAAGTGTTTGATAGAATTCACTTGTAAATCCATCTGGCCCTGGAGATTTTTTCTTAGGGAGTTCATTGATGGCTTGTTCAATTTCTTTTTCTGAAATGGGGATATTTAAGTATTTTATTTTCTCTTTTCTTAATCTGGGCATTTCATATTTTTGTAAGTATTCATCCATTTCACTAAGATTGTGAAATTTATTGGCATACAGTTGGGCAAAATAGTTTCTAATTATTGTTTTGATTTCCTCTTTATTGGTGATGAATTCTCCCTTTTCATTTTTGATTTTGATAATTTGGTTTTCTTCTTTGTGCATACACAGAAAGGGAGGGTAAATTAGGGGAGTTGGTGGTCAGAGGCAAAACACTGGTGAAGAGGGAAACAGTGGAGAGAGAGAGAGAGAGAGAGAAAGAGAGAGAGAGAGAGAGAGAGAGAGAGAGAGAGAGAGAGAGAGAAACAACAGGAGAAATAGAATGGAAGGAAATACACAGTTAGTAAGAACAGCTATGAACATGAATGGGATGGTCTCTCCCATAAAGCAGAAGTGAGTACCAGAATGGATTAAAAAACCAGAATCCTACAATATGTTGTTTACAAGAAACACACTTGAAGCAGAGACACACACAGAATAAAGGTAAAGGACTGGAACAGAATCTATTATTTTTCAGCTAAAGTAAAAAAGCAGGGGAAGCAATCCTAATCTCAGACAAAGCAAACACAAAAATAGATCAATTAAAAAAAACAGGCAAGGAAACTACATCCTGCTAACAGGCGCCATAGACAATGAAGTAATATCATTACTAAACATAAATGCACCAAGTGATAGAGCATCGAAATTCTTAAAGGAGAAGTTAAGTGAGTTACAGGAGGAAAAAGACAGCAAAACTTTACTGGCAAATTTCAACTTTCTCCTCTCAGAACTAGGTAAATTTAATCACAAAATAAACAAGAAAGACATTAAGGAGGTTAATAGAATTTTAGAAAAGTTAGATATGACATACCTCTGGAGAAAGTGGAATGATAATAGAAAAGAATATACTTTTCTTCTCAGTGGTACATGTCACATACACAAAAAATTGACCATGTAATAGGGCACAAAAACCTTAAATGTAGAAAGGCAGAAATATTAAAAGTATCCTTTTTGGATCATAATGCAGTAAAAAATTACATTGAATGAAGGGCAGTTGAAAGAGTAAATATTTATTGAAAACCAAATAATCTAATCACAAATAATAAGTCAGTCAAAGAACAACATAGAAACAATAATTTCTTCAAAGAGAATGACAAGAATGAGACAACATACCAAAATTTATGGGATATGGCCAAAGCAGTTCTTGGGGAAAATTTCATAACTCTAAATACTTAACATAAAAAAAAAATAGGGGCAGCTAGGTGGCGCAGTGAATAGATCACCAGCTTTGGATTCAGGAGGACCTGAGTTCAAACCCGACACATAACACTTACTAGCTGTGTGACCCGGGGCAAGTCACTTAACCCCATTGCCTAACCCCTCCCCCCAAAAATAGAGAAAGAGTGGATCATGCAACAACAACAAAAACCTAGAAAAAGAACAAATTAAACCCCCCATTTAATACTAAATTAGAAATCCTGAAAACCAAAGGAAATATCAATAAATTTGAAAGTAAGAAAACTATTGAGCTAATAAAACTATGAAGTAATTTTATAAATATATATATATATTATATGTATGTATATACACATATACCATTGGTTAATTTGATAAAAAAAAGAAAAACAAATTTCCCAGTATCAAAAATGAAAAGAGTGAATTCACCACCAATGAAGAGGAAATTAAAGCAATCATTAGAAAATATTCTGTCCTATTATATACCAATAAATTGGAAAATTGAAGTGAAATTGGTGTATATTTATCAAAATACAAATTGCCCAAAATAACAGAAGAAGAAATAGAATACTTAAATATAACCCCACCTTAGAAAAAGAAATTGAACAAGCCATCAATGGACTCTCTAAGAAAAAACCTCAAGAGCCAAATGGGTTCACAAGTGAATCCTACAAAACATTTAAAGAACAATTAATTCCATATAAACTGTTTGAAAAAGATAGACAAAGAAAGAGTCATACCAAATTCCTTTTATGACACAAATATGGTGCTAATACCTAAACCCGGAAGAGCTAAAACAGAAAAATAAAACTATAAATCTGTTTCACTTACATATACTGGTGCAAAAAGTTTGAATAAAATACTAGCAAGGTGATTACAACAATACATCACAAAGATTATTCATTATGATCAAGTGAGATTTATATGAGGAATACAGGTTTGTTTCAATATCAGGAAAACTATCAGCATAAATGACTAAATTAATAACAAAACCAACAGAAATCTTATGATTATCTCAATAGATTCAGAAAAGGCTTTTGACAAAATACAGCAACAATTCCTATTAAAAACACTAGAGAGCATAAGCATTATCTCTAATGGGACTAAGCTAGATGCCTTCCCAATAAGATCAGGAATGAAGCAAGGATGCACATTACCACCAGTATTATTCAATATTGTACTAGAAATGGTAACTATAGCAATTAGAGAAGAAAAAGAAATGAAAGAAATTAGAATAGGCAATGAGGAAACAAAATTATCACTCTTTGCAGATGATAAGATGGTATGCTTAAAGAATACTAGAGAATCAATTAAAATACTACTTGAAATAATTAACAACTTTAGCAAAGTAGCAGGATTGAATATAAACCCATGTAAATCACCAGTATTTCTATATACTACCAACAAATTCTAGCAACAAGAGTTTGAAAGAGAAATTCCATTAAAATAACTGTAGACAATATAACATACTTGGGAGCCTACTTGCCAAGACAACCCCAGGAACTACATGAACACAATTACAAAACACTTTTTACACAAATAATATCAAATCTAAAAATTGGAAAAAAATATCAATTGCTCATGGATACACTGAACCAATATGATAAAACTGCAATTTTGTCTAAATTATTTTACTTATTCAGTACCACATCAATCAAACTACCAAAAATAATTTTGTAGAGCTAGGAAAAATAATAACACAATTCATCTGGAAGAAGAAAAGATCAAAGATATAAAGAGAATTAATGAAAAAAAATGCAAAAGATGGTGGCCTAGCCATACCAGATCTCAAATTATATTGTAAAGCAGCAATCATCAAAACTTTCTGGTACTGGCTAAGAAATAGAGTGGCAGGGACAGCTAGGTGGTGCAGTGGATAGAACACTGGCCCTGAAGTCAGGAGGACCTGAGTTCAGATCCATCCTCAGACCAAACACTTGACACTTACTAGCTGTGTGACCCTGGGCAAGTCCCTTAATCCCAATTGCCTAAAGGAAAAGAAAAGAGAAGAAAAGAAATAGAGTGTTAGATCAGTGGAATAGATTAGGTACACAAGACATAACAGTAAATGACCATAGTAAGCTAGTGTTTGATAAAGCAAATTTGGAACTCAAGACTTAAAAAAAGAATGTTAAAAATTGCCTTTTCATTTAATTGGGAAAAAATAAAACACAATTTTAAAGGGAGTGAAATGAGAATTGTGAGAGCAGAATTCATGGCTCCCATAGCAATAGTAATTTAGAAAAACTCAAATCTGTGATGGCAAATCTCACCAAAGAAATAAAAGAGAATACAACTAATTAGGAACACAAATACACAGAAATGAAGAAGAATCTAGAATAAGAGAGGCAATAAAGTAACATTAAAAGAAAACAAAGTCTCAATTCAAGCAAAACATCGATCTTAAAAACAATGCATAGAATAAAACCTAAGGATTATAGGTTTTCTAAAAGAACATGACATGTTAAAAAACTTAAGTACCATAATGCAAAAATTAAATAAGAAAACTGCTCCAAACTTTTGAAAGCAAGTTTTTTTTCCCTGAATGAAATACTAACTGAAAGACATGATAAATTAACTCTAGAAAAAAACTCAATTCTGCAGACTTCCAGACACATAGTTATTTAATTTAACAATTAGTTCAGAAATGAAAAATTCTCTAAGTGACCAGGAGAAAAACTTTAAAACACCAACAAATGGAAATTTGAATAACTCAAGATTATTCTTTACCCACTAGAAAACACAGGAGCGAAAAGAGTAATGTGTTCAGATGAGCAATGGAATTCAGGATTCACCATAAATAAACAACAAGAAAAATTAATATTCATTACAAGGGGACATTTAAAAATTGTTAGAAAGAAAACAAGGTTAAAGAGATTATTTGCTTCTCAAAGACTCCAAACAACAGAAATGTAGAAGGAATGAAAAAAAAATGCCATAGCCCAGGACAGCAATAGTAATAAAGTGATAACTGACAAACCAGTAAGAAACTGATAAATTTTCTAAATGTATAAAAGAGGACAAGGGTGAAAATAAAAGTTTGTTGGATTTAATAGAGAAGAGGCAGGGCTAGGGCACTATGGACAGAATCTGGTGACATCCTACTTACCAGTGTATCTGCGTGTGTGTGTATGTGTGTGTGTGTGTGTGTGTGTGTGTGTATGTGTGTGTGTGTTGCCTGTATTTGTGTATGTGTGTGTTTTATTTTGTCTATGGGATTATATTACAACCCTATTAGCCTACCCAACACTCTTCATATATTCTGTGCTTTTGCACAAGCTAACTCAGAAACACAGAATGCTATCCATCTTTAACATTGCCTCTCAGAATTTCTACAGTGATTGAAGTGGGAAGAGATTTGGGACAGAGAGATCAATTAGAATGCTACAGCAAGGGTCAAAAGAGAAGTGATGAGGACCTCAGTTAGGGTGAAGGCTGCATTAGTAAAGAGGATACATATGGGAGAGATACTGTGGAAATAAAAATAGCAAGATTTGCCAAATAAGTGGATAAATAGAGTGAATGAGGCTGAAATGAAGATGAAACGAAGTTGTAAATTTAAATGACTGGGAAGATGTCATGTCTTCTGGAATTACAGAGACATTTAGAAGAAGAATGTGTTTTGGCATTATAAGCAAAACAAACTCTAACCTTGGAGGCTGATTCACAAAAATAAGTTTAAAAGGAAAGAAAGGGTAAGAACCTATAATCAGGGTCTGGATGAGAGAAAGAAGCAAATGTCAAGGGAACAAAACAAATCATGTAAATTTTTAAAAAAGTTGTAAATTTTATATAATCTAAAAAAAAAAAACTGAAAAAAACTGCACCTAAACTGCACCTAAATCTATAATGGAAGAAGGTAACTCTGATAAAAGTATAATTTCCAAGATTCATAGGAAATATATTCAAATTATAAGAATAAGGATCATTCCTGAATTGAGAAATTCTCAAAAGATATGAATGGGCAGTTTTCTAAGGAAGAAATTCAAACTATCAACATCCATGGGGGGAAAAATGCTCAAAGCACCAATAATTAGAGAAAAGCAAATTAAACCAACTGAATTAGCATTTCACTCCCATCAGGATGGCAAAACTGACCAAAAAAAAAAAAAAGGAAAATGACAAATGTTGTGGGGAGCTGCATTAATTGGTATGTCAATTAATTATTTCTGGAACTGTGAATTGTTATACCCATTTTGGAAAGTAATTTGGACTTATGATCAAAAATTTACTAAACTGTGCATGTTATTTGACTGTCAAATAACATGCACAGTTTAGTAAATTTTTTAAATTTTAAATTTAAAAAAAAATTTTAAATTTTAAAATTTAAAAAAAAATTTTAAATTTTAAATTAAAAAAAAAAACACTACCAGTTCTGTGTCCCCAAGGAGATCAAACAAAGAGGAAAAGGACCTATATGTAAACAAATATTTTAGCAGGTTTTTTTTTTTTGGTGGCAAAGAATTAGAAACAGATTAAAGTTCTCATCATGTTTAGAATTATTAAATAAATCCTAGTAAATATAATGGAATACTATTATGCTATAATAAATGAAGAAGAGAGTTTCAAAGAAAACTAGAAGACTTGTATGAACTAATAGAGTGAAGTCAGCTGAACCAGTGTAACTTATAAAATAACAACATTGTAAAGACAAACAAGTTAGAAAAATTTAAAAATTCTGATCAATGCAATGACCAACCCCATATTCCACATTGTTGTTGTTGTTGTTTGCCCATTCTTTTTTATACATTTTATTTATTTTGTTAAATATTTCCCAATTACATGTAAACACATTTTAACATTCATTTTAAAAAAAAAATATTGAGTTCCAAATTCTCTCCCACCCTCTCACCCCTTTCCCCTCATTGAGGGCAAGCAATTTTATGTCAATTATACATGAGAAATCATGCCAAACAGATTTCCGTGTTAGCTGTTTTGCAAAAGAAAACAGACTCCAAAAAAGTAAAAAAGTATGTGTCAATCTGCATTCAAATTTCATCAGTTTTCTCTCTGGAGGTAAGTAACATTTTTCGTCATAAAAATTTGGAGGTGTCTTGGACCACTGCCTTGATCAGAGTAGCTAAGTCTTTCACAGTTGATCATCCTTACAATATTGCTGTTACTGTGTACAATGTTCTCTTGCTTCTACTGACTTCACTTTATATCAGTTCATGTAAGTCTTCCCAGGTGAAGATGTATAGTCTCAAAAATGTATTCAACCTGATTGAGTTATTGGTAGTCATGGCATGATTATCTTTCACAAATTCCATCATTCTCCTGACAGAATTCTGACAGACTTCACAGTGTTAGCAATGCTCACAAACACCATAAAAATAAATAATAACTGTGGTAAGACCTGATAGCTGACTAGATTTTTTTTTCTCATCAAATCAGCCTATTGGGCAGTTATCCTCACTATTCTTTTCCTTGACAAGTCATAGTTTGTATTAGACTACCTTTCGTCGTGTGTTCTCATACTCTAAACTGACACCTTTTCAATGACCATGCAAATATTTCTCCTACATATTTTAGACATTACACACCTGCACCCAGCAATGCACTTGGCTTAGTTTCTTTATATGAAAAATATTGTTTTTAAGCAAAAGAGTCTTTAAAGCACTATGTAGTCTCATCAATCTAGAGCTAAAAGGGGTCTTGGAAACAACCTAGTTTGACCCCTTTAATTTTTCAGATGAGGAAACTGAAGTCCAAAGAGATTGACTAACTGACCAATGCCTATGATTGTTATATACACATTCTGCACCAGTGATCCCTTCTCCCTCCTATACAACCCCCCAAATGCTAAGTGTTATCAATAGACTATCCCTTTCCTTAATGATACAGATCCAGATACTGAAAGGAAAGCCAGATATAGTCAGGGAAATTATTTGAAAAGGATAATACAGTGAAAGGAAATAAAATGTCATGTCATCTTAGCACATTTCTGGTGGTTTGTATAGTGAAAAGAATGAAAATATACCTCTCTGCCTCTTGGTGTTATGAAATTTTTTCTCTCTTTTCTCTTTTAGGGAAAAATTTGGAATCACTAGAATATGTAACTCACATAGAGAGTTGCCTCTGCCTGAGAAACCAGACACTTCTCTGACCCCTTTGCCAAGGTCATGGATTTCTTTCTTTCATTTAACATGTGTTGGGTTTTAAATGATGTGTCATTCTGACACAGTGGGCCAAAGGCTAACAGCTGAAATCTTCCTTCTCAGAATTGCTCCAAAAGATGTCATCCTCACCCAACACTCTTTTGCATGTAGATCAATCCTGATTGCCAAAGGTGTGGTCTAAAATTGACCAACAAAGAGATAATATTGAGCACTGTGTGCATTCTTGACCTCTGTGCTCATTTCAAACTAGCCCCCTTACAGTTAACATTATGAGACATTATTTAAAAAAAAAAGTTTTCTCCACTCAGGTCATAGCCCACTACTCTACTGGAGGTAATTCTGGGTCCTCAAAGGCTATTGCAGGTCCTACCCAGTTAAAAAGGCTTCAAGTTTGGGTCTTGGGATAGAATGTGTGTCTGCTGTGTGCACACTAGCCTAACTCACAGAGAACACAAGCTCCTAACCACTGGGTAATGAATATTTGGCCATAATTCATAAAACTGCCTCCTGAGATATGGAAGGGCTGCTGTAAGAAGCTCCCACACTGATGAAATCCCAAATCAAAGTAACAAAAATAAAACAAACTTTCAAAACAACTGCAACTTGGTTTTGGAATTAAATGCCAGCCTAGGATATGGTTACATCTAAATCCAGCTTACAGACAGAGAGAGAACAAGGCACGAGGGTCACCCTAGGTCAAGTTTAACTTGTTTATTGATGTCCACTGAAGGCTCTGAAACTTCCTAGTCACACATGCTATTTACATTATCATAAATAAATTTATATTCCTTCCTCCCAGGGCACTTTCCCCCAAATCTTCAGTTAGACTATAAGCTCATTTTGAGGAAACATCATTCTTTGTACTAATATCCCCATCACCTAGCTCAATGTCTGGATTTTAGTAGATGGTACTTAATAAGTGGTTACTGTTGTTTTGGGGACCTCTGGCTCTTCTACCCAGTTTTATAATGTTAGACTGCATATATATATATGTATATACATATATACATATGTGTGTATGTGTGTGTGTACATACATGTTTGTCCTTCATTCTTGAAGAAGATCAATGACATCAGGAAAGTGATGCCTAGACTTGCAAGTGAACTGGAGCAACAATCTGTGAGTAGTAGTATTTACCCCACTGGTGACCCAACTGGCCACTTCCAGTTGGGCAATTCTTCTCTCCTTCCTTCCCTCCCTCCCTCTTTCCCTTTCTCCTTCCCTCTCTTCTTCCCTCTGTCCTTCTCTCTCTACTTTCCTTCCTCCTTCCTTCTCACCTCCCTCCCTTCCTCCCTGCCTTCCTTTCCTCCCTTCCCCTCTTCCTCCTTCCACAAGGGGAATCATATACTTACATGTGGGTGCTCTGCCTAAAAGAATATAAATTTCTAGAAATAGAGCTCTGTTAAACCAAGCTTTGATAATGCCCATTCTTATTCAAATGGAGCTACTTGACTATACCTTAAACCCAAATCATTCTGGCTCTCAGTGATTGGCCAATAATAAGCCCCAGCTCAAGCCTCTGTTGGTCATTGCTTGGATTTTGATGGCTCCAAGTGAGTGTAAATAGCAATTGTTTCTGTTCTGACCAAAAACCCTGAGAGCCTTCCCCTCCTAAATTGTTTTTTTTTTCAATAGGCAAGTGACATATTTTGCTTCACTTCTTCCCACCCCCCAAAAAGTGATCTAGTTCAACCCTGTAATTTATGGGTAAGAAAATTAAGAACTAGAAATGTTAAGTGGCACTAGGTTACCAAGCTATTTGGTAAATCCCAGAATAAAAATCCTTTTCCCTGACACCTAGTCCAAGAATCTCTATTCCACCACATTGCGATAGAAAGAAGAAGAAAAAAAAAAGATTAGCTCTAAAGAGGGCAGTAGGCTACCCTGACTGGGGCTGAATTGGAGCCTTGGTTAGACAGGAGGTAAATGACTGACATTAATTGTTGTTGAAGTGGCTGACCCAACAGTAGCAAATATCTTAGTCTCATCTATTTAGGAATCCAAAGCACATTTTTTTTTTTTTTTTTGGCTCAGGACAAGCTTGGTAACTGAAAGATTCAAACACTCTGAGAGTTTCTAATTCATATCAAGTGTTTCCCCAGTAGAAATAGACGGCAAAAAAACCACCAGATAATCTTCACATCATTCTTCTTCTATAGCTCAATAATTCAATAAGTGTTTATTAAGCATCTAAAGTTTACTAGCTATTTGTTGTTGTTATTTAATCATTTTAGTCATGTTCGACTTTTCGTGACCCCATTTAGAGTTTTCTTGGCAAAGATGCCAAAGTGGTTTGCCATTATATTCTCTAACTCATTTTACAACTGAGGCAAATGGAGTTAAATGACTTGTCCACGGTCACACAGCTAGTATGTGTCTGAGACCAGATTTGAACTGGGGAAGATGAGTCTTTCTGACTTCAGGCCTGGCACTCTATCCACTGTGCCATCTAGCTGCCTCATACTAGCTATTTTGCTAGGCAAATGTTTGCAAAGATTACCCCTTCCTTTTCCAATTCAATATTAGTAAACCATGAATAGGGAGAAAGTAAAAAGTAAAATGTATTTTTGTAAGTCTTTCTGACCCCATGCGAATAGATAAGCCTCAAGTAATGGAAAGGTAATTCTCTATGATAACAAACTCAGCAATTATGAATTTGTGAAACTATGTCTACTCCCTTCCTTCCCTCCCGCCCCCAGGAAAGTGACCACCCCACAAAGATGAACTCGTTCAGTTCTTTCATTTTATAGGCAAGAAGATTTCCCCCAGGAAATAACCTGTGATTGTGGTCAATCCTTGTCCCTTTCTTCTCTGCCTCACTCTACTCACTAAGAGCATACTTGCTAGGCAGTTGTTAAAGCTGATTTTTGTCCTGAAGTTTATTTTCTTTCTTTGCAAAAAAAAAAACAATATTTAGCACTTTTGACATTCATGGGGGCAAGTGTACACAGGGCAGAGATTCCTAGGACCAACAACCAAAATCATACCTTTAGATCCAAAAGATACTGTCCTTTGGTGGAGGAGACAGAAATCTTGGAACACTAGCCCACAAGGGCAGATATAGGGGAATGAGCACAAGGACATGCAAAGAACAACTCATGAAGGGTATTGGAGCTTCAGGGGAGAGGAAGACCTGTATCACCTTGTAGTTCGTCATTTTAACAAACTAAGTGTTAAACTCAGTTGCAATTATGTACAATCGAGCACCTCCTTTAAAAAAGTCACTTGCCCCTCCCTCCTTTGTATAGATTCAATTATCAGGACCTGCCCTAACCCTTTAACTTATTTGAAGGAGCATAAAATCATTCTGACTCTGGAGTCAAAAGGGCTTGACCATACACAGAGCCCTTGTAGAGGTTCTAGGTGGCCCTAGAAGAGGTGGCTCAGTCTTGGTTGCCCTGTCCTGCCAATCTAGGTTCCACAGTGATTTCTAACTCAATGGCTTCTTGACTTTCTAGACTACCTTATGACTGACCGTGATCACCCCATTTTGCATTGGTTCTTGGGCCATGTCCATTGATGGATTTCAAGATTGATATTCAAGGTAATTGTTTACTGCCCACTCAGAATTCAGAACTGTGCCTATTTTGCTACTCCTCACTTTATACTTTATAAAATTCCCCAGAAATAAATTGAACATAGATTTATGGTTTTATCATAATCATAATTCTTCAACTACGGTTTCCAGGTTAATGACATAACTATTTAATCAGGACTTTTGTACCCTTTCCTAGTCCTGTAAATAGTGTGGTCCTGGAGCACGTGTGACCTGAATTTATCCACCTTATGTGCTAGTTTTCTGCTCCAATGTACAAAACAAAATTAATATCTTCTAGTCACATTATTAGTCTTGTGGCCTTGATAGGCTAACAGTGGAAAGGGCATTGGATCTAGAGTAAGGGAGCTGGATTCAAATCTTTGAATTAGTCTCAACCTCTTTGTGCCTCAGTTTCCTCATTTATAAGATGAGGAACTTTGAATAGAAAACATCCAAGTTCCCCTTCAATTCTAGGGCTATGATCCTATTATAAAACCATCATCCCTAAAACCTTTTAAAATTAATTCAATTATTTTCTGTTTCCAGTTTGATATTCATCTCTTCATATTTAAAAACTGAGACTCCATTAAACCTGCAACTAAGTTCTTATTTCCAAAATGAAAGTTTTTAATTTTCAACTCATTTATGTAACAGAGGTAATTGACAGGTCCTCAGCTCAATGACTGATCAAGAACTTTCTAACACAAGCTACCAGCCTCACCCACTTCCCTAGGTTTTCTTTGAAGTCTCTGCCTTAATGAAACCCCTTCAGGCTCATTTCTCATAATTTTAAAACTATAGATTTATAATGTGCAACTACTTTAAACATATGATAATTATCCCAAGCATTTTCACCAAGGAGAAGAGGACAGTTTCTCCTTCACAAGACTGATCAAGTTATTAATGAAATATTATCATAAAGCTCTGGTCACTTTTTGCAATAGTTACTTTTCTAGCCCACTAATGATCACTGGTCAATGCTCAAGTTTTGTCCAGCAAAGCTGCCAGCAGAGGCTTCCTAAACATAAGGTAGACTCTGGAAGCACCAATTCTTATCACATCCATCATCCCAAAAATAACAGAACCTTAGGGCTGCATATGTCATCAAGAACAAAATAGAGAAATTTACATCCCTCTTCCATTTCCTGTTTAGTTGTCAGTCATGCATATGCAAAGACATGCTTCCTTAGCAGCATCAGAACTTAAAGTAGGTATGTGTTTGGAATATGACATTGTCCTATTTGCGAAGACAACAAATATTGACTTCCAGCCAGAAATGATTTCCCTTATCTACCATAGCACTTTGTTTTCATATTTCTTATAGCACTTAACATATCCTGTCCCAAGCACTCCCTTCTACAGTAAACCTTTTATGCCCCTTCCCCTTCCATACTTCCTGTCCCAAATGCATGCACTGATATATTAACTCAGTGTATTGGCCATCCAATTACATGTCAAAGTTTGGACAACAAATTTTTTGTTTCATCCATTTAGTTTTAGCTTGTAGGGATTAACAGGCTTTTCTCTTTAGAGAAATCATGAATCTCAGCAAGAACTAAAGCTTTATAATACTCTGGAATATAATATAACCTGCACAATAGTATACATAGACAGGAGTACCTGGAGTACCAGAATGTCTATAGGTATCACTGTTCAATATCAACCCTATAGAATATGTATTTTGTGACAGTGGAAAAAAAAAACTTTGAAGTGAATATGTAGCACCCTCTTTATATGTCATGCATTGTGAGTGATAATAATAATAATGATGATAAAAACTAACATTTATATAGAACTTATCATGTGCCAGGCAATGTGCTACATGCTTTACAATTATCTTACTTGATTCTCACAACAACCTTGGGAGGTAGGTGCTGTTATTATCCCCATTTTACCCATGAGAAAACTAAGACATAGAAGTTTAAGTGACTTGTACAAGGTCACATACCCAGTCAGTGTGTGAAGCTGGACACAAACTCAGGTCTTCATGATTCTAGGCCCAGTGCTCTATCCATTGCACCACCTAGTTGATCTGATGGTAACTGAACAGAGATATCTCTTTTTGTAATTATCAAAGAGCCTTTTATGAACTTGACAATTTTATAAGAATTTCCTTTATCAAGGACAGCCTCTAAGGTTTTTTTTTTTGGTGGGGAGGGGCGGAGTTAAGTGACTTTCCCAGGATCCCACAGCTAGTAAGTGTTATGTGTCTGAGGCTGGATTTGAACTCAAGTCTTCCTGACTCCAGGGCTGGTGTTCTATCAACTGGCCACCTAGCTGCCCCTAAGGTTATATCTTAATTTAAAAATCAGTTTTTTTTTTCTTTTGTTTTGTAACCAACCAGTCTACACTATTCACTATATTGGGTGATTGTAAAATATGATATCTCTTTAGAAAATAATATGCAAAAGCCTGCTTATTCCTTTCAAGTATTTCCATTGAGGATACTTCAAAATGTTTGCACTGGACCTAGAATCAGAAAGATTTGAAATAAAAAAAAAAACAACCTAAGATACTTAAAAGCTGTCTAACCCTGGACAATTTATTTAAGCTCTCTCAATTTCCTCATCTGGAAAATAGGGTTAGTAATAATACCCACCTGCAACCTCCTGTTGGGATAATAAAAGAAGATGGTATTTTTAAAATGCTTTACAAACCTTTAAGTTCTACATAAATGCTATCTATTATTTTTACTTTTATTATTATTAATATTATGTGTGAACATCCTTCTCATATTTTGTAAGGATGGGAACATAGGATCATGTTTCAGTTATTGCTGATATTATTTTGATCCCCATTAAGTGAGATAGTAATATTGTTTGTCATTTTACCCATTTTTTTGTGTTTATCTTACAAAATTATCTTTCTGTGCTCTCAAGATGCGGTTGTCCTATAGATAGATTTCCTAGATATGTACCCGGTTTAGTCCAGCCTCTTTTCTCAACTTTGATTTCTTTAATGGTATTTCAACTTCCTCAAATTGGACATTGAGACCAAACTGATGGGATTGCTTTGTCTTGGTTCTTGGGTCACTAATAATGAAAACAAGTCATTACAGAAATACTGGCAAATTCACCATAGCTTCTATTATTTGCCTCCTGCCATTTTCTTCTGTGAAAGCCCTTGGGAAAATGTGATTTAGTAAGTCCTTATGCTCACCCTTTTGTGAGCTTATTTAGTTACCTTTCTTTCTTTTTAATTTGAACCAATACAGATCATAATCCTTCACTGTCCTTCTCTATGTTGTTTTACGAATAAGCTTGTATTCTAAAATTTTGTTGTCTTTGGTGACAATTTTTCTGTGTTTGGCAAGTGTATTAAGAGCTTACTGGCTAACGTGGTTTCTGGACTCTGCCTACTAGTTATGCGTGATATGCCAGTTAACCACTTGTAATCAGTATTAATATTTTCAATATATTTGTCTTTTTGTCAATATATTTACCCTTTTCCATTTCCCATTTTTATAATTAACAACTCAGTATAATAGATTGAAGTAATATTTTTGAATATTATTATTTGAATATATTTTGAATATATTTTGAATATTATTATTTTTGAATATATATTATTGTTCTCAGAGTCTTATTTTTAATTTTTTTTCACTTTATTTTAATTTGATGTTGAATTTTGCATTTATTTCAACTAGTCAAGGGGTAGGGAACCTGAAGCCTTGAGGTAACATGTGGCCTTCTAGGTCTTTGGATGTGGCCTTTTGATTGAGTCTAAGTTTTACAGAACAAATCATTTTATTAAGGGGATTTGTTCTGTGAAGTTTGGATTCAATCAAAGGGCCTCACTTGAGGACCTAGAGGGCCACATGTGGCCTCAAGGCCACAGGTTCTCCGTCCCTTCTGATATGACTCAGTAGCCAGTCATGTCCTGTCAGGATATTTTTATGATATTTATTGATCAACATTCCCAGGTCCTTTGAGCTCTCTTCTAGAATCAAACAGTAAACACCTATTAAACACCAATTATGTCCCAGGTGCTGAAGATACAAAGATACAAAGTAAGTAGTCCTTGCCCTCAAGGTGCTTATAATTTATTAGGAACTTCCACCAATGGAAGTATGTATTACACACACACACACATATATACATATATATATGTATACATACATATATATGTATATATGTGTGTGTATATATATACATACATATATATGTATATATGTGTGTGTGTATATATATATATATATATATGTATGTGAGGCTGCTAAGTAGACCGTAAGGCTTTGGAGTTTTATAATTTTTCAAACTTAGGCCATTTTTTGACAACATACTTTTCACTATCCTGTCAGGTACCAAGCTTCCCACTGGAATGACTGAATATCACAGAATATATTGATTTGATTTGGAACATTGAGCTAAAGTCTTCCTAGAATTTCTTCTGTTACAGATTCCATATCACAGATGATACATAAATCACAGTAATCTTCATAGTGGAATTTTTGTTTAGCCAGCCACAAGCACTACAAGATGGGATGATATGATTTCTCATGAAATTATATTGCTAATGTTGCTTTTGTGCACATGTGTACGATCCCAGGGGAGATGGCAAGCTGTTCAAGTTGGATGGTAGGATGGGATGTGGTACATAGTCTAGAATTAACAATGGATAAGTAAGTTTGCACTCTGTCACATAACAAACAAGCCATCTTCTTCTCAGGGTGAGTTCCAAAGTTGAGTGGATAAACTTCTGTCAGTGCAGGAGGATGGTCTCTGTAGGTCCAAAAGATACTGCTCCAGAGAAAGGAGGATAGCAACAAAGCAAAAGGCAAGATATGCGAGGTAGATTTCAAGGGGTCATTTTCTGTGTATCATTGTTTCTTTTTGGTGTACCACCTATCTGCAAAAGTTAATGAAGGAAAAAATGTTTTGTGTGTGGGTCCCTAGGAGTATTAGTTTTTGTGTTTGATGTTAACAGCTGGGATATATGTATAGAGCTCATCCTTGGAGTATAATTTCAAAATCTGTATATCTAACATTACCTTCTAAGATGATTTTTTTTTCCTGCAGGCCATGCTTGATGAGACTCAGTTGCCTTACACATAAGTTCAATGAAAAGTAGCCGTGGCAGACAAAATATATTTATTTTTGTATAGGAATAGGTATAACAGTGCTATAGATGCAGTATTACTGCATTTGAGCAAGTTACTTGGCAAAAATTATCACAATAAGTTTGTGGACAAGATTATTCTTCATGTACAGAGATGCTAGAACAGTTGGAGAGGTTTGATGATGATTGAACAATAAAGAAAATTTTACAGGCTAAAACTCAGCATATATATGTGTATGTGTACATGCATGTATGTGTATTTATATATACATATGTATATATTATATACATATATACACAGACGTGTGTGTAGGGGAATTTGAAGAAAGGATTTAGACTTGAATGGAGAATAAACAATGAAACACTAAAGAATAAGTGGGTAAAAATCCAAAACAAAGAAACAATATACAAACTTATAAGCAAAAATTCTAACAAGGATATAAGATACCAAAACTTTTGTCATGTAGGCAAAGTAATCCTTAAGGGAACATTTATATCTCTAAACACTTTGATCAACAAAATAGAAAATGAAAAGATAATTAGCAGATAATACAGCTAAAAAAAAAAGCAACCCCTCCCCAATAAAATCAACACATTTTAGCACAAATTCCAAAAATCAAAAAGATAGAATTAAAAAAATGAGTTGTCAAATAAATATTTATTTTAAAGAATAACAAAATAGTCAACTAGTTAATTTAATAAAAAAGAGAAAAAGAAAAATCAGTATTAAATGTTAAAATGGATTTTAACATTAAATGTTAAAATGATATTGAAGAAATAAAATAGAAAGCATAATGTCAAATTCTGATAGAAAGAAGGTCCTAATACTTCACCCCAAGGACATTAGATCAGTTTTCCTTAAAAGGTATTGAAACTGTCCTGGAGATTTAATTGACTCAATATCTTCACAAATATTACTGGTTTCCTAAGTAAAATCACTTCTAACTGATAAGAGGCTGTGGCTCCTCCCTCATGCTTTGGAGCAAAGCCTAGTAGCACAAGCAACAGAGGCTAGGGAAAACTTCACTCAACAGATTCAAATCTATCCTTAATAAACAACTCTTTGCTGCCCAGAATATCCTCCTGCTATAGCTAGGTAAACCTCTCTCACTTTGTTTTTAGTAGCCTAAAACTGACTCATTTACTTATAAATCTAATACTGAGGTACCAAACCAGCTTAGTCCAACATTGTCTAGGACATGAGTTATACCCAACAAAACTCAAAATAAATTAAATGTGTAATATTTAAGCAACCAATCTCATGAAGACACACGAAATAAGCTATAAATAAACTACTCCACCCCCTTGCTCTTCACACCACCAAAAAAATTCCCTAGGTTCAAAATGACTTGAGAGGGAATTTTAAATGAATTCAAAGACCAATCAACTCACTTGTGACAAAAATTATTTGCAAAACTAGAGAAAAAAATATACCTTACTAAACCTCATGAGAGAAATACTGTCCTGACACCCAAATCAGGGAGATAAAGCAGACTATAAATGACTATCGCTAATGGATATTGATACAATCTTGATCCTATAATTAACCAATTCAATTTCATACTGTCCTCTATGTGGAATTCCTTTACTATTCATCCCTTGTCAAAACATAGCTTTAGATTACTTCCACCAATTGCTTCCCTCCAGTCTTACTTATATGCTTCTGGAGGGAGAAGGAAGTAATCACAAAACCATGTTGACTTGGTACACTATAAATGTATATTTGTCAAACTTCAACCAGACCCTAACTGCAGCAATGGAATCCTTGTATCCCTCTCTAATTGATTTTGTACCTTTTCCCTCAATATTCGAAAGCTGATCTACTCACGTTGTCTCCCATACATCCCCCTTCCCCTACCAGGTGAGGACCTTATCTCTTGACTGAGAAAACTGAGGACATTCACGTTTCCCTTTCTCTTTAGTGTGTATAAATGTATGTATGTGCTATTATAAGAAAATAAAAAGTAATTAAGAGAAAAATATAGGCAAGGAAGAAGCAAAAGTATCTGCATTTGCAGATCATATAATGGTTACTTAAGGAATCTTAGAGTTTAAATAAAAATTATTAATTTTAGGAAGGTATCAGTATAGAAAATAAATCTTCTAAAATGTTATATTTTTTTGTTTATTACTAACAAATACAATAGGAGAAAATAAGGGAGAAATATCATTCAAGTCACAACAGAATGAAGAGATTACGTAAAAATACATTGTCAGGTCTTAGATGAAAACAAATATAAAATGTTATTTACAGAAATGAGGACATCTATATTTCTTTTTCATAGTTAGATTATAACAATATAATAAAATTATGATACTCCATAAATTATTTTACTAATTTAATGCCACACAAATCAAATACCAAAGGGGTTATATTTTGGATCTAGATAAAATAACAAAAACAAATAAACAAAAAGAGCTAGAATCTAAAGGGAATCAGTTAAGAAGAATGTAGGCTGGAAGGGGGCTTAATGTTACTAGTTCTCCTACTCTACTATGAGCCAATAACAATGAAACTTTTGGGTGTGTTCGTGATGGCAAAAACCTGGAAATTGAAATGATATCTATCAGTTGGGGAATGGAAGAATACACTGTAATGTATGAATGTTATGGAATACTATTGTGCAGTAACAAATGAGCAAAAACATAATTTAAAAGAAACGTGGAAAGACATTAAGTGATGTAGAGTACGTATGCAAAATCAGAAGAAAAATGATTTATAGTACAACAATATTATAAAAATGAACAGTTTTGGAAAAAAACTAAATTGGTGAAGAATGAAATGAGCAGAACTAGGAGAACAAGTTATATAATATCAACAATACTGAGAAGAGAAATATACTATATATATGCATATATTACAACTACATACTATATATATGTATATATGTATGTTACATTTTTTTCCAGTTGTTTTAGTCATGTCTGACTCTTTGTGACCTCATTTGGGGTTTTCTTGGCAAAGATACTGGAGTGGTTTGCCATCTCCTTCTCTAGCTCATTTTACAGATGATGAAACTAAGGCCAACAGGGTTAAGTGACTATGACTTGCCCAGGATCACACAGCTAGTAAATGTCTGAGGACAGACTTGAGCTCAGGAAATGAATCCTCTTGACTCCAGGACCAGCACTCTCTATCTGTTGAGCCACCTAGATGTGTGTATATATATAATTACACATATACGTATGCATGCATTGTATATATATATAATGCATTACCACATATGCGTGTAAGTTATATTATACACATATGTGTGTATACACATACATATACATACATATGTGTGTGGGCATGTAACTAATGTGGAAATTTGTTTTGCTTGACTATGAATATTTTCATAAGGAATTTTTTTTCCTTTTATTCCTACAGTGCGGTGAGAGAGATAAAAGAGATTTCTATTAATTAAAATTAGTGAAGTTCGGAAGGGGGTGAACAGTACAAATGCAGGATATTGTATTAACTTTCAGATGAAGTCTATTATTTATATTTTACTTTATTACAAAAGACCTCTCACCGAATAAGGATAATCTGTGAATGTTTGTAATTGTAACGTAAAAACAAAACATATCAATAAACATTTCAAAACCAAACCAAACCAAACCAAACATGAAGAAACTAAATTTGAACCCAATTCCTTTGATTTTAGAGATGGTTTTCTATTACAATGCTGCTTTACTCTAGACCATCAGTGTTCAGCTTCCCAGTGTTCAGCCTACTTGTTTATGTATTTCATCTATCACTGAGCCATCATCCTAGGCTCCCTCCTCCACCTTCTCTTAGTGATTAGGGAACCAGGGACAGTCAGCCAAGTTTTAGGATTATGAACTAAATCCTGGGCAGACCTTCCTCTCCACCAGCAGTGTCAAACTCCAAAACAAACAGGACCCACTAATCTGTACATAAGGATCCCTGTGGACCATATATTGACTTAATTTTCAAATTTAATGTTATCTATGTTTTATTGTATTTTTATTTATTTTGTTAAGTATTTCCCAATTCCATTTTAATCTGGTTTCACTGGACTCAGCAAGGTTACAGGCCTCATGCAAACCCCCTTCAAATATCTGACACCTCTGTTCCACACCACATTGTCTTCACCTGATTTTACTCCTTATGTCTTTGCCTTACAATAGCTGCCATTTGCATCTAAAAATTTTATCTGGTGACTATTCCCACTGATATAAAAAAAAATTATCAGGGAATTTGCTTCCAGAGGATACTTATTTTGTAAAGCCTACAACTTCCGCAGGATTCAGCCCTTATTCCCAACCTCACTCTACTCCTTGATTTTTCTAGCAAACTGGAGGATCTTTCCCTTTACCTCAAAGAAGGAAACTTTATTCTCTCTGTCATTCATAAAATTTAAAAAAAATCTGTAGATGTATACAGAAGAGAAATACTAGAAAAACAGTCTATTAAAATGCCATTAGTGTTTGGTTGGAAGGTTCTTGTCTCATAAAGTGAGAGTGTTTAAACTCTGCAAAAAAAATTAGGCAATGCCTGTGCCTATGCTGTAAATTATGACGTGGAACTTTCCATTAAATTACATCAAGATTCTTTTAAAATAGATTTAAGAGCACCTGTTACCATTCTCAGTCTTGAAAGGAAGGAGGAAAATGTATTCAATCTGCTGCACAACATGCTGCAGTAGTCTGGGGATCACAACACAATACACTGGAAGATGCTCTAGATATGGAATCAGAAGTCTTGGATTCAAATCGTAGTTTTACCACCTACTAGCCTGTGACCTTGAGCAAATCACTTCACTTCTCTGGGTCTCAGTTTCCTCATCTACAAAATGGCCTCAAGTTTCCCCCAGCACAGAATTTATGATCTCACTTGAAATTTGGTGCTATCTTATAGTGGAAAGAGAACTGCATTCCGAGTCAGGAAGACAGTTTCAAGCCTTTTTCTCACACTTAAGAGCTGTGATGACATGAGCAATTTTCTTCACCTAACATGAGACATGACATAATTAAAAGAGTGATGAATTTGGATTCAAGAATCTCTGGGTTCAAACCTCACATCAGACACTTACTAGCTATGTAAATCTGGGCAAGTCATTTAATTTCTTTTGACCTCAGTTCCTCACAATAGGATTGTACTAAATATCTTCTAAGTTCTCTTTCAATTTGGTCTGTGATCCTATGAGTCTGTTTCCTCGTCTGTAAAATGGAACTAATAATAGTTGAGAAACTTCCTCACAGGGGAGTTGTAAAGATTAATGAAAAAAGGTATATAAAGTTATTTTCAAAGTTTAAAGCATTGTATAAATAAATACTTGCTATTATTATTTCCATATAGCAACTGTGGAAGGCTTTGGTATTGTATTATTCTCACCTCCCAAAAGAACCATTCTATGAGATCTATCACAATTCAGTCTACATATTTATAGGATAAACCATCCATATATCTTTATAACTGAATATATGTTGTATATATCATATGTTAATACTACACACAATGCATTGTATGGATTATATGAATTCATTGGGTGTTGTTTTAGCCTTCTTTTTCCCAAGCTTTTGTTCCTGATTCAAAATCTTTGCACATAAAAATATATATTTAGTGACCCTCACTATGAAAGATAAAAATGCTTATTAGTTCCAAACACAGCTATACTAATTAATGACTATAGTTAAAATATTCACAAAAGGACTCTTTCAGGGCATTAGTGTGCTGTGGATGTGATTCTGAGGTCCAGAAAGGCTCTTCATTGTAGGATAAGGCAAGTTTACATTGGTCTCAGCAACTGGAAAAGCTTTTGAGGATAGATCCAAGGACAGAATGTGTCTACTGAGAAAGGAACAACATATCTAAGTGCTAAGACTCTTATCACCAAAAATTGGTCAGCAGATGATGACTTTCTCCTATAAAATATATAAAAAGAAAGATGTAGGGTTTGTGAACTGCATTAGTGAAGGACTACTAACACTTATGAGATTATAGATCTCTCTCATTATCTAAGTAATTATAATTAATACCAATATATTTATAGGTTTACATCACTAGGAACAAGTGATATTTAACCTTATTTGTAAAACAGATACGTTGGAAGAGTGGTTATTTCTAAATAATTTATACTAGGATTTCCTTAAATTTCAAGTTCTGTCAGTGAATTTAAAATGTTGTTGTTGGCACTTTTGAAGAAAATACCAAATGAATAATGTGGAGTTCATCTGTATTTAATTTGCAATGAGTTAGTCTTTGGAAGTCTTATAATTCATGGATTTGCTAATTGTTATTCTCTGACTAATTTAACTAGTTTAACAGGACATTTAATTAATGTTTTCAACCTTTAATTGTAATATGTGTGTTTATTATACATATAGGTATGCACATGGATAAAAGAATCAGTCTTATAGATACATGGTGTGTTAGAGGCAGGATTTTATTTTTTATTTTACTTTTCTGAGTAATCCAGGCTGAATAGTATAACATAAATATGGAACCATTTTAAATTTTTTATTAGTTTTTTTCAGGATTTAATTTTTAAAATTTTTCTGTTACAAATTTTCTCCTTCTCTCCTCTTCCCCTTCAACCCATTGAGAAGGAAAGAAATATGATGCCCATTACACATATGAAGCAATTGAAAGCATATTTCCATATTAGCATGTTGAAGAAAAAAAGAGCAAGAAAAAATAAAGTGAAAAACATGCTTCGAATCTGCATTCAATTCTCTCTCACTCCTTTTTCATCATAAGTGCTTTGGAATTGTCATTAGTCATCGTATTGATCAGAGTATCTAAGTCTTTGACAGTTTATTATCATTATAGTAAGTCTTCCCAGGTTTTTCTGAAGCCATTTGTTGTTGTTGTTATTGTTATTCAATCATGTCTGACTCTTCATTACTCCATTTGAGGTTTTTTTGGCAAAGATGCTTGAGTTGTTTGCTATTAACTTCTTCTGCTCATTTTATACATGAGGAAACTGAGGCAAACAGGGTTAAGAGACTTGCCTAAGATCACACAGCTATTAAGCATCTGAGGCCAGATTTGAACTCACAAAGATGAGCCTTTCTGATTCCAGGCTGTATGCTCTATCCACTATAACCACTATGCTCTATCCACTAGTTGCCCCCTTGAAACCCTCCCCCTCATCATTTCTTACAGCACGATAGTATTCCATTACAACCATATATCCCAACTAGTTCAGCCATTCCCCAGTTGATGGGCATTTCTTCAGTTTCCAATTCTTTGCCACCACAAAATGAATGAGCATTTCTGAAGTTTTATGTTCTAATTAATTTTAGTACCTCTCTATTAAATATATGATATATAGGAAATGTTCCTTCATGAAAGCTGTTGGTTTGACACGATCATTGGCCAGATATCCTGCTAGTGAGATGTCAACCATTAGAACAGGTTATATCTTTTTTTTCCCTTTCTGGGACTCAAGAATTTTAATCGATATTCAACAACTGCACAGTGGTTTGAGTGCTGGATTTAGTGTATGAAAGACCTGAGTTCAAACTGTGTCTCAGACACTTAGATGTGTGAAACTGAGCAAGGTACTTAACATCTATTTTGCTTGCTTCAGTTTCCTCGTGTATGAAATGGGGACAATAACAACACCTACCTCTCAGGGTCCTTGTGAGAATCAAATGAAATAATATATGTGATATGCTTTGCAAAACTTAAAGAAATATCTAAATGCTAGCCTTTAGCTATTATTACTTAGGTGAGGACCCATTTGAAGTCAGGAGAATGTTTTATGTGACATTTAAAGTCCCCTTTCTTATACTTTTAATATGTGTAAAAAAACAAACACATAAGTAAATATAAATTCCATAACTTTCCAAAAGGACATGTCCTGTGATCTCTTCATCAAGCATAGCAGGGGTTCTTAAAGTCCCAGTGGGTTCATGGATAGATTTCAGGGGGTCTTATTTTCACTAATTTCTAACTGAAATTTAACATTTGTCCCAATTATGACTTTTTAAAACATTATTTTGAGAGGGGTACCATAGGTTTCACCAGGCTGCTAAAGGGCTATATGATACACACACACACACACACACACAAAGCTTAAGGACCCCTAAATGGAGAATTACAAAGTAAAAAATACCTGCAGCCTATCTTCCTCAAAGGAGGTGTCAAATAGTTCATCATAATGTAGTGATGCAGCTATGGTCTGCCATTAGAATTAGTCCACCTGAGCTGCCACCCTCCTCCCTGGGTAGTACCGCTTTAACCTGCTGGACCATAACCTCAGCCTGGTAGACAATGCCTCTCACCAGTGCCCCGCCCTTATTGTCATTCTACCTTTGTCCTGTCTGTTCCCTTTTCTCTCTAAAGGTCAAACCGGGGTTTGAGCTCCACTGCTAATGGGTGCGCACAGTCCGCTCCCTGCGCCGGCCACTGCCAAAGCGCTTAGGCCCTCAACATCAAGGCACATTCTTCCCCTTGCCCAGAATCTTTCTCTTTCTCCCCCTCCATGTTATCCTCCCCCTCTTCTCACTTCCCTCCCCAACTCTCCTGTGCTTAGGCTCTCTCTTTCTCTCTGCCTTGCAAATGACTCTGAGGAGCTGGGCTGGCGGATTTTTTTTTAAAGCACTCATTTTTTTTTTTTTTTTTTTTGAACTGGGCTCCCAGAGAGCACTCAGGGCTGCCGCGCTCTGCTCAACGCCTACCTGCTCAACTGCAGGGAAACAAGCTTCTGAAGGCTTTAATGGGATTTAGCCCGAGGCTGTTTTATTAAGACGTCGGTTTTTTCCGCTGCCTCTGCAGCTGACACCATTCACTGTCAGCTGTCCCCTCCCCGCCCTCGCCCCTCCTGCCACCCCCCCCAACAATGCAACAAATTACCCGCTTCATTTAGTACTCAGGGCTCGGCACAGGCAAATGGGGGACAGAGGTCCACTGGGCCAGATGAGGCTGGGAAGGGAGTGAGAAGCCACCAAGCTGCTTAAGTGAGGGCTTAAAGGAAGGTGGGGAGTGGGGGAAAGAGAGGAGAGATCAATACCACTGGGACCAGCTTCCAATCTATTAGAATTATATTTAGTATTAACTTACTCCCATTTGGAGGTGTATTTACATACTTCATTTGCATGAGGGTTTCATTTAGAGAAGCTAGTTTCCAAAGTACCATATAATTACCTTTAATATAGAAGATATATTGTCCAGTCCTGGGCTGAGAGGGAGATGACATGTGGATGAAAGAAACAAATAGACAATGAGTGCACAATGCAAGGGGCATCGCAGAGCCAGAGCTTTTACCAAATGCTTTGTGTTAATAACACTTTTACCCCTTTTTTCTCTAAAAAAATGAAAGAATTGGAGGTGGAGGGGAGACCTGACAGGTGATAACTAAAATAACACCTTGTCCCCAATTGCATGCTTTTTTCACAGCAAGAATAAATTAAGCATGGCAGAAAAACAAAAACAAAAACAAAACAAAAACAATAAAACAAAATATCACCCACACTCTAGCGTTACCTGATCACCTGTTATACTTTCATTTTGTACTATGTGTATGTATGTTTATGTGTGTTTGTGTAAGTACACCATATACCTATACATTCATATATCCATATCTATCTATAGACAGTTCTGTTAAAAAAAAAAAGCTTTGTGGGGGGGTGGGTTATGGGACATAGGCTTTAGTCTCCATCATGGGTCTACTGGTTACTAACCTGGGTATCAAGAATATCTTGAGACCTTTGAGGTCTCAAGTGTATATAATTTTTAAAAAATCCATTTTTAAAGATGGATAAGGAGGCATACGGGTCACTTCTCCAGACTTAATTTCCTCACATGTAAAATTGAAAGATTGTATTGCACTTTTGTCACTTACTACCTTGGTGACCTTGAAAAGGGCAGCTTAAGAGTGAAAGCTTTCCTTTCCCCATCTATAAAATTAAGAATTTGGACTACATGACCTCTGAGGTCTCTTTTGGGCTCTAAGTTTATGAACTTCTGACGAATTCTAAGAACTATCTTACGTCTAAATTTAAAATTTTAGGATCTAAAGTCCCTTCTAACTCTAATGATTCTATGACTCTAGGAAGAAATGTCACTACATGTAGGTACAGGGAATGTACCTGTGATTTCATTGATACAGGACACTCTGAGGGTAAAGAAACTTATCCATCAAGGCAGATCAGTACCTCCTCTCAAACTTTTAGAGTTGCCTAGAACAGTAAGAGGTTAAGTGACTTGCCCAGAATCACACAGCCACATATGTGCCAAAGGCAGGTCTAGAACCCAGTTCTTCCTGGTCTGAGGATGATTTTTTTGTTCATTAACCTACATTGCCTCTCAAAAAATACACCTAATGAAGCAGATGTTGCTTCTGGCATTACATTTTGCTCATGAAGAAATCAAATTACCCAGGAAGAGGAAGTTATCGAGGTTAAGTAGATATGGTAACTCAGTAGCAGCACTGAGAAAAGGAATCAATTTTGATGAATCATGCTTGGATTTCTCAAAATGTTCCTAACCCAGCCCATGTGTTTTTGAATGTTCAAGTCTGCCTGCTTGGTCCAGACTGGGGTCTTCCAGAAGAATACTAGCTGCCATCTTAGATAACATACTCTCTTCTCTTACCTAATTAAATACATTAAAACACACATATACACACATAAGCATGCATTTACTACAAATGTACTACTATGAGAAAGGCACTGTACTAGATGTTAAGGAATTAAAAATAAAATGAGACAACCTGTGCTCTCCAGGAACTTAATTTATAGTAGTGGAGATATAACATGTATGTAAAAATTGTGATATGAATTAAAATACATTAAATGCAAATAAGAGGTTCATAAAATAGAAAAACAATAGCTAAATTCTATATATAAAACTATATATAACTTGAAGACTGCAAAGCACTTAATCTATTTATTTAATCCTTACAACAACCCTGGGAAGTAGATACTACAATAACAATAAAAATTGTTAATAATTAGAAAAATTGTTAAACAGTTATTCAATCATTATCTTTCAAAGAATCTTACATAATTTTAACATAGGTGAGGAGACACTTTGTCAAAGGAAGATCTTTAAGGTATCTTTCTGCAATGAATTAAATATATTTTTATTGTCAATAAAAGACTTGCATTTTTGTACTTCTTGATCAGTCCTATGACTGTAAATGTGGTGTGTTGTAGAATATAATTTATGAAAGTCTGTTTCCTTCTTGAACATTAATCATGAATGTTGATAGATGTGTAGATTATTCAAATAAATATTTTGAAAAAAGGGAAAAGGAGGCACATAGACTAATATCAGTAGAATTTTTTTTTGGTAATAAGTTCTATGATGTTTGCATGCCTTTGGTATCCTTCGATCTTTGAAATATCTTAAGAAACATTTCCTTAAGAACTCTTGCCTGCAGGGCAGCTAGGTAGTGCAGTGGATAGAGCAGTGGTCTTGGGTTCAGGAGGACCTGAGCTCAAATCTGGCCTCAGACATATAGCACTCACTAGCTGTGTGACTCTGGGCAAGTCACTTAACCCCAATTGCCTCACCAAAAAAAAAACACAAAAAACCAAAACCTATTACATGTTTTTGTGCATTTAAGGTCTAGTCCAGCGATGCTCACTACTTCTGTTTACTTTGATGCTATTTCTACTCACTCGTATAGCAAATAGGTTTCAATGATGCTTGTGTCCAAATATCTCGTCTAATAAAGAACTGGTTTTTTTAAAGATATCTTATCAGGTCTTTTCTATTTTTCATCTCTTTTTTGTCTTCTTTCCAGTTTCATACTTAAATGATATTTGGATGGTCTGCTTTATTTGTATCTTGCCAAGCTTTCTATAATTTTTTTTCATTCCATTGTTCTTGAGATTATGAGGTTCCTAATCTATTCTCCTTAATAAGTTAGTCATAAATGAGTTAATATTCTAAGTCACTTTTTCTTTGCCTTTCAACTTTTTTCTACCAAAAAGCTACTTGGAAGAAAAAGTTTGATTTTTTAAAAAATTTCTCCTTTCTAGCAACTAATATGCGTTGGTTAAAATTCACTAGGGAATGGGGACAGTCTCTATGGATGGATATTATTTTATGCATTTTCCATTTATTGGCATAACCAGTTTGTCTAAAAAGGTCAGAACAGAGCTGTCTTAATTGCATTCTGTATTTTGTCTCATTTCTATCTCTCTTCTAATTTTGTATTAATTTTTATTATTACTCTAAAAAGTCACTGATTTGATATAATGGAGATAGACTGATTTTAAAATGATCCAAAACATTAACTCTAAGTCATCTCCTGCCTTCTCACATATTAAAAAAAATCTTTTTTGGTGTATATGTTGTTATTTAGTATTTACTATAATGTATAGGGACAAAGCTTCTTTGCCATCCTCAACAGTTTGAACTTTTCAATTCTATACTCCTGAACCATATTTTCTAACAATTTTTTTCACTGTCCTTGTCTCACCCATATTTGCTTTGAATTCACTGGGTGAATATGTGTGTTAAATTAATTTGGAGAAACATACCATATTCTTTATAGAATTTCTAAACTTCATCATCCTGGCAACCAATAACATATAAATTGAAAATATTTTCCTGGCAGTATTTTTGCAAATGTCTATCTATCATGAGCATTGCAGAACAAGATAACCAAAATGTTTCGTGGAATTATATTTCCTTTGTATACATGATTAAAAACAACAACAACAAAACCCAAAAAAATGAAACAAAATGAGGCAAAAAACCTCAGCATATTTCTTTATTTGCTTCTTCAAGGATATCCTGTGAGCAGCCCTACATATTTAGCTACAACTTTCTTATATTGTTTGCTTTGGTTCGGAAAAACAACAATAAAATGATTCAGTTTTTCCAGAAGTATGTCAGCTTGTTGATCAAAGAACAGGGATCTCACACTGAGGCAATCACTATAAGAATTTTATTTTTTAGTTCATCATCATTTAGTTCATCTGATTCTTAGCACTATTTGCTCCATTTTTTTTTTACCCTTCCACCACCATCACAGCAGAAGAGGGAAGGGACCACACAGAACAAATGGTCATTTTGTATTTTTCTTTGCTTTTATTGATTTCCATGAGAATTTTACTCATGATGAAATTCTGTATATCTCTTAGGATGATACTTAGAAAGCAGGCATGATTTAGTGCCAGGACTTTACTTAAGGTCTTTCTAAAATGATAGAACATATCAGAGATTGCATTCCACTATAGTCAGTTTGGAGAACCCAGTGTCACTGCCATACTACAAGGAAGCATTGGAGTAGGATTTTGTGAAGGATAGAAAAATAAAATTAATAAATAACTATACAAAATACTATGTGATGCGAATCTAAATGAGTGGTACTGACAATAGCTGTAATAGCAGGTCAAAAATGTCTGTGTTTTGACGAATTTTATACTGAGAAAAAGGATAATGACCAGCTATTCTCAGTCTCCACTGATGACCAATTAAGAGGAAATAGATTTAAACTTCAACTCCTGACAGTTGTAAAATATTACGATGGATTACCAAGAGAGGTCATATAATCACTTTCCCTATAGGTATTTTAAAAATAGTCTGTCAGTCATGAAATTTTCCGCTTTTCTATCGGCACTGGTTCCAGAGGAATTTGAATCAGCTCAGACTACATTCATCATAGGGGTATATGAGAAACTGAGCCTATGGCAAGATCTGCACTCTTGATTTTTTAAAAAAATATATTTAATATTTTATTTTCTCCAATTATATGTAAAAACAATTTTCAACATTTAAAAAAGTTTGAGTTCCAAATTCTTTTTCTCCCTTCCTCCTTTCTCTGTTTTAAAGGAGAGCAATTTTATATAGATTATACATGTGTAATCATGCAAAACACATTTCCATATTAGTCATGTGGTAAAAGAAAACACAGACCAAAAAAGAAAAAAAAACATTTTTAAAGTGTGTTTCAATCTATTATTCAGACTCTATTAGTTATTTCTCTGGAGATGGATAGCATTTTTCATCATAAATCCTTCCGAACTGTTTTGGATCATTGTATTGCTAAGAATAGCTAATTCATTCACATTTCATCATCATGCAATATGGTTGTTACTATGTACAATGTCCTGTTCTGCTCATTTCACCTTGCATCAGTTCATGTAAGTCTTTCCAGGTTTTCCTGAAAGCAACCTGCTTGTTATTTCTTATAGCACAATAGTATTCCATCATAATCATATACAACAAGATATTCAGGCATTCCTCAATTCATGTGCAGTTTCAATTCTTTGCCTCCAAAGGAAGAGCTGCTATAAATATTTGCGTACTTATAAGTTCTTTTCCTTTTCCTTTTTTAATCTCTTTGGGATACAGACGTAGAAGTGGTATTGCCGTGTCAAAGAGTATGCATGATTTTATAGCCCTTAGGGCATAGTTCCAAATTGCTCTCCAGAATGGTTGAATCAATTCACAACTCCACTGACAATGCGTTAATGTCTCAATTTTCCCACTTCCCCTCCAACATTTGTCATTTTTCTTTTCTGTTATGTTAGCCAATCTGATAGGTGTGGGATGGTACCTCATAGATGTTTTAATTTGCATTTCTCTAATCAATAGTGATTTAGGGCATTTTTTCACCTGACTATAGATAGCTTTGATTACTTATCTGAAAACTGCCTGTTCATATCCTTTGGCCATTTATCAATTGGGGAATGGCTCTTATTTTTACAAATCTGACCCAGTTCTCTATATATTTGAAAAATGAGGCCTTAACCAGAGATATTGCTATATTTCCTCACAGTTATTATTACTAACTGTATATATCCCTCCATCCTATGCTCTTCCTGTTTATTTTACTCTCTTCTTTCACCTTGTCTATACTCATTTTTTTTGCTTCTGACTACTGCCTCCCCCATTTGCCCTTCCTTCTGTCAGACCCACCCCCTTTTCTTACCTCCTTCTCCTTTTACTTTCCTATAGGGTAAGATACCCAACCAACCGTGTATGCCATCCCCCTTTTGTGCCAATTCAGATAAGAGTAAGTTTTCAAGTACTGTTTCTGCAACACCAGAATCTTCCCCTCCTATGTAAATGCTCTTTTGCTCCTCTTTATGTGAGATAATTTACCCCATTCTACCTCTCCCTTTCCTTTTCTCCCAGTGCATTCTTTTTGCTCACATCTTAATTATATATATTTTTAGATATCATCCCATCATATTCAACTCACACCCATGTCCTCTGTCTATGTATGCTCCTTCTAAATGGCCTAATAACGATAAATTCTTAGGAGTTACAAGTATCATCTCCTCATGTAGGAATGTAACAGTTTAACCTTATTTAATCCTTTATGATTTCCCTTTTCTATTTGTCTTTTTTGCTTATCTTGAATCTTTTATTTGAAAGTCACATTTTCTATTCCGCTCTAGTCTTTTCATGAGGAATACTTGAAAGTCCTCTATTTACATGAAGTCCATTATTCCCCTCTGAAAAAATATACTCAGTTTTTCTGGGTAGGTGAATATTGGTTGTAATCATATCTCTTTTACTTTCCAGAATGCCATATTCCAAGCTTTCTAACCATTTAATGTAGAAGCTGCTAAATTTTGTGTTATCCTCACTGTGGCTTTCCAATATTTGAAGTATTTCTTTCTGGCTGCTTGCAATATTTGTCCTTTATCTGAGAGCTCTGGAATTTGGCTATCATATTCCTGGGAGTTTTCATTTTGGAATCTCTTTCAAGAGGTGATCTGTGGATTCTTTCAATAACATTTTGTCCTCTAGTTCTAGGACCTCAGGGCAGTTTTTCTTGATAAAGTCTTGAAAAATAATATCTAGGCTCTTTTTTTGAATCAAGACTTTCAGACAGGCCAAAAATTCTAAAATTATCTCCCCTCGATCTATTTTTTAGGTCAGTTGTATTTCTAATGAGATATTTCATATTTTCTTCAACTTTTTTTTCATTCTTTTGATTTTTGTTTCATTGTTTCTTGATGTGTCATGGAGTTATTAGCTTCCACTTCCCCATTTGTACTTTTTAAAGAGTTATTTTCTTCTGTGAGCTTTTGTAAACCTCCCCCTTCCCAAATTTGGCCAATTTTACTTTTTAAGATGTTCTTTTCTTCAGTGAATTTTTGTAAATCTTTTTTTCCCCATTTGTTCAATACTGTTTTTTAGGGAGATCTTCTCATCCATGGATTTCATGTGTCTTTTACCATTTGGCCTATTCTGTTTTTTTTAAGGTATTATTTTCATCAGTATTTTTTGGGCCTATTTTACAAAGCTGTTGACTTTTTTCATGATTTTCTTGCCTTATTCTCATTTCTTCCCCCAAATTTTCCTCTATCTCTCTTATTTGATTTTTAAAATACTTTTTGAGCTATTCCAAGAATTCTTCTTGGGCCTGAGACAAATTCACATTTTTCTTTGAGGCTTTAGATGCAGCACTTTTGACTTTGTTGTCTTCTGAGTTTGTGTTTTGCTCTTCCCTGTCACCATAACAACTTTTTTATGGTCAGGTTCTCTTTTTTCTCATTTCCCAGCCTATGTCTTCACTTTTAAATTTACATTAAAGTCTACTCCTGGTTATGGTGGGAGGGGCATTGTCCCAAGTGTCAGGTTTTCTGTGCAGCTGTTTTTAGAGTTATTTCTGTGAGTCTTTAAGTTCAGTTCTTCCAAGATGGTATAGCCCAGGGATGGGGAACCTGAGGCCTTGAGGCCACATGTGGCCCTTTAGGTCCTAAAGTGTAGCCCCTTGACTGATTCCAAACTTGTAAAACTTGGACACAATCAAAAAGTCACACTCAAGGACCTAGAAGACCACATATGGCCTTGGGGCCATAGATTCCCCATCCCTGGATAGTCTAAGGAGAGGTTTGTTTATTATTTTCCTGTCTTGTGCTTTGCTCTGTGAGTGACCATAAACCCTCTTTTCTATCCTGGAAGTATGACCAGGGTTCCCACTCCCCCACAGTTGCAAGTTCTGGTGTGCTAGTGCTCCCCCTTGCCCTATTACTGAAACACAGGATTACGACCCAGATTCAAGTATGGGCAATGTAACAAAGTCTTACACCTGGTTTTAGAAAAGGGACCTTTGTAATCCCCTTCTGTGATGATTACCATTGGTGGACTGAGAGCTTCAGAAGCTGCAGTCAATTCAGTTACCCCCAAGACCTGCTGCCGGATTGAGCTCCACTCTTAGACTGATACAACAAACATTTCCTGCCAAACTTCTAGATTGTATTGGGCTTGAAAATTGTTTCACTCTGTTCTTTTGTGGGTTCTGCCACTTTTAAATTCAATTTGAGCCATTGTTTAAAGTTGTTTGGAGGGGGATTTGGGAGAACTCAAGTGAGTCTTTACCTTTTCCCCACCATCTTGGCATCACTTGCACTCTAGATTAAATCTAGCTTGAACTCTGCAGGGATCCCTCTGCATACAATCAGACACATACATAAATGAACGTAGACACAAAACACACACACACAAACACACACACAAATAGGTTCCAGTTTAGGCTCAGAATAAAGGAGTATGACTGTTATTTGAGGATGACTTTGGAACAAATTTGCTAGCCAGATGTGGGTAGGGGTAGTAGAAACTTATTATCTGTATGACCCTGAGCAAATCATATAACATCTGTCAGCCTTGGTTTCCTCATCTGTAAAATGAAGATCATAATACCACATATCTTTCAGGGTTCTTGTGAAGATAAAATGAGATAATATTTGTAAATTGCTTTCCAAAACTTAAAACACTATATAAATGATATCTATTATAATTAGGAAGGAAATAAGCATGTCTTAAGTACTTCCTATATACCAGGCACTGTGCTAAGTATTTTAAAATTATAATCTTATTGGATCTTCACAGGTCTGGAACATAGGTACCATTTATCTCCATTTTACAGTAGAGGAAACTGAGGTTAAGTAACTTGCCCAAGGTCACACAATTAATAAGTGTTTGAGGCCAAATTTGAACTCAGCTGTTCCTGACTCCAGGCCCAGCGCTCTATCCACTGTGCCACCTACCTGACTCAATAGCAGTAGTAATAGTAATAATCTTTTCTTCAATGGAAAGTAGAACTGGGATGCTTAGTCATAGGCCCCTAAAATAGGTAGAACACAATCAGTGGGACTCAAATTGATGAAAGAGAAAAGAGACTCTCCAATTGCCTCAACATACTGGAGAACCCTCTTTGGGGTGCAGAAGAAGGATAAAATGTAACAGATTTGGGCCTCAGATGGTGGGATCAGACTGTAGGACAAGACGACCAAATGGAATTGTTTCTATTGTCATTACATGCATGATAAAACCAGTTTTGCAAACTTTTATATTTGCTTCTTCAAGGAGAGACTGTGAGCCACCCTACCCGTAACTTCCTTGTGCTATCTGCTTTGATTTATAGTAAGAAAAAATAATATGATTTAATTTCTCCATTAGTGTGTCAGTTTATTGATCTCTGAAAAAGGATCTCACATTGAGACAATTTTCATATAATTTGTCTTTTTCAGTTGGTCAAAAATTCTGATTCCTAACAACTTTGCTCTCTTTTTTAACCCTCCATGAATATCCATCCATCCATCCATCAATACATACATACATACATACATATATACATGTGATCAATGAAATAATCTTCTGGGGACTTGGAAGAGTGACTGCTATCTTTTTAAGCATTTACCACAGGCAGCAACTTTAGTATTGGCAAAAATCCTACTCACTAAACTTAACATGAAGAAAGGTCTATATTAAAGTGCCCTTTCAGGTATCAAGGAAAAACAATCTTCTTGTCTTTAGCCAGGTCTGAGTCAACTAAGATTAGGGAATTTGTTCTTGTGTCACTCCATTGCTCCTCCTATTCCATCTTTCTCTACTTTTCTGTGTACCCAGTTATGTTATTTAAGCTAGTCATTGTATCAATCTGTTTTTTCATTAATTTGGAGAGATTTTCTAAGAAAAAAACATCATACCATTAGCCAATAGGAATACTTTTCCTTTCTCTATGCTGATATTTATGCCTTTAATTTCTTTCACTTGTTTTATCACTATTGCTAATAGTTTCAAAACTCTTTCAAATACTCATCAGGAATGGGAAGGGAGAGTGTCCTTGCTTTATCCCTATACTTGTTATAAAAAAAAAAACTTTTAGTATTTCTCCATTAAGAATAATGAAAACTGAGATAAATATTTGTATTATATTAAAATGACCTTTCTATCACTACACTTTTTAGGGTGTTGGCATAAATTATGTAGCTTGTCAAAGATTTTTTTTATCTGTTGATGTAACTATGTGGTATTTGTTTCTTTTTATATGATTATGTTAAATATTTACTTAATATTGGATCATCAGCTAGGTCATAGTGAATTAAGTTTAGCAATATAGTTGTACTATTTTTGCTAGTATTTTATTTAGAATTTTTGCATCTGTATTTATTGGTGATATTAATCTCTTGTGTTATTTCTCTGATTTATCCCTCACAGTTATAGATGCATTTAAAAGCTAAAAAAGGAATTATCCTCCACTAAAAAGAAAATGTTCTTTGTAGTAAAATGGAAACAAAATGTCAAACTTAGAGTCAAGAGACTTGGGTCTCTGAGCTCCAATATTATATGACCACAATAAAGTCATTTAATCTTTTCTTGCCTTGGTTTCCTTATATATAAGATAGGGATACTAGAACCACTTAAGTGATAGGGTTCTTTTCGAGCAAGTATTTTGTAAATCTTTGAGTGCTATAAAAATCCGAACAATTATAAAATTTACATGCTGCATTCCAAAATGAGCTCGATGTGGAGGTGCCATTATATGGCAACCATATAATGCTGAGTATGCTATGTAATCTCTCTGGGTCTCCCTGTCCTTATCAATATAATGAAGCTATTGGATGAAATGATTTCTAAGGTCCCTTTAGTTTTAAATCTATGGTGCCATTATACTTTGAGATACCTCCTAAACTTGAAAAGGACTAAGTCTACCTGAGATACACATTGTAACCAATGCATAAAACTATAACAACAATTCACATTTCCCATTCCCATGCTTTTTTAAACTATAAAACATTCAATTCTTCTGGCTCCTTTAGCAACTCTGTCTCTGGAGTTCAAAGTTCCTGCTAGGTTTATGCTGTGGATCAGGAGCAGAGGATTTCAGAGGAGCAAGGTACATTTGATCCAACACACTTCAGTACTAGTTAAAATCCTACCTTTCTGCAACCTTACACTTATGTATATACATATTAAAAAAATTCATTTCATCTCTAATCTCTTTCAATTAAGAAGAAAAGGTTTGCCTTCAGGTTTGTGAAATTTATGACATGAAACACCTTCGATATACTATAACTGTTACACTGAATTTTATTTAGTATTTTGATTATAAATTAGGAAAATGGTACATTAACTCTGTTCTGAGGGTAAGATAAAAAGGCTCCATTTATTTGCTGTTATGCAGTGAGTTTTGCAGCATATGTTATATTTATAATTGCCTTATTAAAACTTATACATTGTAAGTGATAATAATATGGGCCGCTGGCTATAAAATCATCAAAATATATAATGGCATTTTAAGTTTGTTGTATCTACAAATGGGAATTTTTATTTTGAGGGTTTTCTTTTTGCTAATGTTTTTATCACAGGTTTGGCAAAAGACAGAGAATCATGGAAATGCTATTCTCATTAACAGTTTGGTGAGTGAGGTTAAGAGAAACAAGAGACCTAAAAACAAAAATGAAGTTTGCTAAGAGCAAATAAATAGCTCTGCTTAGATTACAGTAGGTACTGCACTCTTAATTTCTTAAACATGTCCAGGAAATAAACCAACAAATAAACGATCAGAGACCGGTTAGGCTATTGTGACAGAAATTGTACCTGTCTCCATTTGCTCCCCACACTCCTACTCCATGCCCCTCCCTAATGAAATTTTGTAAGTGGTATCAGGATCTGGTGGAGAAGCAAGTGTGTCAAGGACACTAAGTAATCTTAGGAGCCGGAGTGTGAATTCCTTGGGAGCAGGGACTGACTTGCTTTTCTATTTGTATCCCCAACACAGCACAGTTAAGTGCTTAATTAATGCTTTTATTTTTCCCATTTTATCTCCCTCCTGTGCTTGTTCCTGACCTTCTGGAGTTCAAAAGCATGCCTCTCCTGCTGTCTTTTCCGGAAATTCGCTAATCATCTGTGGTCACCTCATCCTGGATCATACTATGATTCTTGGCACCTGCTACCTCATGGGACAATATCCCAATATCCCACACAAAGCCTACCCTACCCTTCTCCTACTAGTTTTCTCCTGGAACCTTCATTTTGTGAAGGATCCCAGACTGATCTGTTTTCATTCCCCTCCCAGCTGCTCCTGACCTTTTTTTTTTTTTTTTTTAGGTAAGTAGGATTAAGTGACTTGCCCAGGATCACAAAACTAGTAAGTGTCAAGTATTTGGTCTGAGGCCAGATTTGAACCCAGGTCCTCCTGACTTCAGGGCCGATGCTATATCCACTGTGCCACCTAGCTGCCCCATGTTCCCAACCTTTTGAACTTCAAAATTACAAGAAAATTACAAAATTGCAATGGCACCTTAATCCCCCATTCTTTATCCCTTCTACTTTTCACCTATCTTTTGTGTGTTGTCTTTCCTATTAGAAAGTAACTTCTCTGAGGGCTGGGAATGGCTTTCTTTTTGTATCCCCAGAACTTAGCACAATGCTTGGCACCTAGTAAATGCTTGATAAATGCTCCCCCCCCTTGCATTCATATTTTCTTTCTTTCATGCATTCATTCATTCATTAGAAGCAATAGTCATGGTGATAATAAGTATTTCTTTTTTGCCCTTTTTCAAATTGCTAGCAAGCTGTAACTTATGTAGGTTCACCATGAGCTGATCCATTGCCCTTTGTATTTAAAATTTTGATTCTTCTGAGATTTTGACATTCTATGATTTGCATCCATATAGCATCATTCAAAGAACTGTGTTGTTAGAGAAACAGATTATTGCATGAACGGGAAGTTTAGGGTCCTTGAAAGAAAGGAACTCATCTGATCCCCTAAATCAGGACTTCTCAAACATTTTTGATTCATGAACACCTCTGGCAGTATAGGAAATCCGATGGACCCGTTCTCATGGTAATGCTTTCAAATACCTAAAATAAAATGCATGGGATTAAAAAGGAAAGCAATTAGGTTGAAATTCAGTTATTAGAATTATATATTTAAAAAGCATGATCATGAACCCAAGTCTTTAACCACTTATCTAATCCACCTCTCTAAATTCTTTATTTCCAACCTTCCCTAATTCTTCTATGAGTCCCATTACCATCCCTGTCACCCAAGCTCATAACTTAGGAGTTGTCATTGAATCTTGCCTACCTCACATCTCCCACATCTAATTAGTTGACATGTCCCGTTCATGTTACCTCTACAGCATCTCTCACATCTATCCCTTTCTCACTATCCACTCAGATAGACATGAGAGGTCAGGCCCTTATCACTACTGAACTAGATAATAGTAATTGCTTCTGAATGACTTTCTGACTCTAGTATCTCCCCTCTCCAATCTGCTAGTTATATGATTGACAAAAATAATAAAATCATCATTGATTTAGATTTATAGAAGTCACCTTTTTAAAGGCATTTTAATCCAACACCTTCATCTAAAACCAAGGAAACAGGACCAGGGAGGTTAAGGCCTATGCTCACAGGTGTATTAAGTGTTAGAGGTAGGCACTTTATGTTTCTAATGAACAGGTCTGACCACTTAACTCCACTATTCAAAAATCTTAAGTGATTCCATATTTCAATTAGGATAAAATAAAAACTCCTTAGTTTCACACATAAAGTTCTTCACAATTTGTCTTTGATTTTCTTTTCCAGCCTCATGCACTTTATGATCCAGCCCAAATGAATTACCAACTTTTCACCAAAGATAACTTTCCATCCCCCACCTCTATGCTTTTGGACAAACAGTTCTTCAAGACAGAGATGATGTCTTTAGAACTCTCACCTTCTTCCAAATCTTAGTTCAGGTGACATCTCCTTGGTGAAGTATTTCCTAAGTGACTTCTCCCTCCACTCCACCCAAAAGACATCAGCGCTCTCTATTTTCTCAAATGTTCCTTGACCTCTTTTTGTAAAATTAAATTTCACTTTTTCAATCAGCAAAAATTGACCTTCTCTCCCTTCCTCCTAAATTGATAATAGAAGAAAAACAAACAAATAAAAAACCTATTACAAACATGTACAATCAAGCAAAACGATTTCCACATTGGCCATGTATGTCTGTCTGCCTAATCTCCACTTGGAGTGCAAAATTATATATATCTCTCTAGAGAGCTAGATCAATTTATTGATAGAAAGTGATATCTATAGATATCTATATCTATAGATATCTATATCTTTAGACATCACCATCAGAAAGATTAGACAGTAGATAGATAGAGATATCAAGATATTTATAGCTATCTCTCTATAACTTTATAAAGAGAGGTATCTCATTCTGCACAGATTCTTTAATCTATCAGGAGGTTGGTAGCACATTTTATCATTAGTTCTCTAGAATCATGGTTGGTCATTAGGTTAATCAAAGTTCTTTAGTCTTTCAAAAATTGTTTATTTTTATAATTTAAATATAACTTAAATTTACTTGTTCAGCCCTTTCCCGATTGATGAATTTTCACCCCACTCTCATTCCAATTTTTTGCTACCTCAACAAGAGTAATAATTTTTTTTGGTAAATTCTTAGAGTTTGATATTTTTTAGGATTAATAGCTACCTTAATCTACCATCCCACTAACATTCCCTTTTCTTTCCCTCCAATTTCCTTGTTGAATGAATCATATGGCTGCATTTAACATTTCTAATGTTTCTAATTGTGTGTATTCAAATGTGTGTACCTTCTCTCCTTTAACCAGTTCAAAAAACGAGGTTCAAATGTCAACCATTCCCCTTACTCACCTCTTGCTCCTTATTTATATAGACTTCAATCCTGATTACCTGACAAAATTTCACCTAGCCTTCCTTTCTCTTACCCCCTACTCCTCCTCAGGGTATTTCTTCTTCCACTCTTCAGTTCTTCTTGTCCATTACTTTATCAGCTCTGTTTTTTTCTTCTTCAGGGATGTTTGGTCTATTTAATTTTGTTGTTCAGTTGTTTTAGTTGTATCTGACTCTATGTGACACCATTTGAGGTTTTCTTATTAAATATAATGGAGTGGTGTGTCATTTCCTTCTCCAGCTCATTTTACAGATAAGGAAGCTGAGGTAAACTGGGTTAAGTGACTTGCCTAGGGTCACAAGGCTAATAAATATCTAAGTCTAGATTTGAATTCAGGGAGATGAGGCCCAACACTCTATCCACTGTACCACCTAGCCCTATCTCATACCCTGTAAGAGTTACATGTAATTTTTTCTGAGTAAGGTTTTTTTGCTTGTTTGTTTGGGTCTTTTTGTAAGTATATATCTTTTTCTTTGTGGAATATGTTACTCCAAGCTTCCTGATGCTTTAAGTGAGAGTAGTTAAATCCTATTAGATTCTGACTGTGGCTTATAGGTACCTAAATCCTTTCTTTCTGACTACCTACAGTATTTTTCTTTAACCTCAATGTCCTGAATTTTGGCTGCAATATTAATGGGAGTTTTCATTGTGGGGTTTTTTAAAAGAGGTGACAAGTAGATGCTATTTTCATTCTGCCCTCTAGTTCTAAAACAATTTGGGCAATTTTCTTTGATAATTTCTTAAAATATAATGTCTAGACTATTTTTCTTTTGATCATAATATTCAGATAGTTCAATTATTGTTATTTTATTTTTATTTTTTCCTCTTCTTATTTTCTAAATCATTTGTTTTTATAATGAGATACCTCACATTATCTTCTATTTTAAAATTTCTTTTGACTGTTTCAATGTTTCCTGTTGTCTCATGGAATCATCATGCTTTATTTGATCCATTCTAATTGTCAATCTGTTTCTTGAGCAAGGTTTTGAATCTCTTGTGCCAACCTATTAATTTCCTTGGCAGTTCTTCCTCCTATAGCTCTAATTTATTTTCCATTTTTCCTCTAGTACTCTCATTTCATTTATAACAAACATTTTAAAACTATTTTGAAAAACCTCTTGCTCTATTTCTTCCAGGAATTCTAATTGAATTTTTGTATAAGCTATGTTATTCTTTGATATATTGTGCTTGTAGATGTTTTAGAGTCATAATCTTATTTCTGGATTTGTGTCTTGAACATTCCTATTCCTGTTTTAAATATCACCATTTCTATGGTGATATTAAAAAAAATTGTCTGCTCATTCTTCCAGTCTGTGTTTTGACTTTTGACTTTTTGTTAAGTTCAGACTCTGCAAGCTTCTAGAAGATAGGTCTGAGCTGCTGCTTTTACTGCTTTCTTGGGAGTGTTGAATGCTATGATATCCCAGGCTTTCATGGACAATTCAGGCTTTGCACTTGTAAGTTTTTAGTTCTCCCAAAGTGGTTTGATCCAGGACAAAATCTGATCACTGTCCCTATGATTCATGTTCTTCAGGTTCTTGACCTGGATTTGGGTTTGGGTAACAGTAGATAACTTCTGAACTAAACCATTATCAATCTGAATCTACAGATTCAGAATGAACCAACTTCATAGACTTCCTTTTGGTCTGGGATTCCTGTGCTGATTAATCCTTTTCCGGCTTCAGATAGGGCTAACAGCTAGAAGTGAGAATGCACTCCACACTAGGATATTAGCAACAAAACTTCTGCTTGCTTCTGACCATACTTCTTGTTCACTGCACAGGGTGGAGCTCTCAAACACTCCCCTTAGACTTCCACCTCTAAGTGTTGGTTTCCTCCTCTGTCCACCACAGATTTGTGACCTAGAACTGGACAGTGAGTGATAGATTTGCCAGTTGGTAACTCTTCCTGAATCCTACACTAGAGTTGAGACCTCTATATACTAGATATTATACCTCTTCTTGCCTGAGTACATACCCTTTTCCTGCCCTGGAATGTGCTGATTGTGCTCTTGATCAGACCTTATCCACAAACCTCTTGGTCAATGGACCTTATGCCAATCCGTACACCAACCTGGATTAGAAAAAAAAAAAAGTTACTCACTGTGATTTTTTTCTGGGATCTCCTATCAGTTGTTATTAGGTCTGATGAATTTTCTACGTGTTTGGAGTGGTGAGGGTAACGTTACTCTACTTCTAGCTACTTTGCTTTCCTGTCTCTTTCCCTCTTCTTATAGCTCTTTGGTCTCCCTCTCTTGTTTTGTCACATCCTACCAGGAATTTTCTTATGACTATATTATGAGCTATTTGAGAGCAGGGGTTGTTTCACTATTTAGTTATTATTTTTGTATCTCTGGAAGCTGCTATAGTGCCTTGCACATGGTAGGAGCTTGAAAACAAATTGTTGAAATGTTGTTGGAACTTCTGCATTTTCGTAAATAGAGTTTTCATTTGCTTTAATAAAAAGGTAGTTTCTAGATCATAGAAAGAGCTGATTACCCCTCCTCTATACTATGCCCTGGTTAGACCACACTTGGATTATCATATGCAGGTAAGGGCTTCATGTTCTACAGGGCATTGACAAGCTGGGGCACATCCACAGGTAAATGATCAGGATAATAAGGCGACTCACAATCTTATAATACAAGGGTCAGTTTTAAAACTGTGATATTTAGCTTGAAAAATAAAAGACTTAAATGGGGTATAATTACTCTCTTGAAGTATTGGAAGGGCCCTTAAGTCAAAAAAGTTTCAGTTTTGTTCTGCTTAGCCCCAGAGGGCAGAAATTGTTTGGAAGTCACAGGGAGACATTGATTGATTCACCTTAAGGAGGAATTTCCTAACTCTTCTAGCTATCCAAAAGTGAAATTGGATGTTTAGTAAAGAGTGAATTACCTGAAGCAAGCTTTTTAGATGAGAGTGGATGACATGATGAGCATAAGTGTTCTCTGACCATTGTCGGTACATTTTTCTTTCACCTGAAGTCTATAATACAATCATCCAATAGTTAAAGACACAGTTGTCTTTTCATCAGTGTGTTCAAGTGTCAAATCCTAGTGTAGAGCCCCACCGTTCAAGATCTGGTCATTTTTGAAGTGATCTATTTAGTAGCGGGGACACTGGCAGTTCAGAGCTGAAACTTACTCTCAGGAATCTTATCAAAACAAATTGATCTATGACTGCATTTTTACTTAAGAATAGCTAGAAATAGAAAAAAGGAAATCAAGCAATAAATACTAACCATCTCTTATGTTATAACCACTGTGCTATGTGCAGATTCAATTAATAATGAAACTGTGGGAAAATAATATCTCATATTAAATTGGTTGGGAAAAACTTTCATGGAGTTGGTGGGGTTTTAGGAGATATATTTTAGAAAATCAGTTCAATTACTACAGATAAACTATATACAGGATAAATTGGAGATAATGAACAAAGTGAAGGCACTAACATTAAGGGGATCAAGAAAGATGTTTTATAGAAGAAAGTGGGGTTTTAGATAGACCTTGAAGAAAGCCAGGGAATCCAGGACTTAGAGATGGGGAGAAAGTATTTCAGGCATGGAGGATATTTGATATGGATATAGCATACAGTACCCTAAGAGTTAAAATGAACATTAAGGGTTGCTTTTCCTGTACTTTATGAAGTCCCTCCTGAGGGGAGGTTGGGGCTCATTCTATAGCTCATCCTGTATTTGAGGGCATCCTAAAATCCTTTCCCCCTTATCTTGAAATACTATAAGACTTCTCCTTATCTTATAAGACCAAAAGAATTTTTTTTGCTTATCCTGTGTCCCCCTGTCCTCCTTATCCTGACCACCATTTTTTTCATCCTGTCATAAAAATTCTTCCTTATCTTGCAAGCAACCTTCTTCCTCATCCTGTTCATCTTTCCTTAATCTTTAACCCCCATAAAAACCCTTAAAATTACATCATCATTCTGAACCCTCTATATAAGCCTGGTTATCCCAAATATCAGTTCCTTCATTAGCTTCTTGTTAACTAGGCCCATGTGCTTTTCACATAAATAAAAGCATCTCTTGATGGCTAAGAGAATGTTGTCTTTCATACTCCAAATGCTCTCCTGAATCTGACCTCAACATAACCAGTGAAAATGCCTAGAGCCTGACAATGGAGTGTCTTGAACAAGGAATAGCAAGAAGCCAGTGTGCCTGTTTCACAATGTAATTAAGGGGAAATTAAGTATGAGAGAGCTGGGAAGGTAGAAGATGGCCAGATTGGGAAGGGATTTGACCACCAAACAGGATTTTATATTTGATCCTGGAGGTGGTAGGGAGTCACTGGAGTTTATTCAAAGGAGGACTGGGGGTAGGGGAGAGAGAGATGTTTAGACCTGAGCTTTAGGAAGCTTAATTTGACAGCTATATGGAGGATGGATTAGAATAGGGAGAGATTAGCAGGGAAGAGGCAATGAAGGACTGATCTAGTGTAGTAGCTATGTGAGCTAAGAGATAAGGATGGATTTAAGAGATGTGGGGGTAGAATCTGCAAGGCTTGGCTCCTGATTAGACATGGATGAAGGTTGGGTGAGGAAAATGGAATGTTTAGCTTAGAGAGGAAAAGACTTAGGAAAGATATGATAACTTTCATCAAGTATTTTAATCATGATAAAGAGAAACTAGATTTGTAAGAATTAGGAAAAATGAATGGAATTGACTTCAACATAAGGGAAAACTTCCTTAACAATTAAAAAAGGTCAAAAGGTGCAATAGGCTGCCTTGAGAATTAATGAGTTTTCCATCATTGCAGGTTTGGATGGCCACTTGTTGGAGATGTATAACAGAAGGATCACTGGCCACTGTCTTTTCACAACACTCCCTAGTAGAGGCCTGTGTGAAATATATATGAAAATGTAATTGGAAAATATTATAAAAATACAATAGAACATAGATAATGTCAATATGTGGTTTTCTAAGTCACTGTGTTGATGGCTGAGATTCCTGTGTATAGCTTAGTAGCCCCATTTCTATTTGGGTTTGACATCAGTGCTCTAGAGGATATTCTTTTTCATGTCAAATTTGGATAAGGTGAATTTTGAAGTATCTTCCACTCTTAGACATTGTGATTCCATGCAAACAAAATTAGCTTCTGCTTATGGAATGCATGAAACTTGGTTTAAACTATATATTTATATGGTGGCTATGTGCCTCCCTCTTCATATTATTTTCCTAATAATAATAGCTAACATTTATATAGTGACTACTATGTGCCAGGCTAAGCACTTTACAAATATTAAATATTATCTCATTTTATCCTCATGACAATTCTGGAAGAGAGATGCTATTATAATCCCAATTTTGTAGATGAAGAAAGAGAGACAAACAGAGGTTTAAGTGACTTGCCCAGGGTCACATAGCTAGTAAATGTCTGAGCCTGAATTTGAACTCAGGTCTTCCTGACTCCAGGCATACTACTCTATACATTGCAATGTCTAGGTGCCTAGTAGCTATGCTTCTTACCACAGTCTTGGAAACCTTAACCTCTGGATGTAAAACCAGCCTGTTACCTATAGGTGAAGATTAACAACAATAAGAAGAGCTGTTATTTATATAGCACCATTATGTTCCAGGCACTGGGCTAAAGCATTTTATAAATATTATTTTATTTGATCTTCACAACAACCCTAGGAGGGAGGTTTTTTTTCTCCATTTTACAGATGATGAATTGGGACAAACAGAGGTTAAGTGACTTACCCAGCACAGATGGTAAGTGTCTGAAGCCAATTTTGAACTTAAGTCTTCCCGACTCCAACCCTGTTTCTTTATATGCTGTACTACTTACCTGCCCAAATGCTATACTTCTTGCCACAGATTTGGAAATATTATCCTCTGGGTCCTGAACCAGCATATTACCTATAGCTGAACACTATGCCTAAGAAGTAAATTCCTCCTAAAGCCAAAAGTTTCTGAAATTTCTTTTCAAGCTTAGGCTAGTCATTATTTGTCAATCCAAAGCTCTGGATAAGTATTAACAGTTTCTGGTCTCTCCTTGATCTATTGTGTTCCCCTTCCACCCCAAACCATGCTTTCCAGGGGGTAGCTAGCATCAATATAATTGTATGTGAGACTATTATTCTGATATTTTTATAGAGAAAAATACACACTTTTGTCAAGTTTTTTTTAAATTTAAATTAATACCATATTTTCTCAAAGTCTTTTTGATTTTATATCTGTTATACTTTTATTCAATGTATGTTATTTTCCAAATCTACTTTTGTTCCAAAAGTTACAAGTCCCTGTTATCTTCTAAAATCAAAAAAAATCAAATTCTATTAATGGATTTTTATATTTAAATCTTAAGATTTAAACTGAAATTTTAGAATAATTTATCAAAGTGTATGTATATGTGTAGAGTATATATTATATATAGTACTTTGTTAATATTAAATACTATATAAATATTAGCTATTCCCTTTATCATCATTAGAATAGTAAGTGCATTTTTTATTTTAAAAATATTTCCATTTAAAAAAATCATTATAATACATTTTTTTCTTTAAACATAATAAACTAGAGTGAAACTACTCCGAAGCTTTAGTGCCTGGGTAACCTCAGAGGGTCATCATTTTCCACTGTCTTTGTGGGGGCACAGGACTCCAATTTCCTTCCCTTTCAAAGGAGAATACTGGGGATAAAAAGGTCTATTACAAAGCATTTGTGGAATGTAAATCTCCTTGAGAAAAAATGTGAATTTGTTTCACATATTTCCCATTTTTCTAAGAGTTATGAATATATTAAATGATTTTCTCAGATAAATCTGCAACTGTGAGTCAGTGTGATTCAGTGGAAAGGGTGCTAGATTTTTAGTCAGTGGACCTGAGTTCAAATCCTGACTCTTTACGTGCCACTTTGTGACTTTGGGCAAGCTGTTTAACCCCCATCAGTCTCAGTTTTTTCATCTGTAAAATGAGGGATTATATTAGCTGACTCCTAAAGCCCCTTCTAGCTATATAGCAGAGTTTCTTAACCTGGGGTCTATAAACTTGTAGGTAAGTAGGTAAGTAGGTAGGTAGATAGATGTATGGATAGATAGATAGATAGATAGACAGAAAGACAGACAGGCAGATAGATAGATAGATAGATAGATAGATAGATAGATAGATAGATAGATAGATAGATAGATGGATAAAATTTATTTCAATAAAATTGGCTTCCTTTGTAAGAATATGTATTTTATACCTTGTATTTAAAAAAAATTATTTAAAAAACCTTGTATTTAAAAAAAAATTTTAAAATACCTTGTATTTAAATGCTGAGGAAGGGTCCACCAAAATGCCAAAGTAAATGATAACCAAAAAAAAAAAGGTTAATAATGCCTTTTCTAGATTTCTCAGCTTATGAATGAAATGGTAATATTCTTATTTAACAGAATTGACAAAACTTAAGGTTTAGCCCATGTCCAGATGGGCCAAGTCTTCTTGGGTACTGTAAAATGAAGAACTTATCTGCATAATTCAAGGAGAGAAGAACCTTTACAAATTAAACCTCAACTCCTCACTTAATGTGTGTACCTCACCTTTCCAATGGTACTGTAGCTAAGAAATATTGAGCAGCCACAGGAAATAGTGGAATTTTCAAGTAAATCACAAGAATTCAAAGTAAACCAAAAGGGCACACTCTGAGGGACACTGTACTGTGAAAACAACTGAAGCACACCATGCTTTTGTCCTTTAGGTAAAACAGGAACAAACCACAACCTTTGAAATGTGCGAAAGAATCAGAGTATGATTCATTTATTCCAGGGTCACTTCTAGCTTCAGCTATCAGGCGAAAAGAAAATACTTGAAGTCATAAATTTTCTTTTCCACTGCTGCTAAAAACAGACTTTCCATGGCCCCCTCATCTCTCAAGCCATCTCCCTGCTTAAGATGTATACTTTTCAAGTCTGGACTCTTAAGTCATATCCAATAGTCCTTTGCCAGCAGAGTGATTCATCAACAACTCACTTGGCCTCCCTTCCATTTGTTATCTTTTTTTTAATTTTACAAAGGAAATCACTCAGGGGCCAAGGAAACTTCAAAAAGATTTGAAAGAAGAACTAAAGTCCCCCAATACTCTTCTACAATACCAGCTGAGCTAAAACCCATGTGAACTGTCATTTAATAATCCACAAATATAGACTTATAGATGAATAGGATTGAATGATCTGGGAAAAACAAAACAAAACCAAACAAAACCAAAAACACTTTCTATTTATATATGTGCACTTTTTACTTTTCCAGCAATCATTCTTTTTCTTCATCTTTTTTTTTTAACCAGCTAAACAGAATTCCTCAATTTCATAAATTATCAAGCTGTTTAGGATGCATAATGAATTGGATTGTACTGTGCCATATTTATGAGGGTTATTCAGGCACAGTATGAGATAATCATAAATTATTTTGTTAACAAAATCTCATGAGAAACCATTTAAAAAGCCTCCCCTTGAGTAACTTCCCTTGGCATGGCTGATGTCTGATTTTTTTTTCCTATTGGTTAAATCAGGGATGAGCTATTTATTACATTTATAATTATGAGTAAGGCCCATCTGCAGAATATTGAGGCAATCTGTGGAATAAATATAAAGGACTATTTGAATTCAAAATGTTCGAGAAAGTTTGGATGAGGGAGGAGAATGGAATCTAATGGCTTGATTCTTTAGGTGTAGCTTCACCCGTAAGTCACATCTGTGCCTGTAGTATTACTTCTTGCCTAACAGACAGACAGACACACACAGACACACACACACACACCTGCACAAAAGCTAAGAATTTTGTTAGTTTCTGGAGCAACATAGTTGTGTATACCATTTTATTTTGTTTTTGTAATGGACAGGTCTAAACAAGGCTCATGAAAATAAAAGTGAGACCAATGAGACTTTTATTTTCCCCCTAAAAAATGGAAGTCCAAAGACATCAAATACTCTTTAATTGGGATTGGAAATATTCCAAGTTTGACTTTCAAAAAAGCTTTGATTTACAGTAGTTCATGTTGGGCTCATGTTGAGCCTGCCAAAAATCCAAGCCAGATCAGAGCTTTTTTTAAAATAAACACAAGCTTAATCTGATGTAGGTATTTCAAAACTCCCACTGCTTTAGTTATAACATCATCTGTTACTGAATGATTTATAAATCATCCCTCTACAGGCAAATTTCTACAAGATTGAGGGTGAGATATTTTAACCTAAGGACACAAGGACATGTCCAACTTCTGTATTACAATTAATGCATTCCTGACACATTTATAGGTCAACTCCACCTGGAAGTAAATCTATGAACAGCCATGTATATTCTTTGTCTTTTTTTCAGGAATGTGATACAATCTGGATTTTTTCAGCACCTAAAAAAAGATTTTATCTAATGGTCTGACAGTAACAAGGACATAGCACCTCCAGGTACATAGAAATTAGTATGAACTGTCCCTGACTACAGAAGAGCACAAATTAAAAAAAAATCCACACTATACCCTAGGTTTACAAAACTAGTCTCATGTCTGTCAATTTCAAAATGTTACCCAAGTTCAAAGATACTTCGAATAAACTGATTATTTTCCCTAGTTAAAGTTGTTGTTTTTTCCCCTTATTACTTCAAGGACCCATGATTTCATCAATGTTAGTACTCCTTCTATGAACACACATCTTAGGAGACAATTTTTATGAGTTTCTGGGTCAAAAAATTGTATCAGCTGGTGCTGAGCCTTTCCAAACTGGGTAGGCTGTTACTATGATGGAGTGCTCTAGTTTGTCAAATGAATAGGACTTTACACTTGAGTGCTAATGGAGGTGGGGGGATAGAGTAAGGGATGACCAAGATTCTTGCATGGAGATTAGTAGATACTTCATTCCAGGGAAGATATTATTCTTTTCTTGATGGTCATTCACCATGCATAATGGACACTGGTGATGGTCTATCCCCCTTTCTTTGTTTGAGTGATCCATTCAGCCAGAATGTCCTCTGAATCACTACACAATCTCTGCTCCCCATTCCATTATTGATTTCATACCTGAAGTCTTTCTAGCTCAGTAGAACTCACCAGAGGAAAGGTCACCTCTATCTCAGGATGGAGACATGGGATAGGAATTTGGAGGAATTTCTCCCTATTTTGAACAAATTTTCTTTGGATAATTGAGAGCTTCCAGTACTTGGTATTCAATCCAATTTTGATAAGCTGATCTAGCTCTTATAATTTTCATTATACAGTTGCATGCTGCCAAGAGAATCTGGATGAAAAGTGAAAAAAATAGCCAAGTGTAATTGCCAAAGCCTCTGGTAAAATATAATAAGCAGGAGACCAAATGCCTTTTTTTTTTTAGCTCTGACCCAAGGTCTCCTGGAATCTATCAGCTTGAGCATTTATATTACTGACATGAAATATGAGATACCAAATTGACTTCTTCCGAAAGAATGAAGAATCACCGGGCCTTGCCATCTACTACCACTGCATCCTCAATTTCTCCAGGCCTTACCATATCTGCACTCTCTCTGTAATCTCCAGACTCCAATCATTGCCATCTGACCTACTGATGTAAGCAAGGAACTCTTAAGCCTCATCATCCCCTCTCCCCTATATCCTGGGTCTTCCAGGCTTTTCCATCTACCCTGTACCTGAATTTCCATTTACATGTTATTTTCCCCAATTAGAATGTAAACTCCTTGAGAAAAGGAGCTGTCTCCCCTTTTCAATTTTTATCCCCAGAACTTAGCACAGTGCTTTGTAAAAGTAAGTGCTTAATAAATACTTTTTTTTTCATTTATGCACTCATCCTTTCATTCATTTAGACTCAACCTGAGATTAACAGATACCTTCTCCTACCTTTGGGTACACCTCTTCTTGAATAAAGAGATAAGTAAAAGTTAAGTCTGAAATGGATTGCAGATACATATACAGAAATTTGGCTTGATAATTTTCACTTTTTTTTAATTCAGTTTTTTACAACCTTCAACTTGAAGTTTTTCATTCTTATACAGAAAAAGTCCATCACTCAGTCTCAGTGTCCCAATCATTGCTTATTTTCTAGGAAAGAAGAGTACTCAAGATGACACAACCACTATGGTGACTGATGGTGATAGCAATGTTTTTAACTTGTTATTATAGAGCAACATTCTTTACTACTAGCCCAGTAATGGGATGAATGAAAGAGGAAAAAGTCCCTTGGAGAACTTATGATAAAAGATCTTTGTTGGCTGCTGACTCTTTTGAGGTCTACCACCAGAAAGATTCTCCACCAGAGGCCACCACTTAGAGAAAATAAGCATACCTCGGTCCACGTTATCCTGGATTTTTACATAATAAGAAGTGGCCAGCTGTGAACTCCTAGATAACTCATGCCCATAAGGTGCTATGACAGAGAGGATTATGCTTTGTAAGAACTCAGTCCAGAGAAATGGACAGCTAGCTGACCAGCTTGATGTGCATCTGATGGCTTTTTGCCAATTTTTGATGGCGGAGAAAATTCTAGCAGGATCAGGGTCATGGAGAGTTTTGCAATTAACCCTCTATAGAATTTTCTGGTAAGGATGTAGTTAGAATAAGCTAAGTAGAAATAAGATAGGTAAATGCTCCAAGCCATAATATGAATCCTTCTTATGAAAGAAGTGCAGAACAATCAAGTTATTTGCTGCCTTGTTGGGGGCAATTGCTATCTGCAATAATAGAATCCAAACTAATTATTATTGTTATGCAATTATATAGTACTTTATATTTGTAAAGTACTTTACAATAATTTTTATGAGATATTCTTCTCAATAACCCTGTGAAGGTCAGAGCATCGCTAAGAAAGCAAAAGTAAAGCTAATTTCTTCCTCCTGAATATCTAAGAAATAAAATTTTTATTTTTAGCATTAGAAAAATTAAAGCGCTTTATGTTACAATTGGTTCTGTGCTCAAGCTCATGACCTGCTTTAATACTATACCATTTAGATTCATGCTGCCATTTAACTGGAGAACCTGGCACAGTAGCAGAGAAAATGAGAGTATAAACTAGCAGACTTGCAAGTGGAAAGTTCAACTTTCATCAGCAATCATTAATAAGATGCTTTTGTTCCCTAATTACTAAGAAGTGAATGGGCTGCTGGTAGCAGATGAGTGGGGTTCCAGTGTTAATTCTGGATAATAATGGAAGAAAAATCAAAGTGCTATATGAGTTGGAGATTAAGGTTCAACCACATAGATAAGACTAGGTCAGGAACTCCCCATAATTTCAAGTCATTGGGCAGAGTTTCCAACAGTTTCTGGTCACAGCCACCTCCTGTCTCCCCTTGGGGAAAAAAATTCTTTAAATTCCAGTTTCCACAAATGTCACTAGAAAAACCCTTTATTGTCCTTTGAAATGAGATATATCTGGTAGAGATTATATCTGCATGACTATCAATCAAAAGTTATTTTTTGACCACTTTCCCTGATCTCAACTGGAAGTCATTGCATTGTGGGGTCAGGGTTGCCCACTGTTCTGCAGGCCTTTCATCCTTTCTTCTAAAGTCATCAAGATATCATTGGAGTCCTTTGGCCATCCATCTGCCACCTTCTACTCATGACATATGACCAATTCCTTAATGACAAATTTACTCCTAGCCTTCTTTGGAGTGCCTCATTTATTATATGTTTCAGTTGCTTACCTCTACCATGTACCTTGCCATTGTCTCATGTGTACTATTCATTTTTAATTCCTCTGAAATTATTGTATTCAGTTATGGCAGTGGAACATATTACACATAGAAGGGGCTTAATTAAGTATTCAGATTACATATCAAAATCCAAAGTTACCAAGATTTATCAAGCATAGAGTATTATCCTTCTTACCCCAAATAGAGACATTCCCTATGATCATGATTATCAGATAAGCCAAATGAAATAACAGGAATTCCAATATAATTAGCTTTTATTTTCCTGGTCCCTCACTCCAATCTCCTATCCTTAAACTCAGCCGTCATAACCACATATCTGAGATAGACTTTGTAATAGGCCTGACTCTTTGGAGACACAGAGACAACTCAAATCTCAAATATAGATCTGTTTTATTTTCCTTTCACACTGTGACTGCTACAACTTTTACAAATGTAAGCTCACCAAGAGCAGGAACTGTGTCTTGCAGTCCATTTTGTCCTGATTTGATGCGTATAAAGAAAGAGCTCGATAAATCCTTATTGATGGATCAAATTCAGAAAGAAACCAGAAGTGTCTAGTTCACAAGGCACGAACAACTTAAGGGCCAAATAATGGTAGAAAGTGCATATTCAATTTCATAATTTTAAATTGAGGCCGAAAGAGATAAAGAAACATGTATAATATTAAATGATAAATTAGTGGTCAAGCCTAGATTACAGGATCTTAATCTCAATCTTAATGTGGTTCCTAGGATCAAAAGATCTAATGATTTAAAGGACCATAGAAACAGGGTAGCCAATCCCTTCATTTTACGGATAGCAAGTAGCAATAAAATTTACTCTGTGCAGTACTTTTAAGTTTGCGAAAAACAAAATGTGACATCTGTATTATCTCATTTGTTCTTCACCACTACACTGTGCTTTAAATTATTTTCATTTTACAAATAAAGAAACTGAGCCTCAGAGAGTTTAAGTGATTCATCTAGGAATCCACAGCTAGTAAATGTGAAAGATGGAATTTGAAGTTAGGTCATAATGATTCCAAGTCCAATATTCTATCCATTATGAAATGTTGTTTCAACATTGCTCAGAGAATTTAAGTGACTTACCCAAGGTCACCCAGGGAGTAAATGATCCAAGTACAAATCTTACACCAAATCCAGGGCTCTTTTCGTTGTCCCACACTGTTGCTCATTATCCACAAACAGTGTGATATGCTACCATCCTGTAAATGGTAGGGTCATTGGAAAATTTCCCTTTACTACTATTTCTATATCTGTAGGCAGATATATCTTGAAACCAGAACATAAACTAGATCATAGGTTAAAGGAAGAAGTTTCATCCTTTGCTAGAATAATGACTTCTTTCATTTTCTAAGCTGAGTTCTATGAGCATGAAACTTTAAGAAAATTCTAACATGATTATTTTGTCTGGCATATGCCTTTGTAGATGCCTACAGTTCATCTCCCTTGGCTGGATCTGACCACTCTGAAAGACTTGAGCAGTATGGAAAAAGTGTTATTACCAATAATAATATTTTAAGCAATTGAAAATTTGGACAAACAAAAAAGATCACCTTGGGAGTCTTATAAATAGTGTGTTTACTGTTATATTTATATGGTTGTTAAAATAGCTCTGCACATTATGATTGAAAATATAATATTGTCCTTTTGAATAATGAGTATTGATAATATTAATGATTAAAGAGAAATAATCATATAAAATTTCTACAATTACTATGTAAAGTAGATTTGCCCAAGGGCAGTTTAACGTTCCAAGAGGCCTCCATCCCCAAAGACTGTCAGGTTTTCCAGTTGCTCTATTAAGAGCATCATACATCTTTGTGGGAGATGGACCCGTCAAGGGAAACATAAGGTGGGGGGAGTGGGGACCTAGAGTCCCGTATTTCCTTGGCAGGGGATTGAGGGAAATAGCATCTACATTCTGCATTCTCTTTGTGGGGATTGGGGATTAGGCCATTTGCTCCCCTGGGTAACAGGGCAGCTGTCACCATACCATTCCCATGGCTGTATTTTGATTTGGCAGATGACAGAAAAGGACATAGCCTTGTGGACCCACAGTAAGTAACAAAATGGAGGGAAGTACAAACAATGGAACAGGGACTCAAGTTTTGCTTTCCTTTATAGGCTCCAATAGATTAGATTTTATAATCTGGAAGATCCCAGGAAGTTTCTGGAAGGAAGAGATGTCAGCTGTGTCTGTATGACGTCAGGCATTCAGGTGAAAAACAAAACACTCAGGCAATTGTTTGGATGTTTCCAAAATATCTAGATGTTTGCTTTCGTACATGTGCACAATGAGGTTCCATCTACACAATGACTACCTGAGGCTATATCTACATAACTCCATTCCACAATGTCAGAACATTCATAATCTAATAATTCTTTTGTTTGGTGTAGTGAAAATAAAACATGCAGATGACTAATTAATGTTTTCCTCTTTCCTTGCCTTTCCCTCTCCCTCTCCCCCCCTGCCCCACATTGATCATAGAAGCATAAATCCTGAGCTGGAAGGAACCTCAAAGAACATCTAGTCCAATTCTCTCATTTTGTAGATGACAATGTTTAGGAGCAGGATAGATTTGATGAAAAATGTCACATGAGATCAAATTCATGTTCTCCACCTCCAAGACATCAGAGTCAATATTCTTTTCATTGTAACACTCTACTTACTGAGTTGACCTTATACCTGAAAATATATTCAACAAGAGTGCGAATTTGCCATTTGTGTGTATATGTAAATGTCCAGAAACTAAGGGACATCATTTTTTCAGGTGCTTTTGTACTTTATTATAATAATTACAATCATATTTCCTTCTCTCCCTGAATTTTTTAAGAACTTTAAACTGTGTCATGCCCTTGCAACATCTTAGGTAACTACAAGTCAATTTTGTGTCTTAATTTTCATTATATAGTTATTTTATAAGATAGTAGGATCATACATTTAGAATCAAAAAAGTATGCTAGAGGCTTTCTGAAGCAACCTTATTTTCCAGAAGAAGAAACTGAGATACAAAATGTTAAGTGACTTATTCAAAGGGAAGAACTAGAATTAGTACCAGAGACAGGATTTGAATATAGGCCCTCTCTTTCCATTGTATCATGACAGATCATTTGTCTTTATGTGATTAATTTCATGGATGTTCAAATGTCCTTTTCCCACCCTATATCCCTCACAGTGCCTTAGTACCCATTAGGTATTGTGTTAGTCTTGGATTATATGGTTAAATATACCTATAAATGTATGTAACAGTACTTGATCGATTGAATGCACTGATGGATCAATTAAACATCAAAAAGATAAAAATGAGAACAACTGGATCCCAGAAACCCCAGTAATCTATATATGCCCCACATTCTACCTAACACCTACTTTATGTTGCTCTTAGTCTAAGTTTTTACCAGGAAATAGAAAGTTGGGTTCAAAGTCCAATGAATTTTTGCTACTCTCTCCTAAAATGCTGCATGTTTTTAAGTTCTCCTTTGTGGAAACCTCTATATTATTTATGGGATACACAAGAGAACATACTTCATTATGCACTTGGCAAAATGGAATGTTCTTCCTCTAAGTCCAAAGCCATCTATTCACAGAATGTGACCAGCTCAAAGAAGCCATACTAAAATCATGGTGGACTTCACTCCACTATCAGTAACTGCTTTATTTAGAATATGGAAAATGAGTTTACAATTCTGGAAGCATGAATTTGGCAAATCAGCCACTTAAGCTCAAAGGAACTGTTGTATTAAAGTGTTTTTTAAAACCTTAAAATGCTATCTAAATGTCAGTTATTGTAAGTAAATAGAAATGTGCAAAATTACTATTTATCACAAGTTAAAATCCTTCCAGAATCACTGTTGACAGTTTGGAGGTTGAAAATTCAAGACAACATAGACTACAATTACTGATTCCCCTTCAGGTATTTACACATTGCCAGAAAGTTTTTACTCTTTGCCCTAGTAAGTCTGGGGAAAGAGGAAAAAAAATGGATTTAGTGGGCAAACTACATATGGATGTATATATGTGAATATATCAATACATACTATTTACATATAATATACACAATATATGATTTTCTTTTTGTATGTATATATGTGTGTACATATATACATATATATACATATATATGCAAACATTATTTTTTATTATCTACCTCACAGGGCTATCTTGAAGAACAAGGTATACAAATATGAGTTATCATTATCATCATAATTTATAAAACAGAAACTATGGAGAGACAGACAAAAGGTAGATGAAAGGACCAAAGGAGAAGAATTGAACTAGATTAATAGACCTATAAAGTCTATTGAGAATGCTATAACTACTGCCACTCATGTGAGAATGAAATTATGTAGGGGCACCTAGAAACTATTTATTTTTTGTGCTTTACAAAAATAAAGTTTTATTAATATTCTTTTTTCTAAACTTGCTGTCACTTGTCATTGACTAACTGGCATCTCAAATCCTTCTTTGTAACAAAGTAGTGTGGTTTAAATAAAACAAATTAATGCATTTGTTGTCAGACCTTTTATTCCTCATTTCACACCTATACTCTGACACCTTTCTGCTCAGATGGAAGCAGCAGCCTTCATCATCATTCCTCTCAAGTTACCATCAGCAAAATATTTTACAAACTTCAAAGTACTATGAAAACACTACTACTACTACTACTACTACTACTACTGAGACTACAACTACAACTAAGACTACTACTACCACTACCACTACTACCAGTACTACTATCCTAGTATCTAGTTCTCTCTCTCTCTCTCTCTCTCTCTCTCTCTCTCTCTCTCTCTTTCTCATATATATATATATATATATATAAGCTTGAATTTATAAAGATAAAAATGTATACATATTTAAGTAAGCAAAAAGTTTACACAAGTTGAATAAAAAGGAATTGTGGAGGCACTAGTAGTTGGGGAAATTAGGAATGGACTCATGAAGAAGAAGCTCATTTGGGTGAATTTTGGAAAGAACAAGGAGGTCAAAGAGAAAGGTGAAAAAGAAGTATATTCTAGACATGGAGGAATAGCTTCTACAAAAGCATGGAGAGGAGAAATAAAATATACATGTGATAATGTAAGCCAAATGGACTGGAATGTTAAGTTCATGAAGGACAATAATGAAGCATGTGAAGCCTATAATTGTAAGCTGGCACAAAATTGTGAAAAATTTTAAATGAATAATATATTTAAAGTATTTAAAGGATCTGTAATTTTGGTGGGTGGGGGTAATATCTCCATTGATAGAGCTTCCAATGAACCCCTCTATATCATAGTAAAAAGTTTACATGAGTTGCTATGATTGAATAAATCATTACCCTGCAACCAACCTGGTTATGTCTCTTTGTGAAATTACACTGGTTAACAGACATGCAATTCTTCTCTAGGAACATGTTCAAAAACAATCCAAGTTGGTAGGATATCCCAAATGCTGAGCTCCATCGACATAGTCTTTGAGGACTCAAGATACTTCTATGCTTGTAAAAAGCAAAACTTTAGTGGAAGATATGATAACAACATATACATGAAAATATATATTCATACATACCCATGCTTACTGAAGTAAGTCTCTTCCATCCAGAGATTTATAAGGTTGTCTCTTTTTTCTTGGGGGGAGGTCTCTGTGGGTAATCTTCAAATCTGATGGTAACATTAAAAGATTAATGGCAAGCCTCCTGCTTCTCAGCAGAGAGGTGGTAGACTACTAGTGCATAATAAGGCATTTGTTGTTAGACATGGGCAACTTATTTACTTGTTTTGCTTAAATAGACTTCTTTCCTACAAGGGAGGATGATTCTGTGCGGGTATAGAGGACCATTAAGAGATAATAGCAATATTTTAAAAGAACTTCAAACAACACATTTTCAAGCAAAAAAAAAAAACCCTCTAGTTCTTCCTAGGTAACTTTGTGTTCGCAAGAGTGGCAGGAGGTGAGGCTTTCTCCAAATACTCTATGGATCCATTAGTTTAACTCATTCCCTTCTTTTGAGCACTCTTTTGATGTCCTTTGTTTATTTCTTAACAGACCCTAACTCCCATTATGAAATATATTAAAAATGATTCATTTGTACATCATTTTTCATAATAATCATGTGAGGTAGCTAGGGAATATATTATCACCCTCATTTTATAGATGAAGAAACTGAGGATCTAAGAGAATATAGGAATTGCCCCATGTTCAAACAGTAATTTTCTTTTTTTTAATTAATTCATTTATTTTTAGTTTTCAACATTCTTTTCAACAAGATTTTGAGTTCCAAATTTTCTCCTTATCTTGCCCATCCCCCACCCTAAGATATCATGCATTCTGAATAGCCCTTCGCCTAATCTGCCCTCCCTTCTATCACATTCCCCTCTCTTATCTCTTTCCCCTTCTATTTTCCTGTAGAGCAAAATATATTTCTATACCCCATTGCTAGTATATTTTATTTCCCAGTTGCATGTAAAAACAATTTTTAATATTTGTTTTTAAACCTTTGGGTTTCAAATTCTTACCCTTCCTCCCTCCCCACCCACCCTCATTGAGATGGCAAGCCATTCAATGCAGGTTATACATGTTCAGTCATGCAAAACACTTTCATAGTAGTCATGTTGTGAAAAACTATATTTCCCTTCATACTATCCCACTCCCTGTTTATTTTATTCTCTCTTTTGACCCTGTCCCTTCTCAGAAGTGTTTGTTTCTGATTATCCCCTCCCCCAATCTGCTATCCTCTTTATCATCTTCCCTCTCTCTTACCCCTTTCCCCCCTATTTTCCTATAGGGTAAGATAGATTTCCATATTCAGTTAAATGTGTATGTTATTCACTCCTTAAGCCAAATCCGATGAGAAAAAGATTCACTCATTCCCTCTCACCTCCCCCCACTTCCCTTCCACTATAAAAATTTTTTTCTTGTGTGTTTCATGTGAGATAATTTTCTCCATTCTACCTCTCTCTTTCTCCTTCTCCCTGTATAATCCTCTCTCACCCTTAATTTTATTTTTTAGATATCACCCCTTCATCATCATCTCATTTTGTGCCCTCTATCTATCTATCTACATAAATTTTTCCCTCCAACTACCCTAATATTGACAAAGGTCTCATAAGTTACAAATATCATCTTTCCATGCAGGAATGTAAATGGTTCAACCTTAATTAGGCCCTTATGATTTCTCTTTCCTGTTTACCTCTTCATGCTTCTCTTGAGTCTTGTATTTGAAAGTCAAATTTTCTATTCAGCTCTGGTCTTTTCATCAAGAATGCTCAAAAGTCCTCTATTTCACTAAATATCCACTTTTTCTTCTGAAGGATTATACTCAGTTTTGCTGGGTAGGTGATTCTTGATTGTAATCCTACCTCCTTTGCCCTCTGGAATATCATATTCCAAGCCCTCCAGTCCCTTAATGTAGAAGCTATTAAATCTTGTGTTATCCTGATGATGTTTCCACAATACTCGAATTGTTTCTTTCTGTCTGCTTGCAATATTTTCTCTTTGATCTGTAAACTCTGGAATTTGGCTATAATATTCCTAGGGGTTTTCCTTTGGGGATCTCTTTCAGGAGGTAATCAGTGGATTCTTTAAATTTCTATTTTGCCCTCTGGTTCTAGAATATCAGGGCAGTTTTCTTTGATACTTTCTTGAAAGATGATGCCTAGGCTCTTTTTTTATTTTAATCATAGCTTTCAGGTAGTCCAACAATTTTAAAATTCTCTCTCCTGGATCTATTTTCCAGGTCAGTTGTTTTTTTTTCCAATGAGATGTTTCACATTGTTTTCTTTTTTTTTCTTCATTCTTTTGGTTTTGTTTTACAATTTCTTGATTTCTCATAAATTCATTAGCTTCCATTTGTTCCATTCTAATTTTTAAGGAGGTATTTTCTTCAGTGAGCTTTTGGACTTCCTTTTCCATTTGGCCAATTCTGCTTTTTAAGACATTCTTCTTCCTCATTGGCTTTTTGGACCTCTTTTGCCATTTGGGTTAGTCTATTTTTTCTTTTTTGGCTAGGCAATGGGGTTAAGTGACTTACCCAGAATCACACAACTAATAAGTGTTATGTGTCTGAGACTGGATTTGAACTCAGGTACTCCTGAATCCAGGCCCAGTGCTCTATCCATTGTGCCACCTAGCTGCCCAGAGTTAGTCTATTTTTTAAAGGTGTTACTCTCTTTAGTATTTTTTAGGTCTCTTTTAGCAAGCTATTGACTTGTTTTTCATGATTTTCTTGCATCACTCTCATTTCTCTTCCCAGTTTTTCCTCTACTTCTCTTACTTGCTTCTCAAAATCCTTTTTCAATTCTTCCATGACCTGGGACTGATTCATATTTTTCTTTGGATAAAGGAGCTTTGACTTTGTTGTCTTCTTCTGGTTGTATGTTTTGATCTTCTTTGTCACCACAGTAAGATTCTATGGTCTGACTTTTTTTGCACTTTTTCCTCATGATCTAACCAATTACTTGAGTTTTAAACTCTTTGTTAAGGTAGGGGTCTGCTTCCAGTGTGGAGAATGTACTATCTCAAGCTTTGGGGGTTTTGTGTAGCTGTTTCAGAGATACTTCTAGGGACCCATAAATTTTCAGTTCTTCCAAGGTGTTATGATCAAAGGCGAGGTGTTTACTTCTTTCCTGGCCTGTGCTCTGGTCTATGAGAGACCACAAATACTTTTCTGCCTTGGATCTGTGAGGGGCATTCCCTCTTGACTGCCTCCACAAACTCCACCATGCCAGTTCTGCTCCTTGCCCCAGGATCGCCACCCAGAACTGAAACCCAAATCCAAGCACAGGCAAAGCAAGAGAATCTTGCCTCAGTGCCAGCAAAGAGATCCCTGCAATCCCCCTCTGAACATCACTTGATCCCCCCTCCATCTGTGGGCTGAGGGCTTCTGAAACAACTGCCGTGCCAGACCTGTGCTGGGACTGGTGTTGGATACAGCTCCTCTCTCTCTCACCAAGATTCAATAGACCTTTCCTACTGACCTTCTAAGTTTTCTTTGGCATTTGTGGGTTGAGAAGTCTGAAAATAGCCACAGCTTCCCTTGATTCAATCCTCTGAGGAGTGCTCCAGCTTCACTGAGGCTTGGTCTTTGCCTGCACAGCACACTCTGAACTGTGCTCCTCTCCCAACCTGGCACAATAGACCTTTCCAATCAACCATCCAGGTTGTCATGGGCTGGAAATTTGTTTCACTCTGTTTTTTTGTGGGTTCTGCTGCTCTAGAATTTGTTTAGAGTCATTTTACAGGTATTTGGAGGGGTTTGGGGGAGAGCTCAAGCAAGTCATTGCTTTTGCTCTGCCCAAAACAGCAATTTTCTGAGGCAGGATTCAAACTCTCATCTCAAAGACCAACCCTCTACAAGAATAGTTGACACCTATACTCAAAATTGTCAAAGTATTTTACGTATATGATTTATATATGCTGGGAAGTAGGTGACTTTTTTTTCTTCAAAATTCATTGCCTCTCTTTTGAGCATTATTCTTTCCCTTTTACTACTCACCCCTATACCTAATACCTTGTAATCCTATCTCCTTTGCCTATCTCTCATGCTATTCAGGCTTTCCTTACTGTCCCCCATGCTCCCATCTACAATAAGCCACTATGGGCTTGCTCTGATTCAGCTGTATCCCTATATTTCCTACCTTTCCTAATGGTTCTTCCTCTTCAAAACTTATTCATCCAGAGTGCTATTTCCTTAAGGGTCTCATTGTTTAAGGGACGCCTAGCTGTTTGATAGAAAGGATTTATGTCAATGAGTTCATAAGCTATACTTCCAAGAAAGTGTGTGCATTTCAATTGAGGCCTTCTGAAATATCAGTTGTGGACATTGCAGGGACTGTGAGAATTGAGAGACATATATGTGAACAGGTCAGGATTACTTTCAAATCATACAACAAAGGCAGTCCTATGTATTTTTTACATAGAACCATAGTATTTTAAAGCTATATGTAACCATAGACATTGTCTAGTCCAGTATTTCCTAAACCAAACTATGTTGAGGAAAAATAAACTACCCAAATTTTCTACCACGTGCCCCTCTGCAGCTTCATCCATAGAAATTACATCACCAAGAAAAAGGAACAGGGGTGAAACAAACAGTATACGGGGACAAAGGCAAAGAGCAAAAGGAATCAACCATTTTTTTTTAATTTATGAGTTTTTTTTTTAAATAAAGAACCATTGATTTTACTATATTTATTGGCTTTGGTTTCATTCCTCAATCATAAAATTAGTTGGTTGAATTAGGTGCTCTCTGAAGTACTGTCTAGCTCTACATCTTTGATTGTATGATCTAATAATCCTCATCAGATGTTCTTAAAATTGTACACATACTTAATAGCAGCAACAGAAATATAGTCTTAACACAATGCATATATTTACAGCATAGGGCAATGTAATACTCTATCAGTATGCTTCAGAAATATCTCTATACATTTTAATGTGTTTATTATGTACTATAAGAACATAGGAAACTCTCAATTTGCTTTTTCATTTTTTCAGGAGAAATCTTTCTAGAGTTGTTTTGGGCTATTTGGTCTTCCATTTCAAGGACATTGTAGTTTGTGGGTTTTTATTTGGATACTTCCTAATGTATCCATTTTTTTCCATATCATTAGTGTACATTAAGTGTTCCTTAAGATTGGAAAGGTATAACATGTTAGTTAGTCTAAAAACCCCACCTGCTGATAGTTTGGCACAGAGAAGGAAGACAAATAGCAAAGGCATAACATGAATCTTTGTGAATTGGGCCCAAGATATGAACATTTTATTATGGGCTAGTACAATGTCCTAATAAAACTGAAAACATGCTACCAGTTCTAGGCAAGTATTTCATGTTGCTTGTTGTCAACCATATCCTCAACCTCAAGTTATACGACAATGTATCATATATCAATATAAGACAATTATAATAAATAATTTTGTTCCTACTACTAAATTAGAGGACAGCAAAATACAACGAATTATTTAAATATTAAAAAGGAAAAAAAAACTGTAGGGGCAGCTAGATGGTGCAGTAGATAGAACACTGGCCCTGAAGTCAGGAGGACCTGAGTTCAAATCCAGCCTTAGACCAAACACATGACACTTACTAGCTGTGTGACCCTGGGCAAGTCACTTAACCCCAATACCTTAAAAAAACTGTAGCAACTATAGGCATTGAAAATATGCACTTAAAATCAACTCAAGAATATTGCCTCCTGATGAAATGGATGGCAAAAAAATATTAATGTCTCAAGTGATTCTGAAAAGGAGATGGACATGCTTAGAAGTGAATTTCTACAAGCTGTTTTTTTTAAAGTTTTGTAGCACAAATGAAACCAATAGGCCAACTATACAAAAACATTATAGTTTGAAAAAGTTGGTGTCTGCTATAACAATTTGAGCATTTGAGTTCTTCAACAATATTTGACAGAATATAATATAATTTCAGGACCTGCATATGATAGTATATTCTATAGTCATTTACCTGATTAGCACAATGGGAGGAAAAGTAAAGCTATTCAGGAATATTCCCCAGTGTAAGAATTAAATGTCACCATGACCAAAATGACTTGACATATTTACTATGACTTGCAGAAACATATAGGAAGATTCCATAAATATCTTGGTGGTGTGTTCAGTAGACAACTTGAACATCATATTGCTCAATGAAAGAGGACAGAAAAAAATGTAAAATAGAATCCAGGAAACACAAGCATATTAGGAATTCTTGAAACTCAATCAATAATTCAAAATGAAATAAAAATTTATGTTCATATGAAGAGTAAAAAGAAAACAAAGAAGAAAATCAACAATTCAACATTAACCCAGAATGATGCTATAAAAACTTAAGAAACAAAAACATTAGAAGACAGCAAGAAACCTCAAAGAAAGATAATGTGGTCTTAGATTCTTAAAATCTAGCCACTGCTGGGATTCTTATTACCTAGCCAGTAAGCCAATAGCTTACTTATGTTCAGACTCCTTAAGAGTCTGCCCAATATGATGGATGTTCTAATAAACCTTGTCTTTGGCTGAAAGAAGGCTTGGGTCAAATTCTTTAGGGCAGGACCCTTGTGTTGTGATTTTGGGGTCCCAGGACCCCTGAACCCCTAAACCACATCATTTTGGTGGCCCACACGGGGAAACTGCCTAACTCCAAGTTCTTCTCCATCCAAGACTGAAAAGTATGTAAGTCTCCCTCCTCCCCTCCTTTCTTGCTCTGCAGTTGGAGTTGCTCTCCAAGCACCAAGGCTTGTGGTGCTTTTCTGGCAGACAGTTATGAGACTATCTCACACTCGGCCTGAGGCTCTCAGGCTCTCGGTCCACTGGGTCAGTTTGAGGCCACGGACTTGGGTACACCTTCCGAAGGTGAGTGAATGAAGCACCCTATCCAGAAGTGTATGCTCAACTCTGTTCATTCCCGCGGTGCTAGAGAATTGGAAAAAACTGCAGTTGCTTTTTGGTTCCCTGAGGCTTGCTTACTCCCTTCTCTCTGCACCTCTGAATCCTCCTTCATGGAGGTTACAGGGAAAGTTAAAATAGCTAAAAATATCTTGGCAGATTCTGGAGGTTTTGTAATTGATCATTAAGGAGTTTTGAAACACCTATACAACCCTGATCATTCCTTTCTCTCACCCCCTTCCCTTGAATCAAGAGGTATGTTAATCCCACTCATAGGAGAAAAGAGTTTCACCCTTTACCCCTCACCTTTGATTTTTCCCTCCCCTACCTGGGAATGGAAGGAGGGGGGAGGGGCAGCAGCTACAGTGTGGGCCGCCCTGGCAATGGTCTAGGGCTCTGGGGCAACCTTTGCCTAGAAGCATCACCCAGTTTCAGCACATCCTGCTCAAGGTAAAGAAGCTGGCCTCTGAACTTGAACTATGGGCCATTCACCTACAGTTGGTAGCAAACAGCAAGTACCAGCCAATGTCCCCACATCATTCCCTGGATGCGGCCTGTGCTCGGTTCCAGTCAACCTCCTCTTTGGGACCCCTTCCAGGCAGGGACAGCTCTATGCCCCTTGCCAGCAGGAAGCAGTTTCAGAAGCCGAGACCTTCATCCTTTACTCCAAAAGAATTTAGGTCCCATTTGTTTGAGGGTGGGAATGATGGGGTTGGGATCTAGACCCCAGAAAGGAAAAACCCTGGACTTTCCCACATGACCAAATCTCTGGCATTCACCTGAGGCTGTGATCCTATCAACAGGCCTTTCATTGTGGCTACACCCAATCTCCCCTCCATTGTCTTACCTCCCTGTGGCCCCTGGCCATTTCCCACACTTAATCTTAGCTAGGGTCCATTCTCCCTTGGCCACTAGGTCCAGGTCCCAGGAGTTCGGTTCACCCTAGCTTCATGGCCACTCCTAGGTCCCTCCCACAGTCTTTCTGTATATAAGGTCCACTTTGTCTCCATTAAGATGCTTAGATTCTTAAAATCTAGCCTCTGCTGGGATTCTTATAATCTATCCAATAAGCCAATAGCTTACTAATGTTCAGACTCCTTAAGAGTCTGCCCAATATGATGGATGTTCTAATAAACCTTGTCTTTGAACGAAAAAAAAAAGATAATGTGGAAATTGTCCCATCATATTTAAAAAAAATACACAGCAAAAATGTTGTGACTTGGATGAAATGCAAAATCAAAACTTTGTATACCATTAACATAGTGAATGAATGAATGAATGAATGAAAGAAGCAAGTGTAGTGTAACCTCCTTGCAAAACTATAAAGTTGAAGGTCCAAACATTTAATCATATCTGGATTTAATATTTTAAAAATATTTAATCATATTTTTCTGTTCAAAAACCTTAATTGTGTATGAAGTACTAGTAAAACACATTGCCACCTCCCTATCTGATAACACCTTAATCCCATCTTTCTTAATAGAAGGTATACCATATTTATTACCTAAAAATGAGAATATCTATGATCTTTCTAGATAAAGTCCAATTACCCATTTATGTATTACACAGCACACAAATGGTATACTTGGCTTGCATCACTCGAAAATTATAAACAATTATAATAGAAAAAGATGTAGACTTAAGAGTATAAATAATGTACCTAAAGTCTCGGGGTTTTCAGAAGGGATTCTTTGTTGATCCTTTAGTTATTGAATAAACTACCTGAAAGTAACAATAATATTTATACCATTGTTTGATTACCATAAAGCTTATGACTCAGTTCTGTACTTTTGCATTACTGGTATTCTGCAAAAGTATGTAGTAATAGGACTCATGAGTAAGGGTTCAGGCCTTGAAGAATGCCCCAAAAGGGTGACTTGATATCAACCCACATGCAAGATTGGTGAGCCTGCTTCTTGAAAGATATGATGGAGGACCCTTGCCCTCCCTACTTCAGACCTTGTGAAGGTACCATCTAGTTATTTTCAATTAGCTTATAGCAATATATCAGAGCACAGTGAGAAAGCTAGAGTATTTCATGTCCACAAGGAAAGCTGTTGCCCACTTAAGATATTCCATCAACAAAACAACAATAATAATTGATGTGAAATGTAACATCTTCTAGGAAGACAGTTTAAACCTACTATGGAGCTTTCCTGCATTAAATCCATTAACATAATTACTGAATAAAATTGAGTATGGCTTTTAAGTCAAAGATGGAGTTATAACAAAACATCACATTCATTATTTGATGTACATGGATGACATTGTTACTTGGCTCCACTCAAAATTCCATTAAACAACTATGTCATCCTGGAAACTTTTTCCAATAATATCAAAATGTCATTTTGACTCTGTAAGTATGAAGTTCTTAAAATGTGTCATGGAAAAATAGAAATTGAAGGCTTTGAGCTTGAATCTGAAGGTCAAATGGCACCAATAGATAAAGACAATACTTACAAATACCTTAGTCTTCTCCAGGCAACACATATAAAACCTAAGGCTATCTGGGGGTGGGTTTCGGGGAATGTAAGCCTTTAGAGATTGGTGGGCATCATGAAGTCAAAAGTCAATGGGGGAGAATGTAGTTAGAATTACTGACACTTGTTTGTCCTTTGATCAGTGATTCATGGGGTAATGTTTTGACTCACACATGATTTGGATTTAAGTGAGGCAGAGTTGCACAATTAGCCTTACTCTCTTTCAAAGTCATAGAACATGACAAAAATCAGGATGACTGGTGATGGCCTAGGATGCAGTGATGACCTTGGTGTCTTTGATTTCTGACCAAGCTCTAAGGACTCCACAGTACATACTTCATCCACCTTCATGGCTTTGGGAACAAATTTTTCTCATCTGCTCATTCTGCAGGGAATATATTCACATACTTGGGGTAAACATTCCCTAAAGTCCCTGATGGTTTTGAGGCCTGTGGGTTATCCTCAACTTAGTTTAGTGTGACTCTGAAGATGCTTTTACTGTGGCGTTGCCAGCTCCTGTGTGTCATACAGCTTCTTGGAGCCACAGGTGAGAGTTGGGTGAAGGAGGACACCAAAGGTGAATAAGTATCCCTGAAAAAAATCTCCACAAGCCCTCACACAAGAGGTGAAAGTCCTCTTTGAACACCCCGCACATCCCAACTAATACTTACATATCAGTTAGATGTATATTTTGGCACAGCAAAAATGGTCAAGAAATACCTCATCTAGAAGTTGTCCAAATAAAAACACTTGCAATGTTAACAAAACACAAGATTTATCACCCTAAACAATGACAGAAATTTTGTGATTCAAAAAGGAGGAAGAGGCTTGAAAGATTCTCAGGATATCATAATTTGAAAAATTCACAAGTATATCTCACTGTATTTCTCTAATTTCACTCAAAATGTTTTATGCCTAGATGGAAGGTATGAAGCTGTTAAGATCCAAGAGTAGAATCAAAAGGTGTACCTTGAGAGATCTTCACATACACTCAGCCACAATGTCTTGACAAAGAAACTTCAAACAGATGACTAAGTCATGTGATTTTATTAATAGAAATGGAGGGGTTTGTGATAGTGAATCTAGATCGGATCATTAGACAACAGAAAGTACAAAAAGATTTTCTTTAAGGAGCCCAGCCATTTATGGGAGCTGGTTAAACAATGCAAGAGTATACATCATATAACTTAACACTGCAGGTTGCAAAAATTTATCTTGTCCTAGATAATTTAAAAGACATGATTAGGTGACTAGAATTACATAATACAAGCACACTTTCCTTTGTAAACTAACAGATAGCAAACTCCCATACTACTAATACAGATCTCCAGGGATTCTGGATAATTCAATAAAAACTACTGAAACAACATTTTGGCAAACATGACTACTGCACACAACCACCTATAAAAACCATTGATCATAAAAATTTAAGAACATTTTCTGTCAGAGGCTAGTCTAACAAATACTCATATTCTCCAAGCTACATGGATTGAAGAACCTTTATGATAAGAAGAAATTACATCCATGAAGGAATAGGCTCAGCTACATAACATTCTCATTGCCTTTCTGCTACTGGAATTATTCCAAAACTGATTTCAATGAGTCTACAGAAGATGAGCTCACATCCCAATACACATCTGTGCAAAAATCCACACATACTATGAAAGAATAATAGCAGGATAGCAACTTGTTCTTGGACTATTTCAATCTGAATTATATCAATAAAGGTGGGAAGTAGATCATACTAACAATTGTTATTGTTCTTATTGCTACCACAGGGAAGTCTTTATCATAGAAATGCTGCAACCCTGGAGTGTCCTGGAGCACTCTAGAGCAGAAATGACTGTGGTACTCTTGATTTCTCCCATTGTATTCTTATTTTCCAGCCCTTTGCCTCAGCAGCTAGAACTGAATTCTTTGGAGGTTGAATAATCCCATAGACAGGGTGAAATGAGAGGGCAGAGCCAGAGTGGAACTGAAGGGCTGCTTGCTCTCTGGAAGGTGATTGAAGTGGCATTCCAGCTATGACTAATTCATTTAGTATTCAAAATTTAGTGAGGAACCCTTTGTCACATCATCTATCCCAAATAAAAGGAAATAAGAATAAAATAAAAACTTGTTTGATGCCTGAGGCATGTTTTAGTTTGTTGTTCAGGTCAGTTCATTTCAGCGCTTAATTTGTGGCACTTCATTTAATGGAGTCATTTAACATCATTTTTTTTAAAGTAATTATGAAAAAACTGAACAAATCTGGTTTCCTGGGGTTAGTTGCTGACATTTCAGAACAATGAAATCCCTCTTGCCAGCGCAAAATATCGTTGGTGCTTAGAAGGCAATTAAATAAAAGTAAATATGGTTTAGGGAAGAATGTCTGTATTTCTATTAATTATTTATATTTCTATTAACCGCTCCTAGATGTATAGTGTGGAAAAAATGTGTTTAGCATGATGGGAAGGAACTAATTATTTCCAATTAGAGCTGCAAAGAGCATTGGAGGTCATTTTGTTTAACCCTCTCATTTTATAGATGAGGAAAAGGAGGGAAATGACTCAACCAATTTCATATATCTAATTAGTACTAGAGCCAGGATTAGAATTTAGGGTTCTTGATTCCCAGGCCAGTTCTCTTTCCATTATGATATATGACAAAAACATATTAAGTATAACCAAAACATAGAAGTCAAATACTTCAGCTACTCATACCAAACTGTAGTTCCCTTACTCTATTCAAAGAAGATAGAAAAAAGAGGCCAATAGAAATCCATAAGCTTAAGGTGATTATTGTTTACATAATCAATAGGTTAGAATTCCCTCAACTATAACATTTTGTTGAATAGATGTGAAAAACTGTGAACTGTAAGCAAACAGAAAGATTTTCTAAAGATGGGAAATGCAAACATGAAAAAAGAAATGGAAGACAATTAAAACATGAAAAGAGAATTGTTCCAGTATCATTAAAGCATTGAAAAAGTGAACTATCCCATTATTTTCTGGATTCAATCTCTCTAATATATCAGATATTTATTGAACACCAGGTAGGTTCAATGTACTATTCTAGCTGCTGAGTCAGTAACAAAGAAGACTTAGTCCCTGATATCCAGAACATTACAATCAAGTAAAGGGAAATATATGTATATATGCATATATACACACATATGTGTCTATACATATACCTATATATGTATATGTACATATATGTATATATGGTAAGGAAAACAATAAACAAAAATAAAGTTGATGGACTGTGAATTAGTCCAAATATCTTGGAAAGTAATTTAAAATTATGCTAAAAAAGTGATGTTTTTTTCTCTCTCTCTCAAATCAACTAACGATTTATCTTTTCTATTTTTCTTATAAAATCAACTCCTAATCTTATTAATTAATTCAATGGTTTTTCTATACTCAATTTTGTTAATCTCAACTTTACTTTTTAGGATTTCCAATTTAGTGTTTCATGGGGGATAGGAATACCTGATTTTAAACTATATCATAAGGCAGTAATTAGCAAAACTATCTGGTACTGATTAAAAAATAGAAAGGTAGATCAATGGAACAAAGTAGACATACAATTTACAGTAGCAAATAAATATAGCAACTTCGTATTTGAAAAGTGTAAAGACTAACATTTTGAGATAAGAATTCTTTATTTGATTAAAAAAGGTTGGGAAAACTGTAAAGTAGTATGGCAGAAATTGGTCATAGACCAATATCTTGCTCCATTTACTAAGAAAAGTTCAAAATGGATACTTGACCTAGATATAAAGAGAGTAGCCATCTCTTGGGTAGGGGAGCAAGGGAAGAAAATAAGGGAAAAAATTTACATGAAAACTTTATTATATATTTAAAAGGAATAGCAAGTGTACATGATAGATTTCTAGTTTCATGTTCAATAATCTTTTTTATTATTATACTATGTTATGGAAATACTTGCTTTATTTCACAAATTAAAAATAAAATAAAACAATTTAAAAGTGATTAAGAAGAAGTCCATAATACTTAATTTAATTGCCAAGCATATACTATACCCAATGTCAAAGATTATACATCAAATATAAACCAAAATTGTTATAACTTAACTTTTTTGCAAAGACCTGCAAATAAAGTAGATATCCACTGACTAGGGAATAATAGCTAAACAAATTGTGATATAGGAATATAATGAAATGTTCATTTAACTTAAGAAATCACAAAAATGAAAAACTCAAAGATTCATGGGAAGATTTCTTGCACCAATAGAGTACCAATAGAATACACCAATAGAGGGTGAAGTTAACAATAATCAGAAAAAAAAACTCACAAAGATTATTACAATATTAATAGAAAGAATAAGAAAATAAAAAATAGTGTTGTATAATTATAATAACCTGAATGGGCCCCAGAAAAAAGTTGAGAGTATAGGAATTATTGATAAAGAATACTTATGTATATGTATATGTGTGTATCACACACACTTACACACACTTCATATAAATAAGTAGAGAAGAGAAAAAAAATCTAGCCCTTAAACCACAAGATACCTTCCAAGATTTCAGTGATCAAAATATATATTCCTTTCGACAGAACACCCACAGGTAGGGGTATGATTCTTTATGTGGATGGAAGGAGAGTAGGGAGAGGTGGAGGGAAGGAAGGATAGAAGAATGGAAGGATTGAAGGAAGGAAGGAAGGAAGGAGCAACTTTGCTCAACTATATAACTGGCCAGTTGGGTCCCCACTGGGGCAGCTACTAGTACTCACAGATTGTTATGCTTTGATCTCAAAGAAGACCAATGACATCAGGAAGGCTATGTTTTGACTAGCAAGTGAATTGAACTTAAGTGAAACAGGGCTGTGCCAAGTCACCAGCCTTAATCCCTCCTCCAGAGCCATCAGGGTCCAGTGGCAAGATATAGATCAGGACTGGAGTTAGCCCCAGATGCAGTGGGGGACCTTGGCCTTTTTAAGCTAAGGTGTCTCCCAGGTCTCAGTTTGTCTGAGACAACACCCAATCACTGATTAAGGAGAGGTAAGAAATGAGGCAAAATAAAATGGCTCTTTCACCTACTCAAAAAATAAAATCAGTCTGGGAGGGAAGCTCCTCAGGGTTTCTGGCCAGAACAGAAATAATTGCTATTTAGTTGTTGTCTTTTGTTCTTGAAGAGGACCAAAATGTCATCACTATGTTCGAGTCAAGTTACAATGGTTCTGACTCTGGCTGTTCAGACCAATATGAGCTTGGAATGCTCTACCACAGGTCAGGCACAATTAGTCCATGTGAACATTTGGATGGATTCTCTAAATCTGCACATCTCACACTACTTTTGAGCTACTTCAATTCTGCTTTGCTCATAGACCACAACACCTTCTCTGATGAGGACATGCCATCCTGAGTGCTATTTAGACTCACTGTGAACCATTGAAATCCAAATAATGACCAAGTGAGCTTGGATTCAGACCTATTGCTAGTCAATCAGTGAAAGCCAGAGTGATTTGGGTTTAAGACATGGTCAAGTAGTTCCATTTGAATCTCAATAGGCTTTATCAAAGCCTGTTTTTTTTTCCAGTGCTATATTTGGAGAAATCATGAATGAATTTACACAGGACAAAAGAGTTAACTGTCCCATTTTTTTTCTTAAATGACAGAATAAATAAGTAAAGAAGAAAAAAATATATTATATAGTTCATAAAACCCATGATATCCTGTGAGGTTTCAGTGATTAAAATTCATTTTCCTTTGGTCAGAGTACCCACAGGTAAGGGAATAATTCTCTATGTGGATGGAGGGAGAGGAGAGAGAGGAGGGAAAGAAGGAAGGAAACCAATAAGAAACTAGGAAAAAATATACATAAACAGATGATAATCAATTCAACACACTGTATGTGTTCAATGAGTTACTATACAGTAAATTTTACACATTCAGAGGAAAAAAAGTAACATGACATAGTAGATAGAAAGCTTATGAGTCAGGAAGAACTAGATTCAGATTCTTTCTGTGATGCATACTCACTTTGTGATCATAGGTATTTAGTCTCTCAGAATAGTTACTGGTCATCATTAATCATATTTTCTCAATAGAAGCTCCCTATTCTGATGAAATCTGACATTCAACTCCATCAAAGAATACCTGCCTAAGAAAAATCAATAAAAAGACAAGATCATTCTATAAAGTATTGAATATGAAGTCAGATGACCTGGATTCAAATCTTACATCTTTTGGGAGTAAATATCTTTTGATGTTTGGGAGATGTTATATCTCATGGGTTATAAATAATATGTTCCTTTTGTCCTCCTATGTATCACCCAAGTCACTCAACAAATATCTATCATAATGGAAAGTACACTGAATAAGGAATCAAGAAAACTGAATTCTAGTCATGACCTATGATCTATATTTACAAGTCAATGTATGTGATACCCACCCATTCATGCAAAGCCTATTTTATTTTATAGCTATAGCACCTAGAATGTGTCATTCACATAGTAGGTGCTCAAAATATATGTTGGAGTGAATTGGTTAGTCTTTTTCCTCCTTACCCTCTTAGTCTATATAATTGGAACAGGGAACTTAAAGACCATAGAGTCCATCCAACTCATATTACAGGTCAGGGAAATGTGTCCTAGAGAGGTTGATGAACTTGCCCAAGATTAAGGAAAGGAACAGAATAAATATTTATAAAGTGCCTACTAAGTGTAAGTCACTGTGATAACAAATATTATCTCATTTGATAGAACCCTGCAAGATAGGTGCTATAATTAGCCCTATTTTACAATTGAGGAAACTAAGGCAAAAAGAGGTTTAAGTGACTTGCCCAGGGTCACACAGCTAGTAAGTGTCTGAGGCTGAATTTGAACTTGGGTCTTCCTGAGTTCTAGGCCCAGTACTTCATCTACTGTGCTACCAGCTGCCTCTAGCCTTTATGTTTTATTGAACTGAAGCAGGAACATCAGGATTCAAATCCTGTCTTTAACACTATTTATGTGACTATAGGAATTTAATTAATTCACTCTGAATTCTGGTTTCCTCATGTGTAAAATGGGAATGTGAAATAATATCATAAAAGAATAAGTGTGGTCTGACTAGTGTAAAACTCCATGGCACTATTACCTTGTTATTCCTGGAAGCTTTATATCTCTTAATGAAGCTGAAGATTGATATCTTTTGTCTTCTGTATCATAATATTGACTAACATTGAGCTGGTTATCCATTTTAACCCCTTAGATCTTTAGTCAGGCAATCTTCTATCCAACCAGGTGTTCCCTATCTTATACTTAGAAAGCTAAATGTTTGGGGGGGGGGTGGAGCCAAGATGGCAGAGTAAAAGCAGTGACTTGCTTGAGCTCTCCCCCAAACCCCTCCAAATATCTATAAAAAATGGCTCTAAACAAATTGTAAAGCAGCAGAACACACAAAAAGACAAAGTGAAACAAATTTCCAGCCCAAGACAACCTGAATGGTTGATCTGAAAGGTATATTGCTCTGGGCTGGGAGAGGAGCCTAGTTCCGTGTGGGCACACAGGCCTCAGAGGACTGAATCATGGGCAGCTGTGGTGGTTTCTAGACTTCCCAACCCACTAACGCCAAAGACAGCTTAGAAGGTCAGTTGGAAAAGTCTGTGTTTGCGGTGAAAGAGAAGCAAGATGGTCTCAGCTCCAGTCCCTGAGCTTGGCCCTGGGGTGGTAGCTGCCTCCTGAGCTTCCAGCCCACAGATTGAGGGGGAATTGAGTGGATGATCAGAGGGGGATTGCAGGGATCTCTCTGCTGGTGCAGGATTCTCTTGCTTTGCCTGTGCTTGGATCTGGTTCATAGTTCTAGGTGGTGGTCCTGGGGTAAGGAAGAGCTCTGGTGTGGTGGAGTTTGTAGTGGCTGTGGACAGAGAATCCTCCTCACAGTTCCAAGGCACAAAAGATTACTTTTGGTCACTCATACACCAGAGCACAGGCCAGGAAAGGAATAAACACCTTGCGCTTTATCATAGCACCTTGGAAGAACTGAAAATTTTCAGGTCCCTAGAAGTATCTCTGAAAACAGCTGCACAAAACCCCTGAAGCTTGGGACAGTATATTCTCCAACTGGAAACAGACCCCTATCTTAACAAAGAGTTTATAACTCAAGTAATTGGCTGGGATCATGAGCTAGCAGTGCAAAAAGAGTCAGACTATATTATCTTACTTTGGTGACAAAGAAGATCAAAACATACAACACGAAGAAGACAACAAAGCTAAAGTTTCTACATCCAAGAAAATATGAATTGGTCCCAGGCCATGGAAGAGCTCAAAAGGGATTTTGAGAAGCAAGTAAGAGAAATAGAGGAAAAACTGGGAGTGATGCAAAAGGAGACCCAAAAAAACAGTGAAGAAAATAACACCTTAAGCCGATGAGGAGAAGAATGTCTTAAAAAGCAAAATTGGCCAAATGGAAAAGGAAGTCCAAAAGCTTACTGGAGAAAATACTTCCTTAAAAATTAGAATGGAGAATTGGAAGCTAGTGACTTTATGAGAAATCAAGGCACTGTAAAACAAATCCAAAAGAATAAAAAAATAGAAGAGAATGTGAAATATCTCATTGAAAAAACAACTGACCTGGAAAATAGATCCTGGAGAGAGAATTTAAAAATTATTGGACTATCTGAAAGCCATGATCAAAAAAAAAGCCTAGACATTGTCTTTCAAGAAATTATCAAGGAAAACTGCCCTGATATTTTGGGACCAGAGAGCAAAATAGAAATGGAAAGAATCCACCAATCACCTCCTGAAAGAGATCCCCAAAGGAAAACTCCTAGGGCTTTGAATTCTTGAGGGCAAAGGAGGTAGAATTACAACCAAGAATCACCTGCCCAGCAAAACTGAGTATAATCCTTCAGGATAAAAAATGGTCATTCAGTTAAATAAGGGACTTTCAAGCATTCTTGATGAAAAGACCAGAGCTGAATAGAAAATTTGACTTTCAAATACAAGACTCAAGTGAAACATGGAAGAGGTAAACAGGAAAGAGAAATCATAAGAGACTTATTAAGGTTGAACTGTTTGCATTCCTGCAGGGAAAGATGATATTTGTAACTCATGAGTCCTTTGTCAGTATTAGGGTAGTGGGAGGGAAAAAATTATATGTATGTATAGATAGATAGATAGAGGGTACAGGGTGAGTTGAAGATGAAGGGATGATATCTGGAAAATAAAATTAAGGGGTGAGAGAGGATTGTACTGGGAAAAGGAGAAAGGGAGAAGTAGAATGAGGTAAATTATCTCACATGAAGCAGACAAGAAAAGGCTTTTACAGTGGAGGGGAAATGGGGGAAGGTGAGAGGGAATGAGTGAATCTTATTTGCATCAGATTTGGCTTAAGGAGGGAATAACATACACAATTGCAGTATGGACATCTATCATACCCCACAGGAAAATAAGGGGGGAAGGGGACAATAGATCAGGGGGATGATAGAGGGGAGGGCAGATTGGAGGAAGAGATAATCAGAAGCAAACACTTCTAAGGAGGGATAGAGTCAAAAGAGAGAATAGGATGAAGGGAAATATACTTAGTTTTTTCACAACATGACTACTATGAAAATGTTTTGCATGACTACACATCTATAACCTGTATTGAGTTGCTTGCCTTTTCAATGAGGGTGGGTGGGGAGGGAGGAAGGGAGAAAATTTGTAACCTAAAGTTTTAGAAACACATGTTAAAAAATAAATAAAAAGAAAAAAAAGAAAAATGTCCATAACATCTTTAGTGGCTCTCAGAGATGAGATGGTAGACTGTACAATATTCTCTCTAATTCCTAAGGGAAATTCCTCATCTAAAGCCTTGGGTTGCCCCATCCTGTTATATTTCATATATGTTGGTTTAGTCCTTGAAGCCTTCTGATTCAGATTTGACTCTAGAAAGCAGTGTTGTCCTTCTTTGTTCATTAGAGAATGATGTTCATTAACTGTTCATTCTCTGTTCATTAAGATGATTTGATCCACCTGAAATATATTTCCTTGGTATCTCCCTCAGGTGCCTTGCTTGTTCCATTGATAGTGACACGCATTTGGTTGGAGAAGGGTGATGGTGTGTCCCTTTTCCACAGGGTTAAGTTCATGTATAATGGCTACATGGGGCCAGGTTGGAAGTAAGGGTGATAACCTTGGGGGTGTGGGGTAGGATGGAGGGAAGGGTGATTACTATGTTCCTGTAGAGATTAAATTTACTTTTACTTCCAAGGACAAAAAAAAGAAAGAAAGCTAAATTTTTGAACTCAATGATCGAATTTTACATTTATCTCTGTTCAATTTTAGTTTTTTTTTTAAATTAGTTCTGTATTCCCGCCTGACAAAGGTCTTTTTGGATCCTGACTGTCATCCAGTGTATTATTTTTCTCTCCCACCTTTGTATTATCTAAAAATTTGATAGTTGTATCATTTATGCCTTTATCCCCATCACTGCTCAAAATAACAAACCACACTAAGACCAAGCACAAATTCTTAGCTTCTCCATTGAAGCCCTGTGAAATTATAATATTAACCAGTGATGGTTACTCTTTGATTTTGACCATTCATCCAGTTAAAATCCATTTAGTTTTATTGTCATATGTTCATATTTCTTTATTTTTTCACAAGAATAGAATGAAAGACTTTGTCAAACGCTTTATCAATTGCAATGTTTCTGTGATCTACCAGTTTGGTTTACTTGTCAAAAAAAGGAAATCAGAATATTCTTGCATAAATTCTTCTAGATGAAGTCATGCTGGCTTGTTGTAATCAATTCTTTTAGTTTTTCATTAACTGTCTCTTTAATGACCTTCTTTAAATTGTACCAGGAATTGGAGTAAAATTCATTGAACTTAGTTTCAGACTCTATTCTTTTTCTTTTTCTTTCTTTTTTAACTATTAAGATAGCATTTAACTTTCTCCAGCCTTATGTTAACTTTCCCATTCCCATACTCTCTTAAAGGTTACTGACAGTGGCCTAGTAACCTGAGGGTTTAATTCTTAATATATATGAAAATAGGGAAGATTCCAAAGACTTTTTAAAATTATCTTATTACAAAAAAGATAATCAAGCAAGTTTCTTTAACTACCAACTTCCCATATCTATGCATTTTGAAGAATAATCTATAAGAATATAAATGACATCCTCAATTAAGGTATGATAATGGTTGGAAGTAGGTTTTCACAAGTGCATTCTACAGTAGACTGAAGCCTGATAATCATATGGTTCACTGTGTAGTGTAAAGTATAGCAGTGGTGTCAAACTCAAATAGAAATGGATGCCTGCAGGCTGCATATTGATTTTGAAAACCACAAATTAATATTATCTGTGTTGTTTTGTATATTTCTTTGTTTTGTTAAACATTTACCAATTACATTTTGATCTTCCACTGGTGTTTTGTAGTTGCTTGTGACTGTGGGCCAGTTTGAGACATCTAGTGTAGAGAAAACACAGTTCCTTTGTGTCTCCTGTTTATTGATTTTAAAAATTAATTTCAATGGAGTAAATACCACCTTCAACAAGGCAAAATACTTTCCTATAACAAAGTGACTCTCACTTATAAGCCAGTATCATACAAGGCTCCCTGAAAGATACAAATAGATAACTTTGCTCAATAGCCTTATGATTATTAATATTATTGAGACATAGTATCAACGATCATAGATTTAGATTTGTAAAGGACCTTAGAAGTCATCTAATCTAATGTCCTTATTTTACAGATAAGGAAATTCAGATAGAGAGATGTCAAGTAATTTAAAAACAAAACAGGGATACACACACCGACCAAATATATTTGCCACTCATGGATTAAATCCATCAGAATCCATATAGAAGGATTACTTACAGATTGTGAGGTCATCTAGATCCTCCCTTTACTACATGACATTGCACTGTATGTATTAAACCCTAGAATGTTTGCTGATCCTACTAAATAAGGTTCATATTTACTCAAAAATTTTGGTGTAACTGTATAAATGGGAAAAATTCATGGATAAAGAAACCCTATCAATGAGACTATCATCCACACTTAGAAAAAAAAAACCAATGAAACCTGGTCTATTAGTATATCTATCCTTTATTAATACTACAAATGAATTATTATTTGGACACAAATTTGAAAAAGAAGAAAAGCACACCTAGCATGCTGCATGGCACATAGTATGTATTTAATAAATGATTATTGATTGACTGAACATCAATATAAAGGGAAGCAATGTGTCACCAGAAAAAATATATATATACTGTGTGCTTCACTGGTCTCCATACTATGTCAAAAGAATGAAAAGAAGGCTTCAGCATAATGTGTGGTAAACCTGGAGTGGATTTATGCAAGGACGTGAACATATATAATTGGTACATATGAATGTGTTGTGATTTATCCATTTGGAAGTTGTGTACATTGACAGAGATAAAAGTTATCTTGCCCTTGATTTGCAGTAGAAACTAAACAGGATATCCAGAGCAGACCATAAACATTCCATAAAACCTCCCCAGCTGTGTTCTTATATAGCTGACACTCATTGATGCATAACTAATTTTAACCAATAGTTAAAATTGTAACAGTTATCTATTGTCTCTGTTTTCCTATTTTAAAAAGACTATGCATCTTCAATAAAGATATATGTTTAGGTTTTCTGCTCCTTTATGTATGGTAAAAAGAGCTGTTTCCAATGTAATTCTCTCTGTCCTTATCTATTTTTGACTCTGAAGAATAAACCTATGGAATTTCTCTGATAATATGTTGTAGCAAGGCTGTATGCCTCACATGTACCTTTTAGCAAACTGAAATGGGGTTGGCATCATCCATCTTTTCTCTCAAAGAAAGTAAGAAGTACATGAAACAACTGTGAAGTTCCAAGAAACAAGAGTCTCAAAGAGCCTGGTGCTTTCCTTTCTCCCCTCTCACCAATTTTGCCTTATGCCAGTGTAGGGCATCAATCTCTGCCACTGAGGAGAGGGTCACAACCCAATGGACTTGGGTTGTAATGTTAATAAGATATAAATCCATATAGAGAAGGGAGTCAATATTTCTGGACCTTCTTTACCCAGCTCAGAGCAAAAATAGACTCCAAAGGAGGGAGTAGAAAGGTGACTTTCTATGAGGAAATCTAATTTCCCTCTTTCTGAAGGAGCCTCTGGCACTAAAGGAGTGACTAATAGGAAATATGCCTCCCTCCTTGCTGCCTGTCCCAAAATTATCCTTTCAGTCCTTAGGGTTGCCTGAGTTTACAGTGAAGATGGTCCTGCACATGTTACATGTATCCAGAGGCATTCTAGAACTCTTCTCCTATTGCCTCAAAAAGCTGATTTTAAAATTTTCCACCATTTATATCTTGTAAATCAATACATCTGACAAAAGAGGCCTTGATTTATTGTTTTGTTCATTTTTTCTAGGCGTAAAAAAGTGTTGAACAAAGTGTTAGTAATGAATATGAAACTAAAAATGTGTCAGAGGTAAAGATTTTTCTCAGAAAGTTGATTATTAAATATTTTTTACTATACCATTGTATGTATCAATCATTTAATCAACAATCATTTATTAAACATTTATTATGTGCAAGGCACTCTGCTAAGTACTGTGGATACAAAGAAAAGCTAAAAAGGCCCTCCCTCAAGGAGCTTACATTCTAAAGGGGTAGAAAACATGTTAAGAAACAAATGCATACAAGACATATACAGAAGAGATTGAAAGTAACCTTAGGGAAGAAGGAAAAAGAAACTTCAGTTTAGCATGGTCTTAATCCCCTTATACTAATGAAAAAAATATACAGTTGTTCACTAACTTGAAGAAGAAAGGGACCACAAATGTTGGTCATGGTGAATGACAACACAGATATTAGGATGTCCAAGATATTCCTTATTTTTGGTGCAAATATAATTATCACCTAAAACACATGCAAATTCAATTAGAAGGAAGTCTATAGACTTTCCACAACTATACATTTTTTATCTGTTTCTCCAGAAGCAATTTTTATTGAGCTTACCTTCAAACAATGATGCTGATGGCAAAGGAGTTACTGGTTTATCTCACTAAAACTCTACAGAAGAGAGAATTGGAGAATGCCTGACAGGCAGGTGAATAACATGGCAATAAAATTATGAGTTTATTGGGATATATCCAATAACTTGATATTATAATTATTTGTACACATACTTTATTTTCTCAACCCTTCTTCAGTCCAAAGGGAAAAGAAAAGACAAGGCACAAAAAAGAAGACAAAAAGTGTCAGAGCAAGATGTGATGATCCCACAGTTGATCATACTTTGAATTGTCATAGGTTTGAAGCAGAACAAAAAATTTTGAAGAAATCAAAACAAAGATTCTGAACAAAAGCAGAACAAGATTCTGAGAGTAATTTCACAACCAGTTCCATTCCAAGTATCATCTCCCCTTGGGATATAAAGAGGCAGCATAATAATTAAGCAAGCAAATCACTAACTAGATTTCTGGTATGCTGTAAAGTGTTGGCATACAAAAAAAAAAAGCCAAACCAAAACCCCCACCTAACCACAATTAGCTTACATTCTAATGGGGAAACAATATATAGCATATATAAATTAATTGCAGTACTTCAGAAAAGCAAAAAATAAAATGAAATAAAAAAAGCATTTCCTCTAAAATAGTTTCAATTTAATGCTTTTTCAAATCATAATAATAGTAATAATAACAAGCATTTACATAATACTTTAAGGTTTGCAAAGCAATGAATATATATTAGGTCATTTGACAGAACAAATCTGTGACTTAAGTACTAAAGACATTTTTATTTTCATGTTGTCTCTCCCATTAGAATATAAGCTCCAAGAGAGCCACAGCTCTTTTTGCCTTTCTTTGAATCTTATTTGCTTAACAGAATGCTGGCACATAGTAACACCTTTATTTGAACAAAAGCCCCAGAGTCAAATGCCAGAGGTATTCTTATACCCATTTTGAAGAACAGGAAACTAAGACTGAGGTAAGTTAAATAACTTGTTTATGATCACAGTTGGCAAATGTCTAGGGTAGGATTTGAATCCAAGTTTTCCTCAGTCCTAATCCAGAACTCTATCTATTTACCACAAGGATCCTCCATACACCGGTAAATACTGCCTTACCTTGAGTTCATTAGATACACATTGATTGAATATTGGATGTGTATGTGGTTTCTCAAGGCAGCCAGTTTTGTTTGTTTTTTGTTTTGAAGGCTACTCAGTTCATATCCAGCACAGATAAGCCAAAGCTATGTTACATATATCTTATTTTGCTTGCTAGGAGGAAAAAAAATATGGAGTGAGGAAAAAATGATCTATTGCCTTTGCAGTCTCTCAGGTTTCTATGCTGATTAGAATCTATTTAGGAGATGGTAAATCACCTGACTGAGCACACAATGGCATTTTAACATCAGAGTTTCCCACAGGAGGCATTATACCTTCAAGAGAGGGAAATGGAAAAAAAAATATCCTGGCACGCCAAGCAGGATGTCACTTACACTCGATTGGCCACATCATCAGGGTTCACTTCCATTAAGCTTTGTGTCAGTTCAGAAACTTTACATGTGAGGCCATGTGTAGCCATCTACCACTGCTGACTGCCCCAGGCTAGCCCAAAGTACCAATCTTGTCATTGGTTTTCCAGAAAACCTCAGTGAGAATTAGTTGCATATGCTGGTCAGCCTCACTATATGAGACAAGATTGTGGCTTTATTTTTATAATCAGCCTTTCACTAGACACTTACCATCTTTGATATTTATAGGTAGACCACAGATAGAAGACGGAAAATGTTGGGGGAGAAAAAGAAAATTATAGCCCACTTTTATATAGAACTTTAAGATTTACAAAGTACTTTTCTCACACAATCTTGAGAAGTAAGTAGTGTAAATGTAATTATACATAAAACAGATTGGGAAACTGAGGCTCAGAAAGGATTATTAACTTCCGCATCCTAACCACAAAGTTGGATAAGAGTCAGAGGTGGAATTTGAACTCAGATTGTTTAACTGCAGATTCATGCCTCCTTCCACTGCACCATGTTCTTGAAGCAGACAGGCAGGCAGAGAGATGGACAGACAGGAAAAATGTACTGATAACTCCAAGATTAATAGCAGAAAAAACCTGGTTGCTTTCTATGTCTGTCCATATGTATTGTTTATCTTATTGTTTGATGTTTAATTTGAAAGGTTTGTCAGACAAACAAAAATTAGTTTCATGCATCAACAACCACACCTTACCTTCCCCTCTTTGGACCTTCTAGTTGGGGTAGTGTCTGTTTTCTTTTTACCTTTGTATTTCTCAAGTCTAGCATAGTGCATACACTTGTGGATTAGACTGAATTTTCTCTTTATTTATCCTAAAGGAAGGGTTTGTGTGACTGTGGAGAAGGACTTTTTACGTAGGTAAGGAAATGGATTTATCATCAGGCATATACCTAAGAAACTAGAAACAAACAATCCCCCAGTTACTTTACATTTTCTTGTATTTGAAAACTGTTTTTGTTAAAGAAAATTCTGTAGCAAAGTGATTTTCATGGGTACCCCTATATAGCCTGAATTTTTAAAAAAAATTGTATAAAAGGCTACATTTCAGGTTTATCTTTACCTTCTATTCTTCTTGAGTCTTTCCATTTGCTTGTGAACACTAAGGTGGTACCAGTGACAGAGTACCAGGCCTAGAGTCAGGACGATCTGAGTTAATATTTAACCTTGAATATTTACTCTGTGTGATTTACTGTGTGACTCTGGGCAAGTCACTTGAGCCTGTTTGCCTCAGTTTCTTCATCTGTAAAATGAGATGGAGAAGTTAATGGAAAACCACTCTAATATCTTTGTCAAGAAAAGTCCAAACAGGGTCATGAAGTGTCAAACATGACTGAAATGACTCAACAACAACTAATTAAGACATAAATATTACAAAAAATAAAAGCGTGGCTGAGTGGAAGGAGAGCTCACCTGGGAGTCAGAAATATATATGTTTAAGTCCTACCTTAGATACATATTGCCAATGTGACTCCGGGCAAATCACTTAACATCTCAGAGTCAGAGGCAATTCTCTAATAGGCTCAAGCCATTGACTCACTCAAGCAAGTAAGTGACAGTTGAGACTAGAAACCAAACCTATTGATGTTTAATCTACTGTTCTTCCCATGACACCATGCTATCTCTGAAAGGACCTGAAATGGCCATTTAGTCTAATGCCTTCATTTCATAGTTAAGAAAACTGAGTTTTAGCAAGGAGAAGTGACTTGCCCAAGGTAGTTAAGTAAGTTGGAGAGGCAGCTAGGTGGCATAGTGGATCTGGTTTCAGACATTTACTAACTCTGTGACCCTGGACAAATCATTTAACCTCTCTGTTGCCCTTTTTTATCTGTAAGAAAAGGGGGGCATAACAATGCCTACCTCCCAAAGTTGCTGTCAAGATAAAATTAGACAGTATTTGTAAAGTGGTTATCAAATCTTAAACCTTAAAATAAATGCTATTATTATTTCTAATTTTATTATAATTATTATAATGAGAACTGTAATTCTAACCCAGGTGTACTTAACCCTACTTCATACCTTTTTTATGCATGTGTATCTCATTTTTATTAGTCATTAAACCAATATTTATTAAGTGCCTATTATTTTCCATACACTGTGTTATGTGCTAGTCGTACAACTGGTACAAGCCCTATACACAAGTAGCTTACCTCGTTATTTCTGCACATATCTTCTCTCCTCTACTAAACTGTAAGCTCATCAGAGCTGGGCTTGTGTTATTTAATGTTTTTTATCTCCACCTGCTCCTAAGTATTGTACATAGTTGATTGTTTGAACACAATGAACTTACTATTTCACTGCTGTGGGTATTATCTCTACCAATGCACACCAAAATAAATCCATCTATTATCATTCTATGCAATTTTTCTTCCAGTTTTTTTTTCCTCTAGAAATGCATTGGAGGCTTTCCTCTAGTTTTTTTAAATAGTTTGTGGATACCAGTGTAACACTTGGGCTTTCCATCTGTCATCTCACACTAGTAGTTACTTAATAAATATCTGTTTACTGGAAGCTAATGAATGAATGGTTAACATATTAACACTTATCAATCACTGAAACTATTTCAGGGAAATGTGTTGGCTTCTTGAGAGGGAATGGGATGTAGATTTTAAAGAGAGATTTGGGGAAAAGGTATGTTTTATTACTCTGAATGGTAGGAAGCAGACAAAGGGCTCTGGGAATTTGGAGAACCAGGATGAGGAGAGTACTTTATATAATGATCAAAATCATGCAATAGAAAAACACTTAAAGTATCCATAACCCTTGAGCTATAAAATTACCAGAGGTGACATCAATCAAGTTTATGTTGAATTGTGATTCCTGACTCTGGGATGAAAGATAATGGACAGTTGTAAAAGAATGAGACATTCATTTTCAGAAATGGCCAATGCATTTAATAAAATAATAGGTAAATATTTATCAAGAACTTGCTATTTGCTGATTGCAATGCTAAGCACAAAAATAAATCAGGCCATACTCTCAAATAGCTAAAGTGCATTGATTTGTTTTAGTCAATCATTAAACATTTATTCATTGCCTATTATGTGCCAGGAACTGTGCTAAGTACTATGCATACAAAGAAAGGCACGAGATGGAACCTGTTTTGGAAAAGCTAACAGTCTAATGGGGAGGGGAAGAATAACATGCAAACATATAGATAAATACACACACACATATATATTCACACACACATATATACATATATGTGTATGTATGTGTACATATATACACGCATACATGCAAAAGTTATATATAAGATAAAAATGAAATAATTAAGAAAAAGAAGACACTGGAATTAAGAAGGACTGGGAAAGACTTTCTGCAAAAGGTGGGATTTCAGCTGGGATCTGAAGGAAGCCAGGAGGCAGAGATGAGAAGGTGGAGCATTCCAGGAATGGGGAGAGCCAAAGAAAATGCCCAGATCTAAAAAGAAGTGGAGTGTCTAGTTGGGATTCAGCAAGGAGACCAGCATCACTGATTCAAAGAGTAAGTAGGGAAATGTAAGGTGCAAGAAAACTGAAAAAGTGGAAGGGCTAGATCATGAAGGGTCTTATGCAAAGAGAAGATTTTTATTTCATTCTGCAGGCATTAGGGAGCCAATGATATTTATTGAGTAGAGGGGATGACATGGTCAGACATGTTCTTTAGGAAAATCACTGTGGTGCCTGAATAGAGGATGAAATTGAATGAAGAGAGATAGGTGGTAGGCAGATGAATTAGCAGGCTATTGCAATAGACCAGGTGTGAGAAAATGAGAACCTGCACCAGGGTGGTGAAAGTGCCAGATGAGAGAAGAAAGTGCAATGAAGAGATGTTGCAATGGTGAAATGAGGCAACAGATTTTATATGACTGCATTTATTTCTTAAAAAGAAGGGCGATATTGAAAAGAGGAAATCATTGATAGTAACAGTGTTTGTTTTTTTTTTAACAACAATTAGAGGAAGAGCCAAGATGGCAGAGTAGAGGCAGGGAGTCCCCTGAATCTCCCCCCAAAACATTCCAAATATCTTTAGAAATGATTCTAAACTAATTCTAGAGCAGCAGAACCCACAAAAAGATGGAGTGGAACAAATTCCCAGCCCAACATGGAAGGTTGGCAGCAAAGATCTGTTGCACCAAGATAAGAGAGGAATACAGTCTAGCACAGGGCTCTCCAACCCACTAGCAGGCGTCAGCATGACTGAATCACCAGCAACAGTGGCAGTTTCTAGATCCCTCAACCCACAGATGCCAAAGATGACTTAGAAGGTCAGGAGAAAGGTACTATTACACCTGGGTGAGAGTGAGCTAAGGTTGAGCCAGCACAAATGAGGAACAGGCCTTGGGAGTGAATTGACATCAGCATCATAATCACCATTATCATAATCATCATCATCATCATCATCATCATCATCAGCAGCAGCAGCAGCAGCAGCAGCAGCTATTGCTGCTGCTTCCACAGCTCTCAACCCACGGTAAGGGGGTCTAATAGCTGGTCAGAAGGAGATTACAGGGGTCTTTCTGCTAGCACTGAAGCAGAACTCTATTGTTCTGCCCCTACTCTGATCCATGTCACAGTCCTGGGTGGCAGTCCCAGGTGAAGAGGAGCACTAGCACACCAGAGCTTACAGCTACAGTGGAGGGGAGACCCTCCTCACAGTTCCAGGACAGAAAAGAGTGTTGTGGTTGCTCACAGATCAGAGCACAGGCCAAGAGAGCAGTAAACACCTCTCCTTAGATCTTACCACTTTGAAAGAACTGAAAACTTACAGGTCTCTAGAAGTATCTCTGAAAACAGCTACACAAAATCCCTGAAGTTTGGGACAGTAGGCCCTCCACTCTGGAAGCAGAGCTCTACTTTAACAAATAGTTGAAAGTCAATTGAAAATGAGCTGGGAAAATGAGCAAACAATGGAGGAAAAAAACTCTGACTATTGGAAGTTATTATGGTGACAATGAAGATCAAAACACACACTCAGAAAAAGAAAAGAAAGTCAAAGCTCCTAGATCCAAAGCTTCAAAGGAAAAATATAAATTGATCTTAGGCCATAGGAGAGCTCAAAAAGGATTTTGAAAATTAAGTAAGAGAGGTAGAGCAAAAGTTGAGAAGAGAAATGAGTGATGCAAAAAAAATTATTAAAAATGAGTCAACAGTTTGGTAAAGGAGACAAAAAAATACTGAAGCAAATAACACCTTAAGAACAGGCTAGGGAGAAACTTCTGGGAGCCAAGATGGTGGAGGAAAAAGTAATAAGCTCCCACCATCCCTTATTGGCCTCTAAAAACCTAGAAATATTGCCTCAGGAAAAATCCTGGAACAGCTGGGCCAGCAGAATGACAAGGTGCAGCAGTCTTGTATGTAGCCCAAGAAGTTTGGAGGATTAGCAAGAAAGGTCCCTCTCACTCTGGTGGACAGGGAGTAGTACAGGACAGGAGAAATCCCAGCAAGCTAGGAGCAAGCCCCACCTCAGCAAACCAGGAGAAGATCCTGAGTCCCCAGGGTGGTGGAGAAGGCAAGCACCAACACCAGGACCACCCTCTCCCTGAGTGCCTTGGCACATGCACGGGAACCAGCAGACTCCAGCTTGAAAGACCACCACCTATGCTGGCGGGTAGGTGTCGTTCAGCAACCAAACCTCCCCATACTTCAGCACAACTCTAGGAAGCACAACTTAAGGAGGCACAACTCCAGGCAGGCAGACATCCTCTAACAGCTAAATCTTCTAGTGCATTAAAGCTGCCCTGGTGAGCAGACATTCTCCAGGGGACTGACCCCCCCCACTTCCACTCTGAGAACTTCAGTGTGGTTGACCCCAGCTCAGTACCAGGTAAGCTGCCAGACCCTTACAGCATCCAGCTGCCAGTTCCTGAAGCCCCAGCACACAAAGCCAGGGACCAGGTCTTTGACCCTTAGCACAAGAAGTTTAGGTTCAGAGCCCCTTGTACTCCAGCAGGAGAGCTCAAATTAAATCACAAAATATGCAAAAACCATGAGCAAAAAGCAGAAATGGACAATGACCACAGATTCTTACTATGGGAATGGGGAAGATCGAAACACAAATTAAGAAGAGGACAACATTATCAGTATACCCACATCTATAACCTCAAAGGGAATATGAATGGGTCTCAAGCCCAAAAAGCCTTGTGAGAAGAGCTCAAGAAGTATTTTAAAAGGCAAATAAGAGAGGTAGAAGAAAAAATGGAAAAAGAAATGAGAGATATGCAAGAGAGAGGCAAGAGCTTGGAAAATGAAAGGCAAAAATTGACCAGAAAACAAATCCTTAAAAATACATTTGGCTGAATGGGCAAAAAAGTGCACTGAAGGAAACAAATCCTTAACAAGTAGAATTGGTCAAATGGAAAAGGATGCACAAAAACTCACTAAAGAAAACAATTCATTGAAAATGAGAATTGAGTAAGGGGGAGGTAATGACTTTATGAGAAAGCAAGGAGTAGTCAAACAAAATGAAAAGAATAAAAAAAAATAGAAGAAAACATAAACGACCTTGTTGAAAAAACTACAGACTTGGAAAATAGATCTGGAAGACATAATTTAAGAATTATTGGTCTACCTGAAAGCCATGATGGAAAAAAAAAGAACCTAGATAACATCTTCCAAGAAATCATCAAGGAAAATGGCCCTGAGGTCCTGGAACCAAAAGGTAAAATAGTCCTCAAAATATCCCCCAATCAATCACCTCCTGAAAGAGATCTCAAGTTGAAAACACCAAGGAATAGTGTAGCCAAATTCCAAAATTATCAAGTCAAAGAGAAAATACTGCAAGCAGCTAGAAAGAACCAATTTAAATATCATGTAACCACAGTCAGAATTAAACAGGACCTTGAAGCTTCTACATTAAAAGACTTGAGGGCTTGAAATATAACATTCTGTAAGACAAAGGAACTTAAACTACAACCAAGGATCAACTACCCAGTGAAATTGAGCATTATCTTCAGGGAAGAAGATGGATAGTCAATGAAATAGAGGACTTCCAAACCTTCCTGATAAAAAGACCAAAGGTCAACAGAAAATTTGATCTTCAAATACAAGACTCAAAAGAGGCTTAAAAGGTAAACAGGAAAGGAAAAAAAATCTTATTCTTTTTTAAAATTTTTATTAGTTTATTTTTATTTATCAACAATCACTTCCATAAGCTTTTGAGCTTAAAAATTTTCTCCCCCTTCCTCCCCACCACCCTCCCCAAGACAGCACAAAGTCTGATACAGGCTATACATATACATTCCTATTAAATGTATTTTTACATTAATGATGTTGTAAGTAAGAATTAAAACCAATAGGAGGAACCACCAGAAAGAGGAAACAAAGCTCAACAGAAGAAAAAAAATAGCAATTAGTATGCTTCGATCTGTATTCAAACTCCATAGTTCTTTCTTTGTATGTGGATAGCATTTTCCATCATGAGGCCTTTGGAGATGCCTTAGATCCTTGTATTGCTGGGAAGGGTTAAGTTTATCAATATTAGTCATCACACAATGTTTCTGTTACTGTGTACAATATTCTCTTGGTTCTACTTACTTCACTCAGCATCAGACCATACAAGTCTTTCCAGGTTTTTCTGAAGTCAGCCTGTTCCTCATTTCTTATAGCACAATAGTATACCATTACATTCATATACCATAACTTTTTCAGTCATTCCCCAACTGATGGGTATCCTCTCAATTTCCAATTCTTTGCCACCACAAAAAGAGCTGCTATAAATATTTTTGTACATGTGGGTGCTTTTTCTGTTTGTTTGATCTCTTTGGGATATAGCCCTAGAAGTGCTATTGCTGGGTCAAAGTGTGTGCACATTTTTATAGCCCTTTGGACATAGTTCCAATTTCCTCTCCAAAATGGTTGGATCATTTCACAACTCCACCAACAATGCATTAGTGTTCCAATTTTCCCACATCTTCTCCAACATTTATCATTTCCTTTTTTCGTCTTCTTGGCTAATCTGATAGGTGTGATGTGGTACCTCAGAGTTGTTTTGATTTCCATTTCTCTAATCAATAGTGATTTAGAGCATTAAAAACAAGTTATTCAATAATAGCAACATTTTATTTTTACCCCTACAAAGGAAGATGATACTGGTAATTCCTGAGAACTATTTTTATTACATTTGAAAGAGGTATACATAGACAGAGGACATGGGTATAAGTTGACTTTGATGAGATGATGTAAAATCTATTTGTCTAATTGAACTGAGAGAAGAGGAAAGAAGGAGGTAGAAAAAGGTAAATTACATCACACGAAGAGGCACAAAGACCTATTATAGTAGAAGGAAAGAAGGGAGAGAGGTGAGCATTGTTTAAACCTTACTCTCATCAGATTTGACTCAAAGAAGGAATAACATAATCAGTTGGCTATAGAAATCTAACTTACCTTATAGGAAGTAGAAGGGGAAAGCAAAAAGGAAAGGGAGGGGGCTGACAGAAGGAAGGGTAGATTGAGGGATGCGGTGGTCAAAAGCAGAACTCTAGTGAGGAGGGAAAGGGAGAAAAACCTAAATGGGGGAAATAGGATGGAGAGAAAGACACAAACAGTAAACATACCTGTGAATGTGAATGGGATGAGCTCTCCAATAAAATGGAAGTGGATAGCAAAGTAGATTAAAAACTATAATACTATATTGTTTAGAAAAAAACACATTTGAAGAAGAGTAAAGGTAATAGGCTGGAGCAGAATCTATTATGATTCAGCTGAAATAAAAGAAGCAGGAGTGCCAATCCTGATCTCAGACAAAACAAAAGCAAATTAGATCTAATTGAAAGAGAAAAGGGAGGAAAATACATCCTGCTAAAAGGTACCATAGACAATGAAGTAATATCATTACTAAATACATGCACAAATTGGCATAGCATCCAAATTCTTATAGATGTTCAGGGAGTTATAGGAAGAAATAGACAACAAAACTGTACTAGTGGGGGACCTTGACCTCTCCCTCTCAGAACTAGATAAATTTAACCACAAAAATAAATAGGAAAGAAGTTAAGGAGATGAATAGATTTTTATAAAAGTTGGATATGGTAGACCTCTGGAGAAAATTGAATGGGGATAGAAAGGCATATGCCTTTTTCTCAGATGTACATGGTACCTACACAAAAATTGACCATATACTAGGGCACAAAAACCTCACAGTCAAATGCAGAAAAGCAGAATTATTAAATGAATCCATTGCAAATCATGATGCAATAAAAATTATAGGTAATAAAGGGCCATGGGAAGATAGACTAAAATTAATCTAAAACTAAAGAATGAGTGAGTCAAATACAAATCATAGAAACAATCAATAACTTCATCCAAGATAATGACAATAGTGAGACAAATACCAAAACTGATGGGATGCAGACAAAGCAATTCTTAGGGGAAATTTTATATCTCAAAATGCTTACATGAACAAAATATAGGAAGAGGAGATCAATAAATTGAGCATGCAACAAAAAAAGCTAGAAAAAGAACAAATTAAAAATCATCAATTAAATACCAAATTAGAAATTCTGAAAACCAAAGGAGAGGTTAATAAAATAGAAATGAAGAAAACTATTGAACTAATAAATAAAATGAAGAGCTGGTTTTAAGAAAAAAAATAGATAAACCTTTGGTTAATTTAATTTAAAAAAGAGAAAGAAAAAAACCAAATTACCAGTATCAAAAATGAAAAGGGTGAACTCACCATCAATGAAGAGAAAATCAAAACAATAATTAGGAGCTATTTTGCCCAACTGTATCCCAATAAATTTTACAATCTTAGTGAAATGGATGAATATTTACAAAAATATAAATGGGCCCACATTAAGGGAAGAGGAAATGAAATACTTAAATACCTCCATTTCAGAAAAAAAGAGATTGAACAAGCCATCAATGAACTTCCTAAGAAAAAATCTCCAGAGCCAGATGGATTTACAAGTGAATTCTATCAAACATTTAAGGAACAATTAATTCTAATACTATACAACCTATTGGGAAAATAGGCAAAGTAGGAGTCCTACCAAATTATTTTTATGATGCAAATATCATGCTGATGCCTAAACTGGGAAGAGTTGAAACAGAGAAAGAAAATTATAGACCAATTTCCTTAATTAATATAGATGCAAAAATTTTAAATAAAATATTAGCAAAGAGATTATAGCAACTTATCATGAGGATAATACACTATGACCAGGCAGAATTTATGTGAGGAATAAACGGCTGATTCAATATTAGAAAAACTATCATCATAAATGACCATATCAACAACAAAACTTACAGAAATCATATGATTATCTCAGTAGATGCAGAAAAAGCTTTTGATAAAATACAAAATCCATTCCTATGAAAAGCACTAGAGTGCATGGGAATAAATTAAATTTTCCTTAAAATGATAAGTAGCACCTGTCTAAAACCATTAACAAGCATTTTATGTAATGGGGATAAGTTAGAAGCATTTCCAATAAAATCAGGAGTGAAACAAGAATGTCCATTATTGGGGCAGCTAGGTGGTATAGTGCATAGAGCTCCAGCCCTGGAGTCAGGAGGACCTGAGTTCAAATCTGGCCTCAGACACTTGACACTTAACTAGCTGTGTGACCCTAGGCAAGTCACTTAACCCCGATTGCCTCACCAAAAAGCAAAAAAAAAAAAGAATGTCCATTATCAACATTGTTATTCAAACTTGTACTAAAAATGTTAGTTTTAGCAATAAGAATAGACAATGAAGAAACAAAACTATCACTCTTTGCAGATGATATGATGGGATACTTAGAGAATCCTAGAGAATCAAGTGAAAAACTACTTGAAATAATAAAGAATTTAGCAAAGTTGCAGGATATATAATAAACCCACATAAATCATTGGCACTTCTATATACTACTACCAAAGTCCAACAGCAAGAGACAGAAAGAGAAATTCCGTTTAAAGTTGCTGTAGACATTATAAAATGTTTGGGAGTTTATCTGCCAAAATAAGCCCAGGGACTATATGAATACAATTACAAAACACTTTTCACAGAAAAAAGTCAGATCTAAATAATTGGAAAAATATCAGTTGCTCATGGGTAGTCCAAGATAATATACTAAAAATGACAATTCTACTTAAATTAATTTACTTATTCAGTGTCAGGTCAATCAGACTATCAAAAATATTTTGTAGAGCTAGAAAAAAATAATAACAAAATTCATCTGGAAAAGCAAAAGGTCCAGAATATCAAGGGAATTAATGAAAAGAAATGGAAGGGAAGGTGGCCTAGCTGTACCAGATATTAAATTGTATTACAGAACAGCAATCATCAAAATTACATCATATTGGTCAAGAAATAGAGGGGTAGATCAGTGGAATGGGTTAGACATGTAAGACATGTAGTTAATGACTATAGAAATCTACTATTTGATGAATCCAAAGACTCCAGCTTCTGGGATAAGAACTCGCTATTTGACAAAAACTGCTGGGAAAACTGGAAAAGAGTATGGCAGAAACTAGGCATAGACCAACATCTCATACCATATACCAAAATAAAGTCAAAATGAGTCCATCATTTAGATATAAAGGCTGATACTATAAGCAAGCTAGGAGAGCAAGGAATAGTTCATCTGTCAGATCTGTGGAGAAGGGAATAATTTATGACCAAATGAGAGATAGAGAACATCATGAAAATGGATGATTTTGATTACATTAAATTACAAAAGTTTTTCACCAACAAAGCCACTTTAACCAAGATTAGAAGGGAAACAGAATGGAAAACAGTTTTTATAGCCAGTGTCTTTGATAACACCCTCATTTCTAAGTAACTGATTCAAATTCATAAGAATACAAGTCATTTCCCAACTGATAAATGGTTAAAGGATATGAACAGGCAGTTTTCAGGGGAAGAAATTGAAGTTATCTATAGTCATATGAAAAAATGCTCTAAATCACTGTTAGTTAGAGAAATGCAAGATAAAACAACTCTGATGTACCACATCACACCTATCATGTTGGCTAACATAAGAAAACAGGGAAATGATAAATGTTGGAGAAGATGTGGGAAAATTGGAACACTAATGCATTGTTGGTGGAGTTGTGAACTTATCCACCCATTATGATGAGCAATTTGGAACTATGCGCAAAGGGATATAAAACTGTGTATCTCCTTTGACTCAGCAATACCACTTCTAGTTTATATCCCAAAGAGATCATAAAAATGGGAAAAGGACTGACACGTACAAAAGTATTTGTAGCAGATCTTTTTGTGGTGTTAAAAAATTGGAAATTGAGGGAATGCCCATCAATTGGGCAATGGCTGAACAAGTTGTGGTATATGAAAGTAATGGAATACTATTATGCTATAAGAAATGATGAACAGGTGGACTTCAGAAAAACCTGGGAAGACTTATATGAACTGATGCAGAGTGAAATGATCAGAGCCAGGAGAACATTGTACACAGTAACAGCTACATTGTGTGATGACTAATTTTGATAGACTTAGCTCTTCTTAGCAAGGCAAGGATCCAAGACAACTCCAGAAGACTCATAATGGAAAATGCTATGAACATCCAGAGAAAGAACTTAGAAATCTGAATGCAGATGGAAGTATACTATTTGCTTTCCTTTTCTTTTATTGTGTTATTTTGTTTATTCTCTCCCAAGGTTCTTCCCATTACTTCTAACTTTTCTTTACATCATGACTAATGTGAAAATATCCTAATATGAATGTATATGTAGAGCCTATATCAGATTGCATGCTGTCTTCGGGGGGGGGGAAGAAAGGAGGAAAAAATTTGAAACTCAAAAACTTATGGGAGTGAATGTTGAAAACTAAAAATAAATAAATTTATTATAGAAAAATAAAAGCAAAAAAGTTGAATAGTAAAAAAATTAGGAAAGGATAATAGAAGGAGATAGCTTTTACAACTATGGCTAGGGAACAATTCTTACCTAAAAATAGAAATAATTATAAAAAGTAAAATTAAATACAAATTTAAATTAAATAAAATTTAAAAGCTCCAGCACATGAAAAACAATTGGCATTATCATTATATAGGAACAATTAATCTAGAAAGAAAAAAACTCTTCATGTCAAATCTCCCTGACAAAAATCTAACATACAATGTATTAAAATAATTGATATAAGAATGTCATTCATTACTACATTAATGATAAAAGATACGAACAATCAGTTGTCAAATGAGAAAAGGCAAGCTTTTGGAAATTATATTTTAAAAATGTGTCAAGATACTAATAATAATGAAAAGCAAATTAAAACAACTCTCAGTCATTCAATTGTCAAAGACAACAAAAGAACAAAATAGCTATTGTTAGAACAGCTGTGGGTGGACAGGCACATTAGTTGGTATAGCTCTAAATTGGATTAGCCATTCTGGAAAACAATTTAAAATTATATCCAACCTGAGTTCAAATCTGGCCTCAGACCAAACACTTGACACTTACTAGCTGTGTGACCCTGGGCAAGTCACTTAGCCCCAATTGCCTAAAAATAAAAAAAAATTGAAACTATATCCAAAAAAAGTTACTAAATTATACATTTAACTCAGCATTATTGATAGTAAGAAAGTGCCTGCAAAAAAATCTAAGTCAAAGAAAGAATACCCATGTACAATATAGATGCAGATATAGATATAAATATGTATATATATAATACATATAAACATACACACATATATATATACAAAAATACATATATACACACATGTGCACACACACACATATATATGTGTGTGTGTGTGTTTATCAGCACCTTTGGTTTTAGGGGTAAAAATAAAAACTTTTGGATGATGAGTTGACAAATTATTGTATAAGAATGGAATTTTATGATACTCTAAGAAATGTTAAATATGGGTACTTAGAACCTGACCTTACTTTGTTAGATTCCTATTTCTGGCTTCTACTTTCTTTAGTATGTCTAAATGCATACTCCTAACATGTTTGTAGTTGACTGTCCCAAATCAGGGCAGTGAGTGGTCTTGTGTTCCCTTTGGGGTTTGATTATATACAGACCCTTGATTATTCTCTGTCTCATGGCTCCCTCTACTCATCAGGATACTGCCACTATCTACTGTCTGCCACCAAGTTTTTTCATCAAAGCACTATAGTGGGCACCACAGCTTAGGACTTCTGACTTATTTACTTACTTCCACACTGGCTTCTTTGGCAAGACCCCTTTTCTAATACTTTTTTTCTATATTATGGTTATTTTTTTCTATTCTGTCCTAGGTTTGATGAAGGAGCTTATTTTAAGTGTTCTTTGGAATTTTTTTGGAGGGGGTGTTACTGTTTAGTCTCATACTGTTTTTTAGATCATTACTAGAAGAAACTGAGAAATGATGAATATGAAAAATACAGAGAACTGTGGAAGTATTCATATGAACTGAAGTGGAGTGAGGGTAATTGAACCTTTAGAACCATGTATATAATGATCACAATATACCATGAAGGGAAAGAACTTTGAAACACCTCAGAATTGTAACCAAAATCAAGGCCAATTATAATTTCAAAAGACTATAAATGTAATGTGCATCCCATTACTTGACAGATAAAATGATGGACTAAAGCAAAGTTTCTTAAACTTTTTCCACTCACATCCCCTTTTTGCCCAAGAAGTTTTTATGCAACTACAGGTATATAAAATAGATATATAAATCACACATTTATTGATAATAAATCATGAAGACATTTATTTTGAAACATTTCTTTAGTATACATATAATTTATTATGTTTATTATTTGTTTTATTTTTCATTATTTTTATTATTTTATTACTTATTAAAAACAAAATCAAATTTGCACACTAATGAGATGGATATGCTTCTTTATTTTCACATAAAGAATTAAATCTTGGTGGAATATTTGACACTGCAGGACATAAAGCATCTTTGACATTTATCAGAGTTGATCAATATTTTTATTTTGTAATCATCAATGTTGGGGATGCTTCTTTGCATAAATACATAGTACCAAATGGCAGAAGTATGTTTAGGGCCATTTCAGAAATCATTGGAAATTCTGTCCTAAACCCAAGATAAAATCCATTTAATGACTTTTTTTAGGAAACTCAAATTTTAAACCTGTGTTACTTGATAGCTAGGCAAATTCTTCTTGAACATTTAATGGCAGATGCCTAGATTTTTATTTTAATTAACTATGGTTTATATACCCAACTTAGTTTTTTAGAATTAAAATTTGAAGGCAAGTATTTCTGAAACTATGTCTCCAGGCACTTCAGATGATCAATTTTAAATCTTACAATTAAATCTTTGGGAAGGTTATTTTCAATTATAAAATCAGCTGTAGCTGTAAGCATTTCTAAAGAACCTTTTTCCATCCCATTCCTCCATATGTTAACTTTTTTTAGTAAAACTTTCAATTTTTATCTTTTTACATAAACGTTATATTTTTTTCCTTGAAACAACATGTCTAAATCATTGAGTTTTTTTTAAATATCCAACAAATAACATGGTTTTGAAAGCCATAAGTCATTATGAAAAAAGTCAGATTTCTATTTAGTCAAAAATAACAACTTCATCCTTCAATCTCAATAATCTGTTTAAACTTAGCCCTCTTGAGAGCTACTTTATCTCTACATGTAGTAATAAGCTTTTGTAATTAGAGTCCATGTCTTTCCAAAGATTTGAAAACAATCCACTATTAAGGGCATGACTTTTAATGAAGTTAATGATTTTGATAGTATTTTTTTTTTACTGTGAGTGCCTCCTGATGGATCCTGCAGTGGGTAAAAGTGATATGTTCATTGCCACCCACTTTATCTTTTGCTACAAATTCAATATTCTCACTCATCATTGCTCCAGCACCATCTGTACACACTCCAGTGCAATTTTCCCCCTGTAAACCTTCATTTGTGAAAAAATTCATTGACTTTAAGATATATATCTTCTCTTGGGTGCCCTTCTAAAGGGTGAAAAAAGACTAATTCCTTATGTATGTTTCCTTCATAAACATATGTTGCATTCAGTAACAACTGTGCCATGTTAGAAATATCAATTGTTTCATCTAACTCAATTTCAAATTTTGGGCTGCCCTAAAGTCTGGTAATAAGTTGCTGGAATTATTCATTATGATTTTCAGAAATTCTTTTGGAAACAAAATCATTTGATGAAGAAATTTTATGAATTCCATCCCCGTACTTTTTCCTGTGAAATATTTCTGACATTTTAATAGCAGCAGGTAACACAAGATCTTCTCCTATTGCATAGTGTTTCTTAATTTTTGTAATTAAATATGAAGTTTCATAAGATGCAAGTAAATACTTTTTGTTGACAGCAACAAATTTCTCAATACATTGTTTTGTTTTTCTTTATTTGAAGATTTTAAAAGTCATTCAAAATATTCCTTTGGTTAATTTCAATACACTGCACACTTGGTAATAAGATGTTATTTTAGTTTGTCTGGTTTCATGCTCTCTGATGCTAAAGCTTCATTACCAATTGAAGAAAGAGGTTTTTCTACACATCATCATTATTAGAAGTAGATCAATATTGCAAAAATGATTTGAAATATTTTCTTTTTCTTGTCAATTTAGGTGTACTACAACCTACTAGCAGCATTATCATCAATACTTTTACTTCTTCTGTCTAAATTTAATCACTTATCCATAACCAAAATATTTTTGTCTTAAAATATAAATAAATGTTGCTAATAATTTCTCAAATAAATAAAAAACTAGCTTTAGTTTATGAAATTACATTTGTTTGTGATTAATTATAAAAATTGATATTCACATTTACATACACATGTAGAGGTAGAGATATATTATTAAAGAGCTTTTGTCTTTACTTGTTGCAATTAAACATTTGTGTTTCTGAAAAAGAAGGAGATAACAGCAATTTTTAAAGTCAAACATTATAACACAATACAATCCAAAGATATAGTAATTTGATACTTCCATGCTGAGGAATGATGTTAGGAAAATATTAAAAGTCCTTATTTTCCATAATTAAACTATTATGTTTCTGTAAGAGCAGAAAACTTTGTATGTACAGTAAAAACACTGCAATTCACAACATAACAATAGCCTAGAATCTGAGCTGAGGTATTTGTGGCAGTGTTCATTGGCACTGTGTGGCATGACAGCATGCACAGTGCAAAGTGTGCAACCAAGGCTACAGTGAAATCATGCAACATGGGAAAGCAAACACACAGTTTAAGAAGTGTTGGCCTAAAGGTACTGAATCAAACATTCATGCTTAGATATTGCAGCTTTTGTTACAAGGGAAGATTTCTATTCAGGTAGCCAGGGGAGTGAGTTAATAAATAGTGGTAGAAAAAAGTACCAAATACATACATATGAACAAACATGCATACATACATACATACATATACACACATATCTTTTTAAAATGAACAAAATAATCCATAGTTTATGAAGAAAGACAGAAAGAAAGGGAGGAAATAAGGAAGAAAAGCTTTAGATACTATGAAAATTCAGTTTGAAATTTCTGATAGGCAATCAGTGACTGAGAGAAAGATCTTAAGAGAGTGACCAGGACTGGATATATTGATTTATGAAACATCTTCATAGTGATGCTAATTAAATGTATGAGAGCTAATGAGGTCATAAAGACAGGGAGTATAATATAAGAATGCCCAGGATAGAGCCTTGAAGTACACCCAAAGTTAAGGGGCTGATAAGGATGATAACCTATCATCATCCTTAAGTGATACTGAGCAGGAGTGGTAAAGGAAAGAGAATCCAGGAGAGGGTACTCTAGACTGTCAAATACAGCAGAGAAGTCAGGAAAACTGAGGACAGAGAAAAGACCATCAGATTGGACATTTAAGAAATTATGAGTAACTTTAGAGAGAATAGTTTCAGTCAAGTGACAATGTCAAAGGCTAGATTGTGAATAGTTGAGAAATTAGCAAAAAAGAGAAGGAGCAGCAGTAAACATAGATAGTTGTGTCTAGAAGTTTGGCTGACAAAGATAGGAGTGTTATAATATGGTAGTTTGAACAGATGGTAAAATATAATGATTTTTTGAGGATAAGTGAGAGATTGAAGAGTAGAGATACTTATAACTGGTATGAGTGAGGCAGAAATCTCATGGAAAAAATATGAGGCCATGGGATCAAATGCCCACATGGAGGGGTAGGCTTTGGAAACTTCATTATCAATGACTTGAGGAAAGAATGATAAAGAATGATTATGTCAAGGGTAACAGAGGGGAGAAGAAAATGCTCATGGCAAATGACCTCAGTTTTCTTAGTAGAATGTATTAAGTGGTCCTCTTCTGAGAGGGTTGGTGGAAAGGAAGACATGGGAAACTTGAAGAAAGAAGAGATTTGGAATAGATTCTTTAAAAAATTAGTTAAGAAATCAAGTAGGAAGTAGTAAAAGAATTACTTTGTGAGTACCCAACTGAGACTAGCTACCATACTAACATAAATATGTACTGTTTGTATGACTTTGTCTGGTTGTATTAAGCTGCATGTGAGTAGGAGCTGATAAAAGAAAGGACTCATTCCCCTCCCCTTTTTCTATTTGTTTAAAACAATCATTTATTTTTACCATTCTTTAATTTTTTTCTTCCAAATTTTCTCCATCTCTCTAACCCTTCCTCCACCCATTGTGAAAGCAAGTAATATGATATCAATTACAAATATGAAATCATGCAAAGCATATTTCTATATTAGCCATGTCACAAAATAAAACAATAAAAAGAAAAATATATACTTCAGTTTGCACTCAGAGTCCATCAGCTCTCTTTCTAGAGATGGGTAGCATTTTCCGTAAAGAGTCTTTTGCAATTATCTTAGATCATTGCATTACTCAGAAGAGCTAAGTCTATCAAAGTTAATCATAGTGCAATGTTGCTGTTACTGTACAATGTTGTCCTGGTTTTGCCAACTTCACTCAGCATCAGTTCACCCTATTCTTTGCAGGTTTTTATGAAGTCTTTCTGTTCATCATTTCTTATAGAACAATAGTATTCCATCATATTCATATACCACTTGATCAGCAATTCTACAATTTATGGACATCCCCTCAATTTCAAATTGTTTGCCACCACAAAAAGAACTGCTATATTTTTTTTTACATACGGGTCCTTTTCCCTTTTTTAAATCTCTTTGGGGGGGCGGAGCCAAGATGGCTGAGGGAAAACAGTGACTTGCTTGAGCTCTCCCCCAAACCCTTCCAAATACCTATAAAAAAATGGTTGTAAACAAATTCTAAAGCAGCAAGACAGAGTGAAACAAATTTCCAGCCCAAGATAACCTGGATGGTTGATCAGAAACGTATATCATGCCGGGTGGGGAAAGGAGCACAGTTTGGCGTGAAGCAGGCCTCAGAAGACTGAATTGCAGGCACCTGTGGCAGTTTCCAGACTTCTCAACCCACGAACACCAAAGACAACTTAGAAGGTCAGTGGGAAAAGTCTGTGACTGTGGTGAGAGTTAGAAGCTAGGTCTCAGTCACAAGTCTCAAGCACGGCCTGGGGTCATGGCTGTTTCCTGAGCTTCCAGCCCACAGACTGAGGGGGAATTGAGTGGCTGATCAGAGGGGTATTGCAGGAATCTCTTTGCCAGTGCTGAGGCAGGAATTTTTTGCTTTGTCCATGCTTGGATCTGGGTCACAGTTCTGAGGGGTGGTGCTGGGGCAAGGAGGAGTGCTGCTGTGGTGGAGCTTGTTGTGGTGGTGGAGAGGAAACACCTCGCCCCTTATCATACCACCTTAGAAGAAATGAAAATTTACAGGTCCCTAGAAGTACCTCTGAAAACAGCTATACAAACCCCTGAAGCTGAGGACAGTATACTCTTCACATTGGAAGCAGACTTTTATCTTAACAAAGAGTTTAAAACTCAAGTAATTGGCCAGGATCATGAGTAAGCAGCACAAAAAGAGTCAGACTATATTATCTTACTTTGGTGACAAAAAAGATCAAAACATACAACCAGAAGAAGACAACAAAGCCAAAGCTTCTACATCCAAAGCCTTCAAAAAAATTATGAATCAATCCCAGGCCTTGCAAGAGCTCAAAAAGGATTTTGAGAAGCAAGTAAGAAAAGTAGAGGAAAAACTGAGAGTGATGCAAGAATCATGAAAAACAAGTCAACAGCTTGAAAAAGGAGAACCAAAAAATACTGAAGAAAATAACACCTTAAAAAATAACCTAGCCCAAACGACAAAAGAGGTCCAAAAAGCCAATGAGGAAAAGAGTGCCCTAAAAAGCAAAATTGGCCAAATGGAAAAGGAAGTCCAAAAGCTTACTGAAGAAAATACTTCCTTAAAAATTAGAATAGAGCAATTGGAAGCTAGTGACTTTATGAGAAATCAAGACACTGTAAAACAAATCCAAAAGAATGAAAAATTAGAAAACAATGTGAAATATCTCATTGGGAAAACAACTGACCTGGAAAAGAGATTCAGGACAGAGAATTTAAAAATTATTGAGCTACCTGAATGCCACTTTCAAAAAAGAACCTAGACATCATCTTTCAAGAAATTATCAAGGAAAACTGCCCTGATATCCTAGAACCAGAGGGCAAAATAGAAATAGAAAGAATCCACTGATCACCTCCTGAAAGAGATCCCCAAAGGAAAACTCCTAGGAATACTGTAGCCAAATTCCAGGATTCCCAGGTCAAGGAGAAAATATTACTAGCAGCCAGAAAGAAACAATGTAAGTATTGTGGAAACACAATCAGGATAACACGAGATTTAGCAGCTTCTACATTAAGGGACCGCAGGGCATGGGATATAATATGCCAGAGGGCAAAGGAAATAGGATTACAACCAAGAATCACCTACCCAGCAAAACTGAGTATAATCCTTCAGGGGAAAAAATGATCATTCAGTGAAATAGAGGACTTTCAAGCATTTTTGATGAAAAGACCAGAGCTGAATAGAAAATTTGACCTTCAAATACAAGACTCCAGTGGAACATGAAGAGGTAAACAGGAAAGAGAAAATCATAAGAGACTTATTAAGGTTGAATTGTTTACATTCCTGCATGGAAAGATGATATTTGTAACTCATGAGACCTTTGTCAGTATTAGGGTAGTTGGAGGGAAAAAATTATACATATGTATATAGATAGATAGATAGATAGATAGACAGATAGGTAGATAGATAGAGGGCACAAGGTGAGTTGAAGATGAAGGGGTCATATCTGGAGAATAAAATTAAGGGATGAGAGAGGATTATACTAGGAGAAGGAGAAAGAGAGAGGTAGAATGGGGTAAATTATCTCACAAAAAAATAGAAAAGAAAAGGCTCTTAACAGTGGGGGGGTGAGTGAGAAGTTGAGAGGGAATGAGTGAATCTTATTCTCATAGGATTTGACTTAAAGAGGGAATAACATACACACTCAATTGGGTCTGGAAATCTGTCTTATCCTACAGGAAAATAGGGGGGGAAGGGGACAAGAGAATAGGGGGAGGATAGAGAGGAGACAGATTGGGAAAGGGGGTAATCAGAAGCAAATACTTCTGAGGTGTGACAGGGTCAAAAAAAAGAATAGACTAAATGAGGGGGGCAGGATAGGATTAAGGGAAATAGAATTAGTTTTTCAGAGCATGTCTACTATGAAAGTGTTTTGCATAACTGCACATGTATAACCTATATTGAGTTGCTTGCTTTTTCAATGAGGTGGGTGGGTAGGGAGGGAGGAAGGGAGAAAATTTAGAACCCAAAGTTTTAAAAACACGTTTAAAAAAATGTTTTCACATGCAACTGGGAAATAAGAAATACAGGAAATGGGGTACAGAAATCTATCTGCCCTACAGGAAAATAGAAGAGGAAGGGGTAAGAGAAGGGGGGAGAGAGATAGAAGGAAAGGCAGACTACGGGAAGGGGTATTCAGAATGCATGACATCTTGGGGTAGGGGGAGGGGCAAGATGGGGTGAAAATTTGGAACTCAAAATCTTGTGGAAGTAAATGTTGAAAACTAAAAATAAATAAATTTATTTAAAAAAAGAAAAAGAAAGAAAAAAAAGAACATATTGGAGAAGCCAGCTTTGGCACTGTCCCGTCCTATTTAACACTTAGCTTCCTTGACATTCAGAGCTGCTCCACACACATGGTTGGATTCATGTGCTTCCTCTGCTACAAGAGAATAGGGTTGGCACTTGCCATTCCACATTATTAAAATCCCCGTGATTAGTCTTGATTTCACTGGTAAAGGGCCTTAAAGTTTTAGTGATATGGGTGCTCAATGTGAGGCAATAGGGTGATACAATAGCAAAAGACAGTCTTCTATTACATTAAGAGTGGCATAACATGTATAACCTATATGAAATTGCTTGCCTTCTCAATGAGGAATGAGGGGAAAGAGGAAGGAAGAGAATTTGGAATTCAAAATTTAAAAGAAAATGAATGTTAAAAATTGTTTTTGCATGTAATTGGGGAAAATAAAATATTAAACAAATATTAAAAAAATAAATCTCTTTGGGATACAGACCTAGTAATGGTATTGCTGGATCAAAGGGTATGCACAGTTGTATAGCCCTGTGGGCATAGTTCCAAATTGCTCTCCAGAATAGTTGGATTAGTTCACAACTCCACGAACAATGCATTAGTGTTCTAATTTTTCCCACATCTTCTCCAACATTTATCATTTTCCTGTTTTGTCATGTTAGCCAGTCTGATAGGTGTGATGTGGTACCTCAGAGTTGTTTTTACTTGCATTTCTCTAACTGATAGTGATGTAGAGTATTTTTTCATATGACTATAGGTAGCTTTCATTTCTTCTTCAGAAAACTGCCTGTTCATATCCTTTGACCATTTATCAATTGGACAGTGATTTGTGTTTTTATAAATTTGACACAGTTCTCTATATATTTTAGAAATGAGGCCTTTATCAGAGACACTGACTGTAAAAATTGCTTCCCATCTTTCTGATTCCCTTCTCATCTTGGTTACATTGGCTTTGTTTGTGCAAAAACTTTTCAATTTAATGTAATCAAAATTCTCCATTTTGCATTTTATAATGTTCTTTATCTCTTGTTTGGTCATAAATTCTTTTGTTTTCCATAGATCTGACAGGTAAACTATTCCTTGCTCTCCTAATTTGCTTGTAGTATGACCCTTCATATCTAAATTGTGTACCCATTTGACTTAATTTTGGTATAGAGTGTAAGACGTTGGTCTATGCCTAGGTTCTGCCACACTATTTTCCAGTTTTCCCAACAGTTTTTGCCAAATAGTATGTTTTTATCCCAGAAGCTGGAGTCTTTGGGTTTATCAAACAGAAGATTAATACAGTTACTGACTACTATTTCTTGTGTACCTAGTCTATTCCATTGTTCCACCACTCTAATTCTTAGCCAGTACCAAGTAGTTTTGATGATAGCTGTTTTATAATACAGTTTTACATCTGGTATGGCTAGGCCACATTCCCTTGCATTTCTTTTCAATAATTCCCTTGATATTCTGGACCTTTTGCTTTTCCAGATGAATTTTGTTATTATTTTTTCTAGCTCTACATAATATTTTTGATAGTCTGATTGACCTGACACTGAATAAGTAAATTAATTTAGGTAGAATTGTCATTTTTATCATATTATCTTGGCCTACCCATGAGCAACTGATGTTTTTCCAATTATTTAGATCTGATTTATTTGTGTAAAAAGTGTCTTGTAATTGTGTTCATATAGTTCCTGATTTTGTCTTGGAAAGCAGATTCCCAAATGTTTTATATTGTCTATAATTACTTTAAATGGAAATTCTCTTTCTATCTCTTGCTGTTGGGCTTTGTTAGTAATATATAGAAATGTCAATTATTTATGTGGGTTTATTTTATAGCCTGCAACTATGCTAAAGTTGTTTATTATTTCAAGTAGTTTTTTAGTTGATTTCTCTAGGATTCTCTAAGTATACCATCATATCATCTGCAAAGAGTGATAGCTTTGTTTCTTCATTATCTATTCCAATTCCTTCAATTTCTTTTTCTTCTCTTTTTGCTATAGCTAATATTTCTAGTACAATATTGAATAACAATGGTGATAATGGACATCGTTGTTTCACTCCTGATCTTATTGAAAATGCTTCTAACTTATCCCCATTACATAAAATGCTTGTTGATGGTTTTAGATATATGCTACTTATCATTTTAAGGAAAATTTCATTTATTCCTATCCTCTCTAGTGTTTTTAATAGGAAGGGTTGCTGCATTTTGTCAATTTTTTTCTGCATCTATTGAGATAACCATGTGGTTTCTGTTAGTTTTATTGTTGATATGATCAATTACACTTATAGTTTTCCTAATATTGAACCAGTCCTGAATTCCTGGTATAAATCCCACCTGGTTGTAATGTATTATCCTCATGATAAATTTCTGTAATCTCTGCTAATATTTTATTTAAAATTTTTTGCATCTATGTGAAATGGGTCTATAATTTTCTTTCTCTGTTTTGGTTTTCCCAAATTAGGCATCAACACCATATTTGTACCATAAAAACAATTTGGTAGGACTCCTTCTTTGACCATTTTCCAAATACTTTATATAGTATTGGAATTAATTGTTTTTTAAAGGTTTGATAGAATTCACTTGTAAATCCATCTAGCCCTGGAGATTTTTTGTTAGGTAGTTCAACGATGGTTTGTTCAGTTTCCTTTTTTCTGAAATAGGGTTATTTAAGTATTTTATTTTCTCTTCTGTTAATCTTGGCACTTTATATTTTTATAATTATCCATCAATTTCACTAAGATTATCAGATTTATTGGCATATGGTTGGGCAAATTAGCTCTTAATTATTGTTTTAATATCTTCTTTATGGGTGATGAATTCACCTTTTTCCATTTTTGATACTGGTAATTTGCTTTTCTTCTATATTTTTAATCAAATTAACCAAATGTTTATCTATTCTATTTTTTAATATAAAACTAGCTTTTGGTTTTATTTATTAGTTCAATAGTTTTCTTAATTTCTATTTAATTAATCTATCTTCTGATTTTCAGAATTTCTAATTTTATATTTAATTGGGGATTTTTAACTTGCTAAATTTTAGCTTTTTTAGTTGCATGCCCAATTCACTGATCTGCTCTTTCTCTATTTTATTTGAGTGTGCATTTAGAGATATAAAATTTCCCCTGAAAACTGCTTTGTCTGAATCCCATTAGTTTTCATATGTTGTCTCATTATTGTCATTCTTTTGGATGAAGTTATTAATTGTTTCTATGATTTGCTATTTGACCCACTCATTCTTTAAGATTAGATTATTTAATTTCCAATTAATTTTTACTGTATCTCTCCATGGCTCTTTATTACATGTAATTTTATTGCATCATGATTTGAAAAGGATACATTTAATATTTCTGCCTTTCTGCATTGGATTGAGGTTTTTATGACCTAGTACATGGTCAATTTTTGTGTAGGTAACATGTGCAGCTGAAAAAAAGGTGTATTCCTTTCTATCCCCATTCAATTTTCTCCAGAATTCCACCATATCTAACTTTTATAAGAATTCCTCTCCTTAAGTTCTTTCTTATATATTTTGTGGTTATATTTATCTAGCTCTGAGAGGGGAGGTTGAGGTCCTCCACTAGTATAATTTTGCTATATATTTCTTCCTTTAACTCCCTTAACTTCTCTAAGAATCTGGATGTTACCAGAGCTGAATATAAAATTTGACCTTCAAATATCAGACTCAAGTGAAATGTGGAAAAGGTAAACAGGAAAGAGAAATCATGAGACTTATTATGGTTGAACTGTTTACATTCCTGCATGGAAAGATGATATTTGTAATTCATGAGTCCTTTGTCAGAATTAGGGTAGTGGGAGGGAAAAATTATATGTATGTATAGACAGACAGATAGATAGATAGATAGATAGATAGATAGATAGATAGATAGATAGATAGATAGATAGACAGACAGATAGAGGGCACAGGGTGAGTTGAAGATGAATGGGTGATATCTGGAAAATAAAATTAAAGAGTGAGAGAGGATTATATTGGGAGAAGGAGAAAGGGAGAAGTAGAATGGGGTAAATTATCTCACATGAAACAGACAAGGAAAAGCTTTTACAGTGGAAGGGAAATGGGGGAAGGTGAGAGGGAATGAGTGAATCTTATTCTCAAAGGATCTGGCTTAAGGAGGGAATAACAGACACAATGGGGTATGGAAATCTATCTTACCTTACAGGAAAATAAGGGGGGAAGGGGACAAGAGAACAGGGGGATAATAGAGGGGATGGCAAGTTGGGAGAGGGGATAACCAGAAGCAAACACTTCTAAGGAGGGACAGGGTCAAAAGAGAAAATAGAATAAATGGAGGGTAGAATAGGATGAAGGGAAGCATACTTAGTTTTTCACAACATGACTACTATGGAAGTGTTTTGCATAACTACACATCTATAACCTGTATCGAGATGCTTGCCTTTTCAATGAGGGTGCGTGGGGAGGAAGGAAGGGAGAAAATTTGTAACCCAAAGTTTTAAAAACACATGTTAAAAATAAAAAATTTTTGGAGCAGTGGATAGAGCACTGACCCTAGAGTCAGGAGGACCTGAATTCAAATCCGGATTCAGACACATAACACTCACTAGTTGGGTGACTCTAGGCAAGGGCACTTAACCCCAATTGCCTCACCAAAAAAAAAAAATTCTACTAGTCAAAGAGTAGGACAGAGTAGAAGCAATTAACTTAATCACAAAGTCTTGATCTCAATCTATGATGACTTTCTCCTTTTCTAGAGTGCTTGTACACAATTGCTTTTTTTATGTTTTTTATTTATTTTGATTTATCAATAATCACTTCCATATGCTTTTGAGTTTAAAATTTTTCTCCCCCTTCCTCCCCACCACCCTCCCCAAGATGACGCACAATCTGATATAGGCTATACATTTACATTCATATTTAACATATTTTCACATTAGTGATGTTGTAAGTAAAAGGTAAAACCAATAGGAGGAACCATCAGAAAGAGGAAATGAAACTCCACAGAAAAGAAAAAAAATAGCAATTCAACTTCCATAGTTCTTTCTTTGAATGTGGATAGCATTTTCCATCACAAGGCCTCTGGAGATGTCTTAGATCCTTGTATTGCCGGGAAGGGTTAAGTTTATCAATATTAGTCATCACACAACATTGTTGTTACTGTGTACAATGTTATCTTGGTTCTGCTCACTTCACTCAGCATCAGGCCATACAAGTCTTTCCAGGTTTTTCTGAAGTCCACCGGCTCATCATTTCTTATAGCACAATAGTATTCCATCACACTGATATACCACAACTTGCCCAGACATTCCCCAGTTGATGGGTATCCTCTCAATTTCCAATTCTTTGCCACCACAGAAAGAGCTGCTATGAATATTTTTGTACATGTGGGTCCTTTTCCCATTTGTATGATCTCTTTGGGACATAGCCCTAGAAGTGCTATTGCAGGGTCAAAGCGTATGCACATTTTTATAGCCCTTTGGACATAGTTCCAAATTGCTCTCCAAAATGGTTGTATCATTTCACAACTACACCAACAATGCGTTAGTGTTCCAATTTTCCCACATCTCCTCCAACATTTATCGTTTTCCTGTTTAGTCATGTTGACCAATCTGATAGGTGTGATGTGGTACCTCAGAATTGTTTTGATTTGCATTTCTCTAATCAATAGTGATTTAGAGCATTTTTTCATATGACTATAGTTGGCTTTAATTTCTTCATCTGAGAACTGCCTGTTCATATCCTTTGACCATTTATCAATTGGGGAATGGCTTGTATTCTTATAAATTTGACTTAATTATCTATATATTTTAGAAATGAGGCCCTTATCAGAGAGACTGGTTGTAAAAATTCTTTCCCAATTTTCTACCTTCCTTTTAATCTTAGTTGCACTGGCTTTGTTTGTGCAAAAACTTTTTAATTTAATGTAATTAAAGTTATCCATTTTGCTTTTTGCAATGTTCTCTATCTCCTGTTTGGTCATGAATTCTTCTGTTCTCCATAGATCTGATAGGTAAACTATTCCTTGCTCTCCCATTTTGCTTATAGTATCAGCCTTTATATCTAAATCGTGAACCCATTTTGAATTTATTTTGGTATATGGTGTGAGATTTTGATCAATGCCTAGTTTCTGCCATACTCTTTTCCAGTTTTCCCAGCAGTTTTTTTCAAAGAGTGGATTCTTATCCCAGAAACTGGGGTCTTTGGGCTTATTAAATAATAGATTACTATAGTCATTGACAACTGCGTGTTGCATATTTAACTTATTCCACTGATCCACCACTCTATTTCTTAGCCAGTACTAAGCAGTTTTGATGATTGCTGCTTTGTAATACAATTTAAGATCTGAAATGGCTAGGCCACCTTCTCCTGCATTTCTTTTCATTAGTTCTCTTGATATTCTCTACCTTTTGTTCTTCCAAATGAATCTTGTTATTATTTTTTCTAACTCTATAAAATGATTTTTGGTAGTTTAATTGGTTTGGCACTGAATAAGTAAATTAGCTTAGGTAGAAATGTCATTTTTATTATATTAGCTCGGCCTACCCATGAGCAGCTGATATTTTTCCAATTATTTAGATCTGACTTTATTTGTGTGAAAAGTGTTTTTTAATTGTGTTCATAGAGTTCCTGGGTTTATGGAGGTGGACTCCTAAATATTTTATAATGTCTACAGTAAGTTTAAATGGAATTTCTCTTTCTCTCTCTTGCTGTTGGGTTTTGTGGGTAATATATCAAAATGTCAATTATTTATGTGGGTTTATTTTATAGCCTGCAACTTTGCTAAAGTTGTTTATTATTTCAAGTAGTTTTTTACTTGATTCTCTAGGATTCTCTAAGTATATCATCTGCAAAGAGTGATAGCTTTGTTTCTTCTCTGCCTATTCTAATGCCTTCAATTTCTTTTTCTTCTCTTATTGTTAAAGCTAACATTTCCAGTAAAATATTGAATAATAGTGGTGATAATGGACTTCCTTGTTTCACACCCGATCTTATTGGAAATGCTTCTAGTTTGTCCCCATTACATATGATGCTTGCTGAAGGTTTTAGATAGATGCTATTTATTATTTTAAGGAAGACTCCATTTATTCCTATTCTCTCTAGTGTTTTTAATGGGAATGGGTGTTGTATTTTGTCAAAAGCTTTTTCTGCATCTAGTGAGATGATCGTGTGGTTTCTGTTAGTTTTGGTGTTGATATGATGAATTATGCTGATAGTTTTCCTAATATTGAACCAGCCCTGCATTTCTGTTATAAGTCTATATTAGCAAATAGATTACAGCATCCTTGTGATAAGATGTTGTAATCTATTTGCTAATATTCTGTTTAAAATTTTTGCATCTATATTCATTAGAGAAATTGGTCTATAATTTTCTTTCTCTGTTTTGACTCTTCCTGGTTTTAGGTATCAGCACCATATTTGTATCATAAAAAGAATTTGTTAAGACTTTTTCTTCACCTTTTTTCCCAAATAGTCTATATAGTATTGGAATTAATTGTTCTTTAAATGTTTGATAAAATTCGCATGTAAATCCATCTGGCCCTGGAGATTTTTTCCTAGGGAGTTCATCAATGGCTTGTTCAATTTCTTTTTCTGAGATAGGGTTATTTAAGTATTTTACTTCCTCTTCTGTTAATCTGGGCAATTTATATTTTTGTAAATATGTATCCATTTCACTAAGATTGTCAAATTTTTTGGCATATAGTTGGGCAAAATAATTCCTAATTATTGTTTTAATTTCCTCTTCCTTGGTGGTAGCTTCACCCTTTTCATTCTTGATACTAGTAATTTGGTTTTCTTCTTTCTTTTTTTTAATTAAATTAACCAAAGGTTTATCTATTTTATTGGTTTTTTTAATAAAACCAGCTCTTAGTTTTATTTATTAGTTCAATAATTTTCTTAATTTCAATTTTCTTAATTTTTCCTTTGGTTTTCAATATTTCTAATTTGGTGTTTAATTGAGGGTTTTTAATTTGTTGTTATTTTAGTTGTATGCCTAATTCATTGATCTCCTCTTTTTCTATTTTATTTATGTAAGCATTTAAAGATATAACACTTCCCCTAAGAACTGCTTTTGCTGCATCCCATAAGTTTTGGTATGCTGTCTCATTATTGTCATTCTCTTGAATGAAATTATTGATTGTTTCTATGATTTGTTGTTTGACCCAATCATTTTTTAGGATTAGATTATTTAGTTTCCAATTATTTTTAGTCTATCTTTCCATGGTTTTTATTACATATAATTTTTATTGCATCATGATCTGAAAAGGATGCATTTGATATTTCTGCCTTTCTGCATTGGATTGTGAGGTTTTTATGCCCTAGTACATGGTCAGTTTTTGTGTATGTGCAATGTACTGTCAAGAAAAAAAGTATATTCCTTTCTTTCCCCATTCAGTTTTCTCCAGAGGTCTATCATACCTAACTTTTCTAATGTTCTATTCACCTCCTTACCTTCTTCCTTGTTTATTTTGTGGTTAGATTTATCTAGTTCAGAGAGTGGGAGGTTGAGGTCCCCCATTAGTATAGTTTTGCTCTCTATTTCTTCCTGTAACTCCCTGAATTTCTCCTCTAAGAATTTGGATTCTATACTATTTGGAGCATATATGTTTAGTAATGAAATTACTTCATTGTCTATGGTGCCTTTTAGCAAGATGTAGTTTCCTTCCTCATCTCTTTTGATAAGGTCTATTTTTGCTTTTGCTTTGTCTGAGATCAGGATTGCTACCCCTGCTTTCTTACTTCAGCTGAAGCATAATATATTCTGCTCCAGCCTTTTACCTGCACCCTGTATGTGTCACTCTTTTTCGATGTGTTTCTTGTAAACAACATATTGTAGGATTATGGTTTTTAATCCGTTCTGCTATATGCTTCTGTTTTATGGGAGAGTTCATCCCATTCACATTCACAGTTATGATTACTATTTGTGTCTTTTTCTCCATCCTTTTCCCCCCATTTATGCTTTTCTTTCTCCTTTCTCCTTTCACCCCTCACTAGTGTTTTGCTTTTGACCACCACCTCCTTCAGTCCCATCTCCCTTCTATTATCCCTTTCCCTTTTCTTTCCCCTTTTCCCTCCTACTGCCTATAGAGCAAGTTAGATTTCTATGTGATGAAAGTAAGATCCAAACAATGCTCATCCCCCTCCCTTCTTTACCTCTACTTTAATAGGTTTTTGTGTCTTTTCCTTTAATGTAATTTACCCTTGTCTGGCTCCTCCTTTCTCAGTGCATTTTCTTAGATCAGACTAATGCACTTACTTGGATCCATTTAAGCCACTTGATTAGATTTTCTTATATCATTACATCAAAGTCAACTTATGTCCATCCCCTTTATGTATATTCCTTTAACATGGTGTAATAATACAGTTCTCAAGAGTTGTGTTATCTTCCCTTGTAGGGGTATAAACAGTTTGCCCTTATTAACAACATATTGTATCTTTCTGTCCCATTTACCATTTCATGTCTCTCTTGAATCTTGTACTTGAAGATCAAATTTTTTGTTGAGCTCTGGTCTTTCTATCAGGAAGGTTTGGAAGTCCCCTATTTCATTGAATATTCATCTCCACCCCTGAAAAATCACACTCATTTTTGCTGGGTAGTTGATCCTTGGCTGCAATCCAAGCTCCTTTGCCTTATGGAATATCATGTTCCACGCCCTAAGGTCTTTTAATGCAGAAGCTGCAGGGTCCTGAGTAATCCTGCCTGTGGTTCCATGATATTTAAATTGTTTCTTTCTGTCTGCTTGCAGCATTTTCTCTTTAATCTGGTAATTTTGGAATTTAGCTATTATATTCTTTGGCATTTTCAATTTGGGATCTCTTTCAGGTGGGAAGCGGTGGATTATTTTTACAGTTATTTTAACCTTCTGGTTGTAGGATTCAGGGCAGTTTTGCTTTATGATTTCCTGAAAGATACTGTCCAGGCTCTTTTTTTCATCATGATTTTCAGGTAGGCCAATAATTTTTAAATTGTCTCTCCTGGATTGATTTTTCCAGGTCAGTTGTTTTACCCATGAGGTATTTTACATCTTCATCTATTTTTTTTCTTTTTTTTTTGTTTCTGTTTGACTGAAACTTGCTCTCTCATAGAGTCATTAGTTTCCATTTGTCCAATTCTAATTTTTAACATACTGTTTTCTTCTGTTAGATTTTGTACTTTCTTCTCCAATTGGCCAATTGTATTTTTAAGGGATTTGTTTTCTTCAGTGTACTTTTTTCCCAGTTGTCCAATTTTGCTTTTTAGGGACTTGTTTTCTTCAGTGTACTTTTTTTCCAATTGTCCAATTACATTTTTAAGGACTCCTCTACCTCTCTCATTTGACTTTTAAAACCCTTCTTGAGCTCTTCTAAGAAGGCTTTTTGGTCTTCAGACCAGTTCATAATCCCTTTTGATGTTGCAGATGTGGGTTTGTTGGCAATGTTGTCCTCTTCAGAATTTCTGTCTTGATCTCCACTCTTCTCATAATATGAATCCATATTATGTTTCTTTTTACTTATGGTGTTTCTTTGTTCCCTGGCATTTAAAGAGATTAAGCTCTCCTGCTGGGGAGCAGATGGCACTGACCTAAGCTTCTTGTGTTGGGAGCCTAGGTCTTGGTCACTAGCTTGGTGTGCTGGGGCCTCTTATGTTGGCAGTCAGAAGCTGTAGGGTTCTGGCAGCTTACCTGGTATTGGGCTGGAATCAGCAAGGCTGGGACTTTCAGGCAAATCTAGGTTGCCTGCTTTTACTTTCCTTTAGCTTTCTTCAGCTCCTTTTAGATGGGTGCTGCAGGGTGTTTATCTGCCTGGTGCCCTTTGCAGTGCTGCCTCCCTTAGTTCTGCTGAAGCACTGGGAGACTCCTTTGCACTAGAATGCCAATGCACCTGCTGGTTTTCTGAGCTGGTTTCCACCACCCCACTCTCACTGAGGCACTTGGAGGTCCAGCAGTTGGTGTTTGCCTGCTCAACCACCTGGGCTTCAGGATCTCCTCTTGGCTGGCAGTTGAAGGCTGTAGGGTACTGATAGCTTACCTGGTGTTGGGCTGGAATCAGCAAGGCTGGAACTTTCAGGCAACTGTAGGTTGCTTTCATCAGTTCCTTTCAGATGAATGCTATAGGGTGCTTATCCACTTGGGGCCCTTTATAGTGCTGCTTCCTTTATTTTTGCTGAGGCACTGGGAGACCCATTTGCTGTAGAATGCCAAGGCACCAGAATCTCCTTCTGGTGTGCTAAAGTGGGTCTTTCCACTGGCTAACTGGGCAACTCCCATTCCATACTTCTCCCCTTCCCCCAGGGTAAGAAGGGCCTTTCCTGTTACTCCCTCTTCGTACCTGGGCTACTTCACTGCTGCTCCCCATCTTTCTTCTGGTTCATCTGTTCCAGGGTTTTTTTCTGGGGTGATATTTTCTGGGTTTTCAGAACTTGATAGGGGAGGGTGAGAGAGATAACCTTTTTACTCTGCCATCTTGGCTCCTACACAATTGCTTTAAAAATGATATCTACTATCTTTACCAAAAATCAAAAAAAATCTCATTAATATTATTCTTTGGTTGTCTTCTTTACCTTCTTGAACACTCATGGCATCCTTTGCTAATCTCTAATCAAAGGATCACAGGATAAAAAAACAGAACTAGAAGGCACCTTACAAGCCATCAACCTCAACCCTCTCATTTTACAGATAAGAAAACAGGTACAGAAAATTTAAATGTCTTGCTTCTACTGGAAGTAGATGGCAGATGTTTCTTCCATTCTCCAAAATATTGAAAGGTCTCCAACCACAGTTTAGCAAGGAAATTGCCAAATTACTTAGATACCTTGAGATGAAATTTATTTGGTCTAGTGATCTGAATTCATTCAGGGAAGCTAGGTGCTTTCCCTTTATCTTTTAATTACCTTGAACTCCCATCCCCTGTTAATCAGTTTGGTTCTATGTTTCCAAGACTTTGGTCACAAAATATTGATTAAATAAATTCTTCTTCTTCTTCTTCTTCTTCTTCTTCTTCTTCTTCTTCTTCTT